>NC_041737.1:6461948-6766465 GCF_004115215.2 Ornithorhynchus anatinus
AGAGGAACCGGGGGATCCGTCGGGGAACGACCCGAGCTCGGATCACTCCGTTCCTCTCCGCGGAAGATCGCTCCGGTCGGCGGGACGGTCCGTTGGGCCGTCGCGGTGGAGCTCTTTCAGATTCCCCGTCCCGGGAGCTGATGGTCTGACCGTCTTGGAGGGGGTTGATTTTCTTTGGGTTTTCTTTTTAAGCGATTAATTAACCACCGGGAAGAGGAACTCTCGATACAGGGGGCGAGCTCAGCGACCGCAGCGGCAGATTCCTTTGGCTCGGTCGGTGGAACGGGCCGACGTAACGGCCCCGGTGAGGTCCTCGACCCGACTCCCGAGGTTCCCCCGAGACGGGGTGGTCAGCGCCCTCGGTCCCGGACGCGAGCTCCCGAGCCGCCGGAGAGGCCTCACGCCTCTGGGCTCGAGGGACGACGGGCCGCCGTGGCGACGAGAGGCGCCACGGCTCCCTCGCCGGGCTCGGCCCGTAGAGGATCCAGAGGGACTCGAGCCGGGCGGGGCGGGGAGGGGGGGGGGGCGGGACCCCTCGCCGCGCCCCTCCTTCCCATTGTTTTGCCATTTTTGTGCCGGAAGAGGGGCTGGCCGCGGCGGGCGGCGGGCGGAGGGAATCACGTTCGGGGGACGTGGGGATCGAGAAGGGCCCTAGACCCAGCGGAGCAGAAGTGATGTGAGGCAAGTCAGCGGGAAGCGGAAAGTAACCGTCGGACGGTCCGCGGCGCAGCCGCGTCCGTAGCCCGGGCCCCGCCCTGGATCGCTTTCCGGGCGAACGAGATTTCGGTTCGCCCTCGGAGTCGTCGGAGGTGGCTAGCGGAGCCGAAGGCGAGGGGCCGAGAGGAACGGAGAATCGGAGGGGCGAGCGGGATCGGCTCGAGGCGGCTGTATCAGCCGGGTGACGGCCGAGCGGGCGGCGGTTAGCACGGCGAGGTGGAGGGGGGAGGCCGGCTTCTAATCGGACGGCGGGGTTTATCGAGGGCGTACCGTGGGCGGAGCGCCGTACCGACCACTTCGGAGAGCGGAGCCGGTAGGCCCGCTTCCCGTCGGCAGCTTGCGGTCCAGCTCCAGTCCCTCGCCGGTCACGGCAGCCCACGGAAACGGAAAACTCCACTCTCGGCCCTGTTTTCGGTGCCGTCCGCGAGCTCGTCGCGGGCGGGGAACGCGTCGTCTGTATCGTACCCTCCCAAGCGGTCGGTACCGTGCTCTGCGCGCCGTAAGCGCTCGGTAAATGCGATTGAATGAATGAGTCTTAGCGCCTCGGAAGGCGGTGCCGGACGCTCGGCGGGCAGTACCCCAGTTGCACGTTTGGTTACTGGGTGGGAAGACTGCCTTAAAAAGGAGTTCTGGTAACCCTTTGGGTGAATCAGCTTGCCCCGATTTCCCACGGGGAACAGCGAGGATACCCTCACGCGATTGTGATTTTTTTGGAGGGGCGGGGCGGGGAGTGGGAGGTTTCCGTTTTGTTTCTACCGCCAACTGTAATTACGCGAAACGGCAGCGCTGCTTGGGTGAGAGGTGGAGGAGGGAGGTGTCGGGATCCGGGGAAGGGGTTCGAACCCCGCCTTCCGACTGAGGGCTGGCGACGGCTACGTCCGACACAGAGTGTCTTCCCTTTCCCCTGAGAGTCCGTGTCCTCGGCGGCGTCTCTGCCAGGAGGAACGGCATTTTAGTTTCTGTTTCTTTTGGCTTTTTTTTTTTTTTTTTTAGATGAGAAAAAGAAGGAGAGGAAGAGAGCTAGAGGCATTTCTCCGATTGTTTTCGATAGAAGCGGAAGCTCTGCGTCCGAATCCTATGCAGGTATCCGTCCCTCTCTTCCTCGCCCCGATTAGGCCGGGTTGCACGACTCTGTGATCAGGGTGGGAGCTGGGGGGGTGAGACTACAGCGGGCTCTCGGAACCCACCCCGTGTTGCGGAGGCTGCGGTCGAGCCCGGGGTGGCAACTGTCGATCAGTATCGATTTTCGGCATGTTCGGTGTGACGATTCTGAGAGAGTCTAAGCTTTTTCTTCCGTTATTTTGATGCCGTTCCGTTATTGCTTAAGTGGAATTTTCACCTTTTTTTTTTTTTTTTCCTTTTGGAAGATGATGATTCAGTGACTAGTTTTCTGAGTGGGGAAACCGTACGAATGTAAACGTGAAAAAAACCAAAACCACCCAAAACGATAGAAAACAAAAAAACAAAAACCAACCAAAATCCATACCGACCTAAAAAAGCAAAACAGTCACGCACATTGAGCAGTAGTTTTGGGGGGCGGGGGCCTGCGGGTGTGCGCCAGGGAGGGAAATTTGTCATGGGTGCGAATAATACGTGACGAGGCTGTAGAAACTGTATCTTATTTCCTAAGGCTCAATCTGAACAAATGTACTTTGGCTAAATGCAGGTTCAGAAAAGAAGCATGAGAAATTATCATCTTCCGTTCGTGCTGTCCGAAAAGGTATCATTTCAATTTGACAACTCTTTAATGCATGCCGCAGCGTAAATGGCCGTGTTGCCCGGTAGGCCCCCGGCCGCGGAGGTCCGGAACCCGGTCATGTTCCAACGTAGCGACGGAAACGCTTTGGGCCTGAAATCCGGAATCGCGGCCCAGCGTCGCGGGGTTCTCGGTGGGCGTCGGGTTGCCGGGGTGCGTTTGCGTGAAGTCTCTTACGGAGGTGGAGCGCTCCGCCCGTGGTACCTGAGTGCTCACAGCGTGCCGAGCACTCCGAGCTCCTTGTGGGCGGGGGACGGGTCTGCCAGTTCTGTTGTTCTCTACTCTCCCGTGCGCAGTAAGCGTGCGATCAGTGCCACTGATCGATCGTACCAGGTGGTTGGGAAGCGGCGTGGCTCGGCGGAAAGAGCCCGGGCTTCGGAGTCCGAGGTCATGAGTTCGACTCCCGGCTCTGCCGCTTGTCAGCTGTGGGACCGTGGGCGAGTCGCCTCACTTCTCGGTGCCTCGGTTCCCTCATCTGGAAAACGGGGGTTGCCCGTGAGCCTCACGTGGGACGACCCGATTCCCCTCTATCTCCCCCAGCGCTTAGAACGGTGCTCTGCGCATAGTAAGCGCTTAACAGATACCGACGTCGTCATTATTACAATACAGAAGAGTTGGTAGGCACGCTCCCTGCTCTCAAGGAGCTTCCATTCCAGAGGAGGAGCTTTCAGTCCGGCTGTATTCATCTGTCTACGCGTAGACAGATGTACATGCAGAGCTATACGTGAACCTGTGCGTATTTCTCTGAGTACATATATATATATATATATATATATATATTTAGAGAGAGAGTGTGTGTTTTATGGGGAAGCGTTGTGACCTAGTAGAAAGCACGGTCCTGGGTTTTCGCCCCTGCTCCGCCACTTAGGTGTTGAGTGACATTGGACTTTCCTGGGCCTCAGTTCCCTCCTCTGTAAAACGGGGGTTAAGGCTCTGAGCCCCAAGTGGGCCGTGGATTGTGTCCAACCTGATCGGCATGGGTTTAGCTCGGCGCTTAGCTCAGTGCCTGGCACGTAGCAAGTGCTTCGTTAAATGCCGTAAAAAAAAAAAAAAGCAGAAGCATTGAAACAAGTTATTCTGACGCCTGTGAGCTATTGAAGGGAGACCGGATATTTCTATATTGGAACATCACTGGGTTGCATCGGCTTTTGTATGAAATTGCTCTTGATTTGTCTTCAGCTTGGCATTGTGCTTTTTTTTCTTTCTGTTGCCTAGAATCGAGATTTGAGTGGGTGATTGAACTGTTTTTTAAAAAATGTGTGTATGTACGTATATATGTTTTACCTGGGGACAGGAGGGCGAGGATCTCAGTGGGCTGGTGATTTAACTTTAATCCATTTGGGATTTCTTTTTTCAGATCAAACCAGTAAACTTAAATATGTCCTCCAGGATGCAAGATTTTTCCTCATAAAGAGTAACAACCATGAAAATGTGTCTCTTGCCAAAGCCAAGGTAGGAGAACAGTTTGGTTAAAATGAATCTTTAATCTCGAGAACGTAGGTGAGGTTCGACTTCGGGCCCTAGGTTTAGGAGACCACGTAATGGGAACTGGGAATAAACATCTTAAATTATCACTGAAGATTGAAAATAGGGTATCATCCAGGATGCTAATCAATACTCCGTCTATAAGGTGTTTTTTTCCGAGAAAATCTACAGCTTTAATCGTGTATGATTTTAAAATTACAGTAGCCTACGTTTTTTTTTGTTTTTTTTTCTTTAAGGAGCACAAGGTCTCACTTCAACGAATCTGTGTAAGATATTACACTGTAGAGAGTTGGGAACTTTATGAAAAACATCTGGATTCACTCCAAAGACAAATAGTAGTCTGTGGAAGCAGATCATTTTTCATGCTAAGAGTGGGCCCATTAAGTATGGCTAATGTATATTTTAGGAAGGCTCGAACAACTGAAGATTCCTGCAGAGAAGCCGTATTTTGGAAGCGTAATGTAGAAAGGGTGACGGAAGAAGAGACGAGGTCTAAAGGCCCCCTTTCAGGCCCATCCTGATAGGCAGTCGGGTTTTCAGGAACTAGACCGTATTCGCGCCCGGATCCCTCCGTGCCGCTTGGCCTGTTCGAAAAGAATCAGCGTCCATCGATTAATGAATCGGAATTTATGGAACGCTTGGTACGGAGCGCTGTACCGAACACTCGGGAGAATACGACATGAGAGTTGGCGGGCAACGGTCCCTACCCGTACGAGCTAACCGTCCCGAGGGAGAAAACGGGCGTTGATAAAAAGAGATAATTCGTTCTAGTTATAGTCTTCCGTTGATTCCAAGCCGTTGGGAGCATCAAGGGAGCACGGCGTTGGATCGTCGGGTCTCCGCGCCGTGCCTTTTCCCGACGGTCCGAGTTCTTCGCGTTAGGGGCTGGCGTCGGTAGTCGGAGGGAGGGGAAAAAGGCTTCTGCTGCCGAGGGTAAGAGGAGGCGCCTCCCGTTTCCGTTGGCGGTGGGCGGGGGGGACTCCCATCACTCCCGCCCGTGACGGCCAAGCCGCTTCCTGAATCGCGGGGCCGTCTGTCAAATTGAGGTGGAGGGTGCGACGGGCCCGAGAAGGCCTTTCGGCGGCCGCCCGTGAACCGAGGAGTGGTGTCCCGGGACGAGGCCCCGGCTGGCATCTCCCAGCTCCGATCGGCCGGGACCCACTGGAGGCAGCGGGGGGAGAATCCACCCCGGGCGTACGGCAGAGACGGCCCGCGGGCCCTCCTGAAGCATTTCCGAGCTCCGGAGGGAGGACGGCTGTTACGGCAGTCAAAATGGAAGCGCCGGGAGGCCCGGGGCGGGTGGGAGGTGCCGCCGTCGCAAGCCGTAGTTGTCTTTGAGGCCGCTAGAACTAGTTTTCTCGTGATGCCTGCTCGGCTCTTCGTCCCGCTTCCCGCTTCGGGTGAGCGTTCCTCTGCGGGGAGAGGGAGGTGGCCAGAACAAGCGTGGGAGGGGGAAGACGTGAGTGGGGCCAGAGGCGTGAAACCGTCCCGCCCAGACCTCCAGACCGCCTGTGGCAGAACAGGTGGCCAAGTCGTGCCGAAGTCAGGAATCGAGGTTGCCCTCAGACCCTGGAACGCCATTCCTGTTGTTTCCTTCGCCCTCGCTGTTCTCTGCACACACGCACTCTTCTTACTTGAGGTCTTTCCTGGGATGCCCCGGAATAATGGAATTCCCAGGAAACAGACATTCCTCTGTCCATCTTTTGGGAATTCAAAGAAACCGAAGGCAGAAACCGCTTTCAAAAGATTCCAACAATGTATTCAGAAGTCAGTGCTACTTAAAGAGGAGTGTTTTGGGAGATAGTGGATGAGAAGAGCACCGAAGGTGGGAGGACTGGAGATCTTTTTCACCCGGCAGGCGAATCCGTGTATCGTTTACGGTTCTGAGCGTCAGCCACGTTGCGTCTTATCCCCTGAGACCTGTCACTTGTCTTCTGGAAGATTATTGCCCTTTTTGTGTCTTGAGGTGAGAGTAATCCAAATCGGGCTTTGCTGCATTTGATCGCTTCTCAAAAGCAGATCGCAGAAGACGGGAGGCTGCGCCGAAAGCGAATCGGGCCAAACCGCCGATCAGCTAATGCGGCGAATTGTACGGCCCCTTAAAGCCGTCGGTGAAACCCGACGTCATGTCCTGGTTTAGCCGAGGCAGTCCTGGATATGAGTGCTTGCTGTGTGGAAAGGGCGATGCTGAGCGTTCGGAAGAGTGCGGTAAAGCAATAGACAGACGCACCGAGCTGCCACTCTGTACAGTGTACAGTGTTAATGTGCAAGGGTATACCCGACTGGGCCGCGTCTAACGTGAAAATAATTCAGCTTCAACTGTAATAGTCTCTCCGTGTTTTCCTGAACTTCGAAGCTATCTTTGCGTCGCAGTCTGGTCGCTCCCCCTGAGGCGTCCATCTCTCTCTGCTTTCAGAAGGCTAGTTCTGAATCCAGACCCCAGTTGAACGACCCTCGGCGTCTCTGCAAAATCCGTAGCCCTGCTCTCGTCCCTTACGGGCCGTGAATTAAAAGACGGGGAATGAATAACGCTTGGCCGTCCTTTCCGTTATTTTGAAAGGGTGTGTGGTCCACGCTGCCGGTAAACGAGAAGAAGTTGAATGCGGCATTCCGATCGGCAAGGAGTGTTATATTAATATTTTCCGTGAGAGAGAGTGGAAAATTTCAAGGTAAGGGAATGACTCCCGGCAGGTGGGAACTACCCGTCCTCTGGGAGCCGAGACCGCGTCACGAGGGTATTTTCGATTTTTCTTAGGATTTGCAAGACTGTCATCAGAATCGCACCACGGAGGGTCTCCTATACACTGGGTTCTGCCTGCCGGAATGAATGCCAAAATGCTCGGAGGTGTCTTTAAAATCGACTGGATCTGCAGGTGAATCAGATCCCCGCTCGCCCTGAAAATGCAAATACGCCTTTACGTTCACCATCCGGACTCTGGGCCCGGTGCCCGGAATCAGGAAGTGAGCTGCCGGTTCTTTGGGTCGGCATTAGGAACAGTCTTGGAGGAGAGAGGTCAACCCAGGTGGAAAGGAACAAAAGTTTAACTCCCCTCTTGAAGTTAAAGCTCCTTCTCCCCGGTTAGCTTGCCCGGCGGTTGCCCAGAGACGTGACGGTCTTGCCCTCTCGGAGCCCTCCGTCCACAGGGGAGTTTTGGTGAGGCCTCGTGTGAGTTACCTGCCGCTCGTCGATCTGTGGACCCAAATCCGTGAAGCTAACTTTGAGTTGGAAATACACCTCTGAGAACAAGCAGCGGGAACCAGAAAACGGATATCCCCCCCCCCCCATGCCCCACGGGGCTGATCACAAAACCCAGACTTTCGAAGAGAAACAGATAAAGTTTTGAATCTCCCCTGTCCCCCGTATTCCCATCTGGGTGGGAAAACATACATACAGTCGGGAGTATTTGTGGAGCACCTTCTGGTACAGAGCACTGCACTAAGCATTTAGGGGAGTACAGTGGAAGAAGACACGATAGGCCAAGTACCGTTAACTGGCAATTGGGATATTTACACTCTGGATCTGTGGGGCGTCATTTTGGAAGAGGTTTTTGGGGAGGAAAAGAATGAATGTAGTGAAGTTAAATGCCCCCCCCCCCCCCCCCCCCCGCCATCAACTTGGTGCCTAGTGCAGTGAGGGAGCGTGATCGAGGTCTGGGGTCCCCGGACTCCTTGCCAAACAGGACACGTGTGAGAGCCTGTCATCCCCAGCTCAGACTTGCAGCCGTTTCCCTGTACCCCATTTTAGAGGTCCGATTCTTATGCCAGAAGAAATATTGGAAGTCTGAATTGGTTTCTGTGGGGGTTTTTTTAAGTTAGGGGAGGGAAAAGCACTGCTTCCTCCTGTGAGGATGTGGCCCCTCCGTCTCGAGCAGGATGCTGGACCCGCTCACTGTACGGGGCGATTTTTCATCTAAAGGAGAAAACAGAACTAGCACGAATTAGCCGGCGAGCGTAAGCACAGGCCCCAGAGTACCTTATTTGCAGTTTCCTATTGCCCGAGAGATGCCGGCTCCCCTCCGCCCCCGGTTCAGTTGCCCTTCCAGTGAACACCCTGGACTAGCAGAGGAGGCAAGAATCAAGTCAGTTTCCCCCTCGGTGGCTTTCTCCGATTAAAGATTCGGTAAGGAAGGAAATTGAAACTGTCGGGTTCGTTGGAGGGTAGGGAATTATTTGCAGTAGAGGGGATTGTTTCCTTCCCTCATTCACTCGCCTGTGGAACATCAGACAGTGGCTGTGTTTTCTCAGTATGAGGCTTCCTACAGAACTGTGGCAACGCTGCGGTTTTTAATCAGAAGAATGTGGAAAGATACGTATCCGCTGGCAAATTAGTGGGTTTTGGGGGGGGCGTTGCTTGTGAGCACAATTTGTCCCGTCGTCCCCAAAAGTTGGTAAGGTCCTTATGTGTAAGGGACCGTGTCTTCTTTTAGAATTTCCCCCAAGCGTTGTGCACACGGCAGGTGCTGATACTCTCGTTATTACAACATTTAGTAGTGATTTTTGAAGACTTGCAGGCCGTGGCCCTTCTTTATACCGGTTTTGTATGTCAAGGATAGGTAAAAATCAGGCGGCCTTACGCAAGTGAGGAGGTACATCAGGACGCTTAGCGTTAAAGCTTGTAATAATAATAATGATGATGATGGTATTTGTCAGACGCTAACTATGTACCAAGCACCGTTCTAAGCGCTGGGGGGATACAAGGTAATCGGGTTGTGCCACGTGGGGCTCACAGTCTTCATCCCCATTTTACAGATGAGGTAACCGAGGCCCAGAGAAGTTGGTTCCTAACTGTAGAATAAGCACCCCGATTTATTATTTCAAGGCGTGCGCGTTTTTTTTTTCCCCCACCCTTTCGAGAGCAAATTCAGCTAGCTTTTTTTTAAAAATTTAAGGTTCTTCCCAACCCCTCTTATTTTACCCCGAAGAAGGAGAGAGAGAGATCTTGGTCTTAAAACTCTTTCAGGCTGGACCTACTGAAAGCCTTTACGTTTTAAAACACCGTTTCCTTGTCCGGTGTTGAAAAGCAATTTGAAGAAGAAAAACGGGTTATGGCTCGCAGAGCGATCGGTAAGAATTAAAGACCGCGTACGAATGCGAGGATGCCTCCAGTTGTGGAACGTTACAGAAAATCTGAACATTGCAATCACCTCTTGTGTTTTCGAACTGAAATAATGAAGGGTTTTTGGTTTCTCTTGCACTGGATTTTTCTCCTTTATCATCAGTGGGATTTTTTGAGTGCTTACTTTTTTCTTCCCTGTCCTGAGCGGTGGGTCCTTACTGCTAGAACTCTTTACATCTGGGTAGCCCCACGTGCGACAACCTGCCTGCCTCGTGTCTGTCCCAGCGCTGAGAACGGTGCTCGGCTCATAGAACGCGCTTAAGAAATATCATTATTGTTGTGACCGTTGTTATCGCTACCGTTAGTCCTAGGTCTTCCGCTGGTGCCGTGTGCGAAATAATAAAAATGATACTTTCGTATTTAGGCGTGAGTTGCCCTTCACTAAATCCGCTCACCTCACCAATCCCTGGAATGAACACAAACCAGTGAAGATCGGGCGCGACGGACAGGTTTGTCAGTTTTAATTTCCTGAGGGTCGTGGGGGGAAGAAAGCGGAAATGGTCACCGTTCAACTTGACGCCTTAAAAATCCATTCCCGTTGGCCTCGTTGCCATTGTTTTAAAGGGAAGAGCAGCTGTAAGAGTCTGAACCGAGAGTGAAATAAAGAATGAGCTCTTAGAATAAAGAACCTAATGGGACATTTTCTGGATTAGACTCTTGAACGTCATCGTGGCTACTGGCCAAAATGTGTATATTGCCCGTGAGTTCTGGGAAGGATATTTTTAGAAGGAGAAACCCGGCCGAAAGAATCGAGTTGTTCCGTTCGTTTTGAAGATTGCGAGTTCCAGTGGCTCGGCCATCCTGAGTTCATGTTTGTCATTTGAATTACCCGACGTGCCCAAATGAATTCAAAAAGGGTAAGACAAAGAGGCGGCTAACGTGTACGATTTTTCCTTATCCGAAAGGGCGAAACCCGAGCCTCTTGTCTCCACTTGATCTAGGAGATCTAATTACGGTACGTAAAAGTTGCCAAAGCTTAGTACAGAGAGATCGACGTATAAATGCCGAGCGAGCGCACCGGAAGTCCTCGGGGCCCCGCCGCTCGCCGGCTAGACCATTTTCGCATGACGGTAGATGAATCCGCCGTGTCACGGCGGAAGCCTTTATCGTTCCTGCTGCTGGTAGGCGGCGGGGCCCCGGCCTTGGCGTTCTGTCTCTCGGCTCTCGGCCCCGTTGGCTCCGGTTTCGACGACCGGAAAGGGCTCCCGGCCCCGGACGGCGCGGTGAGCCGAGCAAGACGCCGGGGGGCCAGCCCCTCGACGCGGCGGCCGCAGAAGGCCGGCCCGCGCCCGGCGCGACGGTAGCCCGTCGGCCACGAAGGGCGACTCTCAACCGAGCCGGCCGGCCCCCGGAGGCCCGTCTCCATCCTCCCCGGGGGGAGAGATCCGTCAGCGGCGCGGCCCCGTCCTTTCCCCGCGTGTAAAACCGTGACTTTCCCGTTCCAGGAAATCGAACTCGAATGTGGGACCCAGCTCTGCCTTCTATTCCCCCCCGATGAAAGTATTGACTTGTATCAGGTCATTCATAAAATGCGTCACAAGAGAAGACTGCATTCTCAGCCCCGCTCAAGAGGACGTCCGTCCCGCCGAGACCCAGTCCGGGATGTGGGAAGGTTAGAAACGTTCTTTGGACTGATAATAGGCGCTCGTGTCAGAATAACGTGATGGAGGAATAAGATTCGCCAAAATTTTGCCCTGCGGTCAAGAAGAGAGAGAGAGAGAGAGAGAGAGAGAGAGAGAGAGAGAGAGAGAGAGAGAAAAAAAAAAAACCAAATCCTCAAATCAAGCCGCATGGACTGGTTTGTGGCTTCCTTGAGGATTTCCCAAGGTCACTCCCAGTCTCGGGCATTTTTTTCAAGAGGAAAATGGGGATCTTGCCTTATGCAGAAAATAAAGGCCGAGGAGTCGATGAGGAGTGTCCGCTTAGACTAGCTTCCAGACCGAGCGGTGTGTAAATGTGCCGGGAGGTAGGCTCGTTGAAATCGTATCTCAGGCTAGGTGGAGGAAGAGGAAGTGTCTAAATGCCGAAAATGTGTTAACGTTTTGTCCCGAGCCTTTTCTTCTAGGTGTGTCTCTGGATAAGCCTTATCAGATATGGGACTCTTATAAAGGAGCGCTAATCCTTTTTTCCGAAGATGACACCTCATTTTGAGGATCGATATTTTAAATTTATTTTGCTTTTCAAGAGGATCCTTATTGGGACTGTTTGCCATTAAATCAGCGGGGGACGCGTTCGCCCCGTGGCCAGATATTGTCTAACGTGTAACCGCTGAACGCACACATCGGGCTGAGCTCCTGAAAGCAGTAGGTTCTTGTGCAGAGGGGAGCGAGTGGCCCTGGGAGACCCGGCAACAACCCTAAAGAATGGCTGTTGCTGTGTCTGTGTCTCCGAGCTTTCCGGCTGCACCTGTGGACTGGTTTTTTTTTTAAAAAAAAAAAAAAAAAAAAAAAAAGTGCTTTTAGAGGATCGCCACGGTCACTGACCACTGCTCTATGAACTAAAGCGCGTTTCCCAGGAAAAGGGGGGATGACCGGTTACAGAATTGGACTGATATAAGCCCTTCTGCCAAAAACACCTCTCCCCCCGGCCCCACTCCTCCACTCATTCGGCTAAACCTAACGTTTCCCGCTAAAGACTGTCGGATGTGGGGTTTGAGGGGCCGAGACCCGTGGTTCGGTCTCCTTTGGGTGGCGACGTCCGGTGGTAGGTTCCGAGGTCCGGCGGGAGCCCCTCCCCCGTGTCTTTGAGCTTATCCGGGCCGCTCCGTGGAGCGGGTAGGAGGGAAACCCGGCTGCCTGCCCCGCCCCTCCCTCCCCTTACCTTTGGCCCAGAAGGACTGAGCACCGAGATGTCTTTGGAAGTTTTAAGCTGAGAGGTTTCCAGTGCAATAAAAGTATGTACCCGTGAAGTTTTTTTGACCTCAGTTTTGCAATGGACTGCAAACTATACCTCTAACTCCACCACACCTCCTCCAGCCCGCCGGGGCCTCCGAGCCGTTCACGGCGGAGGCTCTCAGCCTAAAAGTCAGTAGTTGGACTGCTATGTGAACTGTGTCACTCTCATGTTTTATACCGGTCGTAAATGCCCTCCCCAAACTACAAGAAAGCGGTATGTTTATCCTTTGCGCCAGCTTTTCCTCTTCTTCACCTCCTCTGCCGTGGATGCGACTGCTTCGGTCGGTCGGCGGGAAGCCGGGGCCGGGGGGCGGGAGGCGGCCGGAGGGAGGGCCGGCGAGAGGCGGGCGAGGCGCGGGTCCTCTCGAAGAAAACCGGACCCGGGTTCCCGTTTGAGGTCGGGATCGGGGGCGCGGGACGGGGAGCTAGTCCGGATGAAAGGAAGCACCCCGGTGGACGGTGGAGCGTCGCTGAGCGTGCTAGAGCTTCTGTGGCTCGAATAGTACGAGTTTGGAATATTGTTAACTGCTTTGGTTACCCGGACGCGGGCGCGGGAATATCGGACTGTATCTCGGATGCCGAGTGTGAGGTTGCTTTTTTTTTTTTTATGTCTCTCCCCCCCCCCACCCCCCACCCCCCACTGAGTTCTCATTAACAGTCCCCGCCGGCCCGATGCGGCGCATCTTCTCCCGGCGGGCCGTATCCACGGACTCGATGCCCCGTTAGGAAGAGTGGTTAACGTAGGAGCTAGAGTGGAAGTGTGTTCAGTCCGGAAGTCCGGACGTCCCGCAGCAGCGTAAGGTGGTGCCTGCGGCCTCGTCGGAGGCCCTGCCGCGTCTCGAGCCCATCAGTCAGTCGCTAGCGTGGGCCGGGGTTTGTCGCGAGGCGCCCCCGCCCGCGAGCGGGTCTGCCTCCCGAGCCGGCGCCCGTCCGTCCCCGCCGCTCGGAGAGGGCGACGACGCGTTTCCCGGAACGTCCGTTCCGTTCCGTTAAGGGAGGCTTTTTAGCGCGAGTCCGAGGTGACGGAATCTCACATCGGGGACCCCGGTTGAGCCAGTGAGGCCGTGGGCTCCGTTGCCGGGCAACGGAGCGATCGCGTCCACCCCGTCCCGGCGTCGGCGGGCCCGGAGGGTGAAGCGGAGAGTTCTGATCCGGACAGACGAAGCCATCCGGGCGGGGGGAAGCAAGCCAGGATGCGGCGGCATGAGAGTTGGGGGCGAAAAGGCGACTGCGGGCCGCAGGGTCGGGGGCCGCCCTTTTTCGGGAACTAAAATGGGTCGAGGCGCGCCCTGGGCCGGCCGCCCTTTCCGGCGCGGGAAGGGAGCGGAGCGGTGGGCCACTCGCCCCGGCCGGTTCCGGCGGTCAGATCGGAGGGCGGGTTGGCTGGCGGTGGTAGCCGAGGAGCTCGGAGAAGCTGACGAGAGTCCGAGAGTTTAGTCGGCTTGGCTTGGGGCCGCCGGGAGCAGGAGAGGCGATCCCTAGCGGGGGGCGGGGGGGGGGGGGGGGGGGGGATGCCGGATGTCGCGCTTCTTCTCATTCAGATGTTCTGCTGTGCCATTTTCCCTGCGGTTTTCTTCTTAATGTCTAATGTGTCTAATTTGTGTAGGCGTCGACCAGAAGATTATGATATTCATAACAGCAGAAAGAAACCGAGGATTGACTATCCCCCTGAGTTTCACCAAAGACCAGGTTAATATCTCGCGATCACGCAGATGCGATGCTTTTTTCTTTTTCTTTTCTTAATATCGTTTACGAGACTAGCTCTTCTAAGAGTGGGAGTCTTAGTCGGTGGCATCTATCCGGCGCTTACTAGGTGCGGAGCACCGTACCGAGCACTTGAGCAAGCACGCTGCAGCAGGGCGGCTACTCGTTCCTTGCCCGCGAGGAGTTTAGGGGCTAGAGGGGATGGTCTTGCGTCATGAGGAACGAAACCCAACGTTAAGAGAGCTGATGGAGCCACCCCGTTTACTTGTTTTAGGCCACGTTTTCGAACCGGGGGTATTCTGGAGCGGGGAGCGAGGTGGGACTCGCTGCAAATTTTGGAAGATCGGGTAGTCTCCCAGGTTTAGCGGAGGCTCTGACGTCTGGTAGGGGGCTCTGAAGATCTCCAGATTTGAATCAGCGTAGTCAGCTGTAGGACACGGAATCTTGGGGACGGATTTTGGAGAGCCGGTCGGGGCAACGAGAGATCCAGAGGGACGCATCCCGGGGCCGGTGTAACGAGACGTGTACTCGACCGTAACGGTCCTCTTCGCCTTTGGTCGGCTCTGAGTCGGCTCGGCTTAGGGTACAGCCGCAGAGCCGCAGCTTTTCTCCTGGAACGTTCGATCCCGTACTCCGCGTAGACTTTTCTGTTCCTCCCTTCGTATCTGTTCGGCACTTAGCGTGTGCGGAGCGCCGTACCGAGGGCTTGAGAGAGTACGGGACGACGATAGGCGCGTTCCCGCCCGGAGCGAGCGCACGCTATCGGTGCTTCTGTTTTCTAAAACCCCAAGCTCCCGTACGAGAGAGAGGTCGGTGGTTTCTCTCACCCCGTTGTGAATCCTCACCCAAGAGCTCCTTCGGAACCAGCGTTTCCGTAGGCTGCCCCTCGCCCGGAGAGGTTATGCGTACCGGTCTTATTTACCGCCTAGGATCGGGGCAGCTCAGAGAACCCGTCGAAGCTAGACTAGACACCGAGCGAGTAGTGGGGATTTCACCGCAAGGAGTGAGACGGCAGAGGATTAGTAAGAGGAATCTTGCTATGCCAGCCTTTTCTAAACTTGATTTACCGAAATACTTGATATTTGAACAGGGTATATAAAGGATCCACGGTATCAAGAAGTCGATAGGTAAGTTGGGTTCGTTTCGATTCCCTTTGCGCTTCATTCTGGGAACTGGCTTACGCATTACCTGAATTTAGTTTCACCAATCTTATTCCCAACAGACGATTTTCAGGAGTCCGCCGGGATGTGTTTTTAAACGGGGTAAGTGTTGTGCATTTCTCACGGGGGATCCGCACCGAGTTTCTGATGCCGCGGCGGGCGCTCTACCGGATATTGACTCCGCTCTTCCGTTTCAGTCCTACAATGATTACGTGCGAGAATTTCACAACATGGGACCGCCGCCGCCATGGCAGGGAATGGTTGGTATTGTCTGTGCCCTTGCTCCCCTCGGGAGTATTTCGCCCAAACTGCTCCGCCGATTGCGTTTCGGGTTTCCGCCCGCTTTCCCGGATGCCGTCGGCTCCCGGACCGTATCCGCCTTCCGGGCCGCGTGGGCTTTTGGTAATCAGTTCCTCTAAGGGATTCGTCTCCTCCACCTCTGGCCGGTTCCGGGCCAAGGACGGGTACGGTCCTGACCGGAACGAGCGAGTCCAGCGGGCAGGAGACCGTACGTCATTCGTGCTAAAGCTCAATTTGAAAGGAGGCTAGGCCGGGGAGGCCGATGCTGTCGTTATCATCGGTGGTATTTATTATCATTATTATCATTATGTGCCAAGCACTGTTGTATAAGCACTGGGGTAGATAGAGGTGGTCGTCAGGTTGTCCCACGCGGGCCTTAATAGCCATTTTACAGATGAGGTAACGGGGGCTCGGAGAAGTTACGTGGCTCGCCCGGGGTCACGCAGCGGACGGGTGGCGCAGGCGGGATTAGAACCCGTGGCCTCTGACTCCCGAGCCCGGGCCCTTGCCGCTAAGCCACGCCGCTTATTGAGCACTTCGGATGTGCAGAGCGCTGTTCCAGGCACTTGGGAAAATAGAGCACATCGGAACCGGCAGACACGTTCCCGGCCCTCAACGAGCCGACCGCCTTACAGGGGGAGGCGTCGAAGCAGCGTGGCCTGGGAGCTGGAAGGACCTGGGTTCTGATCCCGGCTCCTCCGCTCATCTTTTGCGTGGCCTCGGGCGAGTCGTTCAGCTTCTCTGCCTCGGTTACGGCACCCGTGAAGCCCCGTGAACCCCACGTGAGACGTGGACAGTGTCCAACCTGATTGCTTCCCGTCTACCTCGGTGCTTAGAGCGGTGCCTTGGCACGTAGTGAGTGCCCAGCAGATACCATTAAAAAAATTACGATTAAATCATTTGTAATGTATAAAGACTCGGGCGTATCCGGCCACGGTTTCTTCCTCCGCGCCCTCAGTGGTTGTCCGGATCAGTCCCGGAAGGCGTCCGGACCCGGTGCCTGAGGTGCCGGCCGAATGTACGCCCGGCCCGCTAGTGAAGGTGGACGTTTGGGGGGGGAGAAGAAAGATCTCCTAACCGAGGCAGACGAAAGGAATCCGGCCCATTGGAATCCCAGTCCGTCGTCCTCGTGTCGTCGGATTCCAGCCGTTTTGAGCCGAGTCTCGTCGCTGTTTTCAGTCGCGCCCCCCCCCCCCCCCCCCCCCCCCCCCCCCCGAAGCTGGATCCGTGGGGAGATCACCCTTCAAAACGATGTCAAAGGGAGGAAGGGGAAAGGATTTCCCTCTGAAGGTGAACACTGTCTTGACGCACTCGCCATTTAAGTGTATGCTTTGGAAGAAGGCGGAGTGCTCATCCCCCCTCTTTTTTTTTTTTTTTTCTTTTTCTCTTTCTTTTTTGGATGAAGCCCCATTTGGTTGCAGTCAAGGGATCTGGCGTGACTGTCTTTCAACTGACTGAAACTCAAAATGTTTTCGTTTTAGCCCCCGTATCCGGGAATGGAACAACCTCCTCATCACCCTTACTATCAACACCATGCCCCGCCCCCTCAAGCCCACCCCCCCTATTCTGGACATCACCCGGTGCCCCACGAAGCAAGATACCGGGACAAACGAGTAGTAAGTGCACACCGGGTCCCGGGGGACGGGGGGGGGGGGGGACGGGGGGGGCGGACGGCGGAGAATTCTTCGGAGGAAGCCGCCCCCGAGGGGTTTGAGGGGCCGGGGGGGGGGGGGGGGGGGGCACGGACCACCTGCTGTTTTCTCTGCGGGCTTTGCCTGGGAGTGAATTTTCCCCTCTCTGAATACTTTAATCCTAATATCCCCACTGGGTTTTCTTTTCGGCCCCGCTAAAATTCCTCCCCAAGAAGTCTCTCCCTCAGTTTTTTTGGCAGTGGTTTCTCCCCCGGGGGCGCGTCTCTCAGTCGAGCAGGGGGGATGTCATTCTTCCTCTGCTCCGTCTCCGTCTATCCGACACGCTCAAGTTCTGTTGTGCGGGTTGCCCGGAAAAATGAAGTGGTCCCCGAACTCTCTACCGGAGCTTCTTTCAAATAGCCAGAACGGAGCGGGTTAAAGGGCCCCTCCCGATTTCTAGCCGCCCTCCCCTTGGACACCCTCCAAAAAGGGGTCCACGGCAGGGCGCGATCCGGTGGCTTCTACGACCGTTCACCGGTGAATAATGATTCCGAGTGGGTTTGGTCGGCGGGGCCGGGGCACCTCCTTAGCGCCGAAAGGTCGGAGATCGAACGCCTTGCTCCGGGCGGGCGGCAGAGTTGTCGTGCGTCTTCGGGATTTAGCCCGTGGCCGTCCTTCCTGTGCCGTTGAGCCTTTCGGAGCCCAGTCCTGCAGGAGAAGCCCGCGTTGGTGACGCCGCCGAGAGGGCTCGATTGAACGACTCTTCAGCCGTTCCGTGGTTCGCTTGAAAAGAAACCGTCGCGTCCACCTTCCCCGACCCAAAGGCTGGACGGCCTGCGGACGCTTCCTAGGGAATGCGCGATCCCCGGGTGGGGAAATGGGCAGCTGGGGATTGTCTTGGCAGGCTGTAACCTTTGAGAGGAAAGAGGAGGTTGGCTTGCACGTTTCAGGGGGCCTTAAACACAAGGGATCGAACGTCCCCGTTGGTGAATGTCGCCAGTTGGGTTCACCGGTGTAAGCCTGAGTCAGAAACACGTATACGCACGCCTCCCGCCCCTCATCTTTTCCGCATTCCCGTCCACCCTCTCCGTACGTCTGCGGAGCGTTTTACCCTAGCCGAGAGAGCACGGTCCTGGGGGTCAGAGGACCTGGGTCCTAATCCCGGCTCTGCCCCCTGTCTCGGACAAGTCACCACCCTGTGCCTCGGTTACCTCATCTGTCCGATGGGGACGGAGACTGTGAGCCAGCCCCTTGTGGGACGGGGGACCGCGTCCAATCGAGTTTGCTCGTCTCCACCCCCGCGCTCAGTACGTACGCCTGGCACACGGCAAGCGCTGAACGAACCCCGCGCTTGTTACCGTTGTCGCCGTTGTCCACCGGTGGCATTTGGCCGTGGGGGTTGGTTTCGGGGCAGAGCCGGCGAAAGACAGGGTCCGGTGTAGCAGAAAGAAGATGGGACCGGTCGCAGGAGAGCCGGGGCCCGGGCAGCGGGGGTGGAGAGGACGGGCCGGAGTCGGGTGGACCCGAATGACGGATCTCTGAGAGCCGGGAAAGGGGCGACGGCCCGGGCCTGGCGCTTAGAAGCGTGGTCTGGAGAAGACGGGGCGCGGGACGTGTGGAGCTGGGCCGCCGGAGGCTTCAGTCGACCCCTCCGCCCCAGCCGTACCGAGGGGGGATCGTGGCAAGGCAGCCGCCCGTCTGGGACCTCGGAGGGATCGCGAGGGCTGGCCCGGGGCGGGTGCCCCCGGGGGGGACGACCGGCGGGGGCGGCGGGGCCGAGGCGGCCCCCGGCCCCTTCCCCCCCCCCCCCCCCCGACCCTCGCTCCCCGCGCCTCCCCGTCGGCCGGCTAACGGAGCCCGCGCGTCCCGCCGGGCCCCTGACCGGCGCCCGTTGTCTCTCCCCTTCAGCACGACTACGACATGCGTGTGGACGACTTCCTGCGCCGCACCCAGGCGGTCGTCAGCGGGCGGAGGAGCCGACCCCGGGAGCGGGAGAGGGAGCGGGAGCGCGACCGGCCGCGGGACAACAGGAGAGACAGAGAGCGAGACAGAGGCCGCGATCGCGACAGGGAAAGGGAGCGATTAGGCGACCGGGACAGAGACCGAGGGGAGAGAGGACGATACCGGAGATAATCCAGCCGGAGCCGCCCGTCGTCTCGGAGCAACAACAGATCTTGTATTTTTTTGTGTGTTTACAAGTAGTAAATTTATTTTCCGCTGTCTCCTTATGAGTTCGTTGTGTAGAAGGATTTATTATGACCCTCTCTGTTCCAAGCATGCAGTATACTAAGAACTGGAAAAGAAAAATCTCAGATCAGCCAAAAAAAAAAAAAAGGAAAGGGGAAAAAGACAAAAAACCGCAACGCACGGGGTCGACGTCGGAGTCGACGCTTTTATCGGGGCAGGATGGGAGACGGGAGAGAACGGAGATTACCGCTTCCTTTTCCGTGAGCGTTCCTCCGGCGTGTAGGGATTTATTTTTTTCCGTCTGGTTTTTGGAGATCGATGAGATAACTGCCGTAATGTTTTGCTTTGATGTTCTCCCACGTGTAGCCGCCCCACGGTTCTATGGAAATTATGCTGCTGTGAAGTATGCAAAACGTTGAAGTAGGATGGTTTGATGGGATGGCGGTGTTATAGCAGCCTCTTAGATTCTTTCCCCCGCCCCTCTTCTTTTTTTTTTTTCCTCAAAGCGCCCTGTAAACTCATTTATTTTTTACTCTTTCCAGTCTTCAATGACGAAAGCAATATTACGAAGACGCGACGGATACCAGATTTTTAATCTTTTTAAAGAGAACCCGCCTCTGTTGGAATAGCGTTTCGGCCGAGGCCGTCGTTTGGCCTTCTCAGAGATGTACACGTCGGTTTGGAATGTTCCCGACCCGCGCGTGGTCACCGAAGACAGTCCCGCATCCTACATTGCTACCGTTTTTGTATAAAAATAAACTGGTAAAGATGGACCCTCTGGTTGCCTCTCGACTCTTTGAAAGCCGCGCTTTCCTTCCGCCGGGAGGGCGTGCGTAAATCGGAGGGCCGGAGGCCGCCGAGCCCCGAGCGGCCGTCGAGGTCTTAGGGTTTTCTCAGGTGAACTTGGGGAGGCGGATGGGACTCTTTTTTTTTTTTTTTTTTTTCCCCTTTTCCAGCTTTCCGAGCGACCTCGAGAATCGCTTCTTCCCAGCCCTCGTGCGTCTCGCTTCCGTCGTGCTCGCCCGCGTGCTTAGCGCTCAGGTGCCTGATCCTTTTTAATTCGGAAACTTCCCACCGTAGAGTCCCTTTAGCTTGTGGTTCCCCAAGACCCCGCGAGACTTCCCCTTTGGCTCCCCGCGCCCGCCGAGAAGCACCCCGGCCTGGCGGGGGAGGCACGGGCCTGGAAGTCGGAGGACCCGGGTTCTAATTCCCGTTCTACCGCCCGTCTGCTCTGTGACCTTGGGCGAGTCACTTGACTTCTCTGTGCCTCAGTTCCCTCAGCTGCACAGCGGGGATCCCGATACCCGTTCTCCCTCCTGCTTGGGACCGGGAGCCCCCGCGTGGGACCCGACGATCTCGTAACCACCCCAGCGCTTAGTAGAATGCTCGGCACGTAGTAGATGTCCACCTGTGGCTCCTGCTTTCCGGGAAGCGGCGTGACCTAGAGGACAGAGAACGGGCCCGGGAGTCGGCGGGGGGGGGGGGGCGCCCGGCTTCCGATTCCTGCTCCGCCACTTGTCTGCCGTGTGACCTTGGGCGGGTCGCTTCACTTCTCTGGGCTTCGGTTCCCTCGTCTGTAAAATGGGGAGTTGAGACTGTGAGCCCCCACGCGGGACATGGACCGTGTCCGACCTGATTGACCTGTCATCCACCCCGGCGCTTAGTACAGTGCCTGGCACATAGTAAGCGCTTAAGAAATGCCATTAAAAAAACGTTGAACCGATAGCGTGATTATCATCGTTCTCTCCCCAGGGAGTTTCATCCTGCCGATTGCTACCGTTCCTCTACTCTGTCAGGTATTCAGAATTCCGCCCCGGCCCTCCCAGCCCGGTCACCCCGACCTCCTCCTCCTTTCCCCGTCCCGAGTCTCGGCGGCCGTCACGTCGGGGATCCCGGACCGTGTCCCGCCGGACTGGACTCGTACCTACCCCGGTGCTTGGCACGTAGCAGGCGCCTGACAGACGCCATTAAAACGTGGAACAGATACCGTATTTAAGTTTGCGGTGGCCGGGTGATCCGCCCTCCGAGCTCCCCCCCGGCCTGCCCGGCGGCTCCGGTCCATCCGAGCGATCGTCTTCGAGAACCCTCTCGGCGTCCGTAAAGACGAATGCGGTCAACTGGAAACTCCTTTTCCCCTCGGGGCCCCGCTTCCGTTCGCTTCCTCCGAGCCAGGGTCGGTCGCCGAGGCCACCCACGGCTGAGCGGCGGAGTCGTGGACGATTCAGTTTCCCTAGGGAACACCCCCCCCCCCCCCCCCCCAAAACCCCTCGGCCACACCGTCCGGGTTACTTCGGACGGCCCGGGCTTTTCGAAGTGGGTTTAGAGCACGTTCGAACGTTCTTGGTTGTCCCGTGTGCGTATTCCAAGTTCTTTGAGGCGGTGAACGCGTGAAGCCTAAGTTTCTGCGGTCTAGGAAAAGAAACGGGCCTCGAGATGAAGTCGGTACTGTGGCCTCTCGATACGGCGAGGAGGCGGCGTGCAGGTCAGTGACACAGTTGAGTCTCCTAAACCAGACCGAGCACTCGCTGCGATAACCCCTCGTTCACTCTCCCCGTCAGTCCCGCCGCGGCCTCGCCAGGGACGGCGCGTTTGCCTCCCGTGCAGCGCGGCTCGGTGGAAGGAGCCCGGGCTGGGGAGTCGGAGGTCGTGGGTTCGAATGCCGGCTCTGCCGCTCGTCAGCTGGGGGGACTGTGGGCGAGTCACTTCACTTCTCTGGGCCTCAGTGACCTCATCTGTGAAATGGGGATAAAGACTCTGAGCCTCAGGTGGGACATCCCGATTACCCCGTATCGACCCGAACGCTTAGAACGGTGCGCATAGTAAGCGCTCAGCAAATACCAACATCATCATTACTATTGCTATTATTATTAAGAAGCGGGTTTAGCGGCACACACGGTATCGCTCTCTCAACTGCTCACCGCCGCGTCCCAAGGGGCACTTGATGGTTATCGTCGTCCCTGGGGGCGGTTTGCTTTCGAGTCCGCGGGGTGACCTGGTTTGCTACAGCTAATGGACGGTTGAGAGATGGACCCCGTCCACGCCTGCCTTCTGCCCTCCGGTTCAGCGTCAGCAGGGTAGAAGGGCGTCTCGGTTGCCGGGTTAGAGGATGGTGGCGGTATTCGGCGAGCGCTTGCTATGTGCGGAGCGCCGTTCTGAGCGCCGGGGGGAATCCGAGGTGATCGCGTCGTCCCACGTGGGGCTCACGGTTTCAATCCCCGTTTCGCAGATGGGGGGAACCGAGGCCCGGAGAAGCCAAGCGACTCGCCCCAAGTCGCACAGCTGGCGGGCGGCGGAGCCGGGATTCGGAGCCACGACCCCTGCCTCCCGAGCCCGGGCTTTTTCCACCGAGCCACGCCGCCGCTCAGGTATCTCGGTCCTTCGATGGTTCTCCCCCGTTTGCGGCTCCTTGAGGGCGAGGGATCCCGTCTGCCAACTGTCGTGTCCCCGAAGCGTTCATCGCGTGGTGCTCTGCACGGAGTGGGGTTCTCCGTAAATGCTGTCGATAGTCCTCGGGACTCGAATGATGTCCCCCCGGTCTGACTCTCCCGCTCGACGGTAACCGTCCCGGTACTTAGGCGCCTACAGGGAGCTGGATACTGGGGGAAGATACAGCCGTAAAACGGAGGTTAAGACACTCGGCCCCGTGTGGAACCGGGTCCCTGTCCGGCCCGACCTGCTCGGCTCTACCCCGGCGTCCGGGACGGTGCCTGGCACGTGGTAAGCGCTTAAATACCGTAAAAACAAAACGCACAGGTGAGAGTCAAACCCTGAGGAGTGAAAGCAGGCAGCTGGTCCCTGATCCCCGGCTCTGCCGCTCGGCAGCCGTGTGACTGCGGGCAAGTCGCTCGACTTCTCCGTGCCCCGGTGACCTCATCTGGAACATGGGGGTTCACCGTGAGGCTCACGTGGGACGACCTGATGACCCTGTATCTCCCCCAGCGCTTAGAACGGTGCCCTGCCCATAGCGAGCGCGTAAATACCGACATCATCAGACCGCAAAGCCATCGCGGGCGGGGAGCGTGTTTACCAGCTCCGTTGGATCGTACTCCCCCGGGTGCATAGTTCTACACACGGTAAGCGCTCGATAAATACGACTGTGGGCCCAGGGAGTGTGTTCTGGGGGGAAATCTGGGTTCAGCCCCTCCCTGCCGGGAGGTTGGTCGAGGTCCTCTGTAAGACGCGACACCTAAGGAAGCGGAAGCCCGTTTCACGGATGATATTTGAAAGGCGTCTAGGCGTCGACTTGGATCAGTACTTCAAAACCGCACCTTGGCCAAGTTCAACTAGCAGGAAGAGGCCCAATCGGGTAGAGGGCGAGGAGTAGCGGGGACCGCCTTCGGGCAAAATCCAGAATTTCGTTTTCAGACGGGAATTGCGGGCTCTGGTTATTTAGTGGATTGGGGATTTTATCATTAGGGCATTTCAGTGCTCACTCTATGTCACGCGCTGTTCTAAGCCCTGAATTTGCACATTTTCTCTAAGCCAGCAGAGAACACCGGTCGTCGTGGCCACCAGCATCTTAATGGCGGTTAAGAGTGGAGTAAGCGCTTACTCTATGCCAAGCGCTGGGCTAGATCACCAGGTCTGGACCAGTCCCTGGCCCACATGGGGCTCGTAGTGCAAGGGGGAGGGAGAGCAGCTATCGCTGCCCATTATTGGGCGGGGATTGTCTCTGCTGCCAGATGTCATGTCCATTCCAAGCGCTCAGTACAGTGCTCTGCACGTGGTAAGCGCTCAATAAATACTATTGAATGAATGAACGGACGATCTCCATTTCCACAGATGAGGAAACTGAGGGATAGAGAGTGACTTGCTCGTAAATCGGGACCGGAACCTAGGGCTCTTGATCCCCGGGCCCATTCTCTCTCCGTCGTGCCTTGCTCTTTCCCCAAATGTAGGAATTGGGACCGAAAGAAAAGATGGAATTAAAGTCGACAGCGCGCGCGTCGGTTAAAACCGTGTCCAGAAGACCGAAGTTTAGGGCGCCAGGTGCGACCTTTATAGTAATCCTGGTATTCGGGTGCTTACTATGTACCAGGAACTGCACCGAACACTGGGGCAGATATTCAGGTGGGGTTCAGTCCCTGCCTCGCATGAGGCTCACAGCAGGTGCCTAATCCCCGTTTTACGGAGGAGGAGATGGAGGCTCAGAGAAGTGACTTGCTCAAGGTCCCGCAGCAGGCAGTCGGCGGATTTGGGATTAGAACCCAAGTCTTCCGGCCCCCAGGCCTAGGCTCTTTTCACTAGCCCACGCTGCTTTATGTGACTTCGGTTTGATTTCTTTTCCCAACAAAACTTGCCAGCTTCCCAGCTCAATGTGTTCCGTTCTCTGGAACTCCTAAGGTGAGTCTAAGCCGAAGTCCGACAGAACTTTAACTTGTTCTTCTAGAGGTGCTGTGGTGTTATACTCTCCCAAGCGCTTTGCGTGGCTCAGTGGAAAGAGCGCGGGTTTTGGAGTCCGAGGTCACGAGTTCGAATCCCAGCTCTGCCACTTGTCGGCCGTGTGACTGTGGGCCAGTCACTTCACTTCTCCGGGCCTCGGTGACCTCATCTGGAAAATGGGGATGAAGACCGGCAGCCCCACGTGGGACAACCCGATTCCCCCGGGTCTACCCCAGCGCTCGGAACAGCGCTCTGCACATAGTAAGCGCTTAACAAATACCAACGTTATTATCATTATTATTATTATTATTATTACCCCCAGCGCTTAGAACAGCGCTCTGCACGTGGTGAGCGCTTAACGGATACCAACGTTATTATTATTACAGTGCCCTGCGCATAGTAAGCACTCAATAACTACCATTGAATGATAAATATGATTGATTTCCTCTGGAGAGGACAAGTAAAAGAAGATCTCGACTTGATCAGTTTCAAAAGGGCTACCAAGGCAACCGGGCCTTTTCCGAGTTAATGTGGGGCTAAATCAGAGGTTCCGTTTTGAATTTCAAGAGCTTTTTAATACCCCCAGCGGTTTCCGGCCGTGTTCACGATTTCCGGCAGCAGCGTAAAACAAGACGACCCTTAAAACCAAGGGGCGTTTAGAAAGCCGTTTACCCCGCATCCCGAATTCCTATCTGTAGGCTTATTCGGTTAAAGAGAAGCTCATCTGATTTTCCGTATTCTTTCAGAATCGGCGTTCTCCTCCGCTCTACCCCCGCGGCGTGTTATGACAGTCCCCCTCCTCTGTGTGAACGTCTGCTCGAAGTTCATCGATTTCCCAAAGAGAGAGAGTCGTCGTAGCGGTGTGGTCTGAGGGAAAGAGCTCGGGCTTGGGAGTCAGAGGACCTGGCCTCTGATCCCGCGGGTCACTTCAGTTCTCTGTGCCTCAGTTCCCTCACCTGCCAAATGGGGATTCGGCGCCTGTTCTCCTACCTACCGACTCTGAGCACCACGCGGGACCTGATTATCCTCTGTCTACCCCAGCACTTGGCATTAAGTGCTTAATAAACGCCGCTATTATAGTATCACCATTATTATTATTCTCGTTACTGCCACCTCGCTACAGTTTCAGACTGAGACAAGCCGAGTTCCTTGCTGACGTCTCCGAACCCAGTTACTTTGGATTCAAGAGCAGGCAGCGGAAAGAAAGCCCCCCACGGCCCCCAAACCCCTTCTCCTCCCCGCCTCCCCCCGCCCCTCACTGGCGAGGGGCCTCCCAACCAGGAAGAAGAAGCCCCCTCACACCTCCTCAGCGCTCCGTCACACCCTCTGTCCCCTAAGGCGGCTCGGTGGAAAGAGCCCGGCCTTCGGAGTCAGAGGCCGTGAGTTCGACTCCCGGCTCTGCCGCTCGTCAGCTGTGCGACTGCGGGCGAGTCGCTTCGCTTCTCCGGGCCTCGGTTCCCTCATCCGGAAAACGGGGACGAAGACCGTGAGCCTCACGTGGGACGACCCGATGACCCTGGATCTCCCCCGGCGCTTGCAACGGCGCTCTGCGCATAGGGAGCGCTTAACGAATGCCAACGTCATCATTACTCTCCCTTCTTCAAGGGCTTCTCTGCTCCCCACTCTCCCCCCGACACTCCCCAACACCCCCTTCTCCAAAGGTAGAGACTTCCCCGTCCCCCCCGCCCCGATTCTCCCTCCACCCTCCTCGCCCCCCGGGGCCCCCTTCTCCGAGGACACCCCCGCTCTCCCCGCGTCCCCAAACACCCCCGTCTTCAAGAGTCTCTCCCTCTGACTCCCTTCTCCGTATGGCCTCTCCCCTCTCCCCCACCTCCCGTCACCCCCACCTCCCGCTCCGGAGGGGGGCCCGATCTATCCGCGGGGTGACCTGGCCTCGCTCCTCTCCATCGATCGTTTCGGTCACTCCTGGGTGCTCGCCGTGTGCACCGCGCTGTACTAAGCGCTTGGGAGAGTGCAATGTAAGTTGAAGGTGAGGAGCAAGCGGCAAACGCTTTCTATTCCCAACTTCATAGGAAAAAAACCCCTCTAAATACACGCCGGACATTCCCGTGGGATTTTTTTTTTTAACATTTTATTTGATTTTGATCCGATTGCCCCTCAAGTGATTTACACCCACAACCCAAAGCCAAAGCATCGAATACCGAGAGACCGGAACCGCCCCGCCCCCGTGTAAACGCCAAGGGCGGCCACCGCTCGAGTCAACGTCGGTTCTTCGGATGGGTCTAAGGGGGGGGGGGGGGGGGCGGGGAATAAACCAAGGCTATCGATTCAAACGCCAAGCGAGACCGTGCCGCGTTACGTCGAGGATCCGGAGGTCGGCTTGCCCGGCCGGAGGGCCGAAGGCGAGCTTCCGCTGGAACTCCGTCCTCGTCCCTGGCGGCGAACGCATCCGAGGCGGGAGGCGGCCACGCGACGCGGACGCTGGCGGCAAAGGCTTGCCCGGCCTCCCCGACGGCGGAGGGGGGAGACGCGGAGGGTGAACCTGGGCTACGGACGGCCTGACCTCCGGGGATCCGCGGGCAGCGGGGAGGAAATCGGGGGGCGGCGGGGAAGATGCCCGGGCGGAGGCCGGGTCGCGTCCCCGCCCAAGTCCCGGTCGGGCGGCGGGGGCGCGTGGGACCGAGAGCCCCTCTCTCGGACGTCTCACTCCCTCTTCCTCTTCCTTCCCGTCCTCCCGAGCTTCCCGCAGCAGAAGAGGCAGCACCTGGCGACGACGAAGAGGCCGAGGGCGGCGCAGCCGAGCAGGAAGGCGACGACGTCCAGGCAGTGGTACTGGTACCAGGTGAGGGAGTGGGAGGCCGGCCTCAGGTGCTTCGCTCCCTTGTGCCGCATGACAAACTCGATCCAGAAGACCGCCCGGTCCAGCGGCTTCGTGGGCTGGTCGTGGTGGATCCGGGACAGACGCAGGGCGCTCTCCTTATAGCTGAAGGGGACGACCGGAAAAACGCGCGCGTTCACGTACGTCGACGGGCAACCCGGCCGCTAACGATCCGACGGTAACGATCACGGCACTTCTTAAATCTCCCGCTCAGGGTCGCACCCGGGTAGCTTCCGGGACTCTACCGGTCTCGGCTAGGGGAGGGAGGGAGGGAGGGTCAAGCGGAGGCCCGTCCGTTCCCAGCTGGGCCGGCGGCTAGCGAGTGGTTAGACCGTCCGCCGCGGGTCGAAACCCCCCCCCCCCACCCCACCCCGTGCCGGGCGGCGGCGGCACGGGACGGAGTCGAGGACGGAGGCTCGGGTTCACCGCGCCGAAGGCGGCGATGGTAAACCGCTTCCGGAATTCTACCGGGGAAACTCTACGGATCCACCACCGGAAGCGACCGCGGATGGAGAGCGGGTCGTCCCGGGAGAGCCGCGTCCGTGGTGTCGCTGCGGGTCGCGGACGACTCGGCGCCGTAAGACCGGGCTTCTTAGGGAAGCGGCGCGGCTCGGGGGAGAGAGCCCGGGCTTCGGAGTCAGGGGTCATGGGTTCGACTCCCGGCTCTGCCGCTGGTCAGCCGGGTGACCGCGGGCGGGTCACTTCACCGCTCTGGGCCTCGGTGACCTCATCTGGAAAACGGGGATGAACCGTGAGCCTCGCGTGGGACGACCCGACGACCCCGTATCTACCCCAGCGCTTAGAACGGTGCTCCGCACGTAGTAAGCGCTTAACGAATACCAACGTTGTTATTGTTCTTAAATGCTTACTGTGCGCCAAGCACTGTGCCAAGCGCTGGGTCAGAGACGAGTGAATCAAGTTGGACCCGATCCCTGGCCCCCACTCTTCTCCCCCTTTGACAGATGAGGGAACTGAGGCCCAGAGAAGGGCCGTGATCCGCCCGAGGTCACGCAGAAGACACGTGGAGGAGCCGGGATCGGAACCCGGGCGCTTCTGACTCCCAGGCCCGTGCTCTGTCCACGCTGCTTCAGGCCCCTTCCTAAAGAAGCCCGCCCGGAAGCCAACTGGCCACAACTGGTTCCCGCTGGCCCCGTTCACCTCCCGGGGCCCCCGGATCATCACCCCATCGCTCCCGGGGGGCAGTCGGCCCTCGCCGCGGTGGCGATGACTCCCGAGAGACGGGTGGAGTGGTAAGTGCGAGTCAGGTCGGCCCCAGGGGGGAGAGAGAGAGAGAGCCGGTCAGCCTCGCAGTAATAATAACAACAATCGTATCGTTCGTCAAGCGCCTCCTACGTGCCGGGCGCTCTGCTAGACGCTCGGGCGGATGAAAGGAAACCGGGTCGGACGCGGTCCCCGTCCCACGGTCTTAATCCCCATTTTACGGATGAGGTGACCGGGGCCCAGAGAAGTGAAGCCACCCGCCCGAGGTCGCGCAGCCCGCAGGCGGCAGAGCCGGGATCAGAACCCACGACCTTCCGACTCCCAGGCCCGGGCCCCGCCATCTCCTGGGCCGGGCCGCTTCTCGTCGGTGGTGAGATCCCCGCGCGCCGGGATCGCGTCGCCCCGCTCTCCTGGGCCGTACTCTCCCGAGGGCTCGGGACGGCGCCCCGCACGCGGTAAGCGCCCGGGAGGTACCGTCGGCGGGTACGGGTCGGCCGCCGGGCGCGCGGTAGCCGTGGGCCGACCGTGGGACTCACGAAGCCTCGTTGATGACGGCGTCGAGGGCCCCGAGCAAGTCGTCGGTCGTCATGCTGCTGAAGTCCACCTCCGCCGCTGCCCCCTTGGCCTTCATGTGGGCGATGTTGTCCGGCTGGTCGGCGAACATGGGGATGCCCACCATGGGCACCCCGTGGTAGATGGCCTCGTAGATCCCGTTGGTGCCTCCGTGGGTGATGAAGGCCTTGGTTTTGGGGTGTCCTAGGGGCGGAGGCGGAAGCGTTCGGCCGGGGATCGCGGCCAAGGGCCCGGGCCGACCCCGAAGGGATAATCGTGATAGCGATGGTATCCGTTGAGCTCTCGCTATGTACCGGGCCCTTCTCTAGGTGCTGGGGAACGTTATCAGGTGATCGGGTTGGACGCGGCCCCCTCTCCCGCGTGGGGCTCACGGTCTTCAGCCCCGTTTTACAGATGAGGTGACCGGGGTCCGGCGAGAAGTGAAGCCACTTGCCCGAGGACACAGAGCAGGCAGGCGGCGGAGTCGGGATTAGAACCAAGTCCTTCCGTCTCCCGGACTCATCTCTGTCCATTAGGTCACCTGCTTTACTCTCGTTCCTCTCTTTCCTTCTCTCTCTTCCTCTCTCTCTCTCTCTGTCTCTCTCCACCTCCAAGGGCTTGCTTTTCTAGAGGAGTATTTTCCTCCCCGTCTCATTTCACTCCTCTCTTCCTTCTGTTCATCCTTTCCCCCTCCTCTCCCTCCGTCCTCTCTTTTCCTCCTTCCTTCTACTCTCTTCTTTTCCCCCCTCTTTCCATCTCCGGCTTCCTTTCTCTTCTTTTACCCTCCCTCTTCCCTTGAGGCACTTGATGGTCACCCACCCTCGGCCCCACGGCACCCATGTCCGTATCTGTCGTTCATTTTAACGTCCGTCTCGCACTCTAGACCGTAAGCTCCCTGTGCGCGGGGGAGCGTGTCTACCGCCTCCTTTGAATTGTACCCTCCCAAGCGCTTAGGACAGAGCTGTGCGTACAGTAAGCACTCAGTAAATATCACTGACTGAATAATCGATTCCTCTTTCCTCCTCCTCCTCCCCCGTCTCCCTTTCTCCCACCCTCTTCCCCCCCCCCCCCCCCCATCCCCTTTTTCCCTGATTGAGATAAGTTACTTATTAGAAACCTAATCTCTCTGTGAATGTCCAGTCTTTTGTACGGGAGCGTTTTATTCTCTTTACTAATGGGTTTTATATTTTTAGGGTCACAGGAGAATTTCACCGTGAACCAGTGCCCTCTCCTTTCGGGCGATTGATTCTTTGCAGTATCTCATTACCCGCAAACACTCCCGTGATCTGAGACGTCTCTCTCCCTGCCTTGGGGTGTTGACTCTGGTCAGCCGTGTGACTCTGGGCGAGTCACTTCACTTCTCTGGGCCTCAGTTCCCTCATCTGGAAAATGGGGATCAACCGTGAGCCTCACGTGGGACGACCTGATGACCCCGTATCTCCCCCGGCGCTTAGAACGGTGCCGTGCACATAGTAAGCGCTTAACAGACTTAACCAACGTTATTATGGGAATGAAGACTGTGAGCCTCACGTGGGACAACCTGATGACCCCGTTTCTCCCCCAGCGCTTAGAACGGTGCTCGGCACTTAGCGCTTAACAGATACCAACATTATTATTATCATTATTATCAGCGAAGTAAAAATTTCATATTTGACTTCAAAAATACTCACCCAGTGACTTAAGGACTTACCCGTAAAACTACTTTTCTTTCCTCCCCCTTGTTTGGGAATTATTTCAGGGCGGGTGTCCCCCCATAGAGTGCGAGCTCCTTGAGAGCAGGGATCGTGTCTCTCGGTTCTGTCGATTAGACCGTCAGCCCGTCAAACGGCGGGGACCGTCTCTATCTGTTGCCGACTTGTTCATTCCAAGCGCTTAGTCCAGTGCTCTGCACATAGTAGGCGCTCGATAAATACTATTGAACGAATGAATATCTTATGCCCCGCCTCGTCCCCCCTCCCGCCCCCTCGGAGCTTAGGAGTGTACTCTGAATATTGCCTTATCTTGTAGAGTATTCTACTTAACATTGTACTCTTCCAAGCATTTAGTATAGTGTTCTGCACACAGTGTAAGTGCTCAATCGATCGTGATATTGATTGAACGCTTACTCTCTGCGGGGCACTGTGCTAAACGGTCGGGAGAGCACACTACAACAGAGACGGTCGACACGTCCGCTGCCCACCAGGAGCTTACGGTCTGGACGGGGAGACAGATATTCGCAAAATTACAGATTGGGACGTAGGTTCCGTGGGGCTGACAAGTCTCGAGGGGGAAAACAGATACGATCGATGGATTCAGAGAAGCAGTTTGGCTCAGTGGAAGGAGCGCGGGCTGGGGAGTCAGAGGTCATGGGTTCGGATCCCGGCTCTGCCACTCGTCAGCTGGGGGACCGTGGGCGAGTCACTTCACTGGGCCTCAGTTCCCTCATCTGGAAAATGGGGAGGAAGACTGGGAGCCTCACGTGGGACCACCTCACTCCCCTGTATCTCCCCCAGCGCTTAGAGCGGTGCTCTGCACGTAGTAAGCGCTTAACAAATACCAACATTATCAACATTATCATTCTTCCCGAACACTTCTGCGCACAGTCGATCATCAGTAAATATTATCGATCCATGGTGTTGATTGAGCGCTTAGTTTGTGCCATTCCCTGTACCAAGCACTTGGGCCAAGTGGGAAGGATAAGGCTAAGGATGCACCAAGGCAAGGAAGCGGGAGGCTCTGCCAGGACTTCTGTGGATATCTGGGAGCTTCTGGGCCGTCAAAATTGGGGGGCAAAAGGACTGTGGGGAGGGTTGGTGAGGGGGTCTGGGGGGAGATGGGACAGGAGCCCCCACCCCCCACCCCCCAATATTCCATCCCCCCCCTCTATCCGGCGGAGGGTTCTTGTACTCAAGTTTATAATTTAACAGTATCCCACTTTCATCCCCGAGTCTCACCGAGGAGATCGTTCTGGGGAATCCAGTCGTAGAGCTTAGTGTTCGGCCCCAGAGTGGCTGGCTGCTTTCCTTTGTATCGCCACAGGACCTGTAAGAATCCAGAAAAGGCATTTGCGCTACGCGTGACGACGACGGTGACGACGATGATGACGGCATTAAGGGCTAACTCTGTGTCAAAACCCTGTACTGAGCGCTGGGTTTAATCAGGTGGAACCCAGTCCCCGTCCCTCACTGGACTCACTAAGGAGGAAGAAGAAGGATCGAATCTGTCGGTCGTATTTACGTCTGCAGAACGCCGTACCGGGCGCTTGGGAGAGTACAGTAGAACTTTGAGTTGGTAGATGCGTTCCCTCCCTCCAGGAAATTTACAGTCTAGCAGGGGGGACAGACAGCAACGTAAATAAATTACGGGTACGCACGTGACTGTCGTGGAGGCCGAGGTTAAAAGAAGAGCGCAAACCCAAGGACGATCTCCACCTTACAGATGACGAAACCGAGGGCCCGGAGAAGTTAAGTGACTCGGCTAAGGTCACGTGGCAGGCAAGTGGCGGAGCCGAGATCAGAACCTAGATCTCCCGACTCCCAGGCCCGCGCCCTTTCCGCTAGGTCGCCGTTACGGTTGAGGGTAAAGTGAGCAACTGTACGGCTTTCTTTTCCAGGTCTCTCCGGAGAGCCTCGGACTGGATAATCCGGATTATCCGGATGATTGGGTTCAATCATCTTCCGGTGAAGCAGAGTCCCGTCGTCTTTAGCGGTCTTCTAGTCGGCTGAATTCACGCTCTCCGCAAGGGGATGAGCTTCCAACCGCCCCGAGGTGTCCGATCCGCCAGGAGGAGCGCATAGCGTGGGTCACTCGGTCGTCACCCACGTTCCAGCTGTCACACAAGCAAGCACCGGAGAGGAGCCCGTAGCCCGTCAGCCGTCCCCGCAGCGGGAGGGAGCTCGAGAATCCCTCTGTCCCCGCTGCCCAGGTTGGGTCACGTGATAGAGCATCTCATAGCGTCCACCCGCTTTTCCACTCTGCCTTTTGGGGGCCGCTCAGTTCCGTGTCGACACCCAACGGCCCCCGTCATCCGCCCAGCAGGCCGGAATCCGGCCCACGGGGTTCCCAGAACTACAATCTACCGGGTTTCCATTCCAGGAAGTCCCACCCGCAGCCGACAGACGATTTGGAGCGTTGTATTATCGGGGAACATTCAGTCGCCTACCCAGCCCGCCCCGAGCCGGCCCCGTCTGCCCGTCCCACAGGCCCCTCCTAAGGGCTCCCCGAGGTCCCCGGCCCTCTGACCTTCTGAGGGATTTGGGCGAGGGCCGCGGCGATCAGGTTGGCCTTCTCCTCCGTCAGGTTTTTGACCATGGAGCCCAGGGAGAAGACCACGATGCCGTGCTCCCCGGAACTCTGCACGAACGCTTCCATCTCCTGGCAGGAGGAAGGGAAAGAGACGCTTTAGGGGCGGAGGCTCCGCTTGCCGACGGGGGAGGGTCCTGGGCGCTCTGGGCCCCGGCCGACCCCGGCCGCCCGTCGGAAATCGGGAAGCCGTCGTGATTACGAGCTGGAGAGGGTGGGATGCCATTAAGGGGTCCGCTTGGCTTTTCTTTATGGTATCCGTTAACTGCCCACTGTGTGTCGAACACCGTTCTAAGCTCCGGGGTGGGCACGGGTCAATTAGCGGACCCAATCCCCGTCCCGTATGGGGTTGAGGATCTAAGAGGGAGAACACGTAGCCCCATTTTACAGTTGAGGAAACCGAGTCATAGAGAAGTAAAGTGACTGGGGCGAGGTCACCCAGCAGATTCTTGGCAGAGCCGGGTTTAGAACCCAGGTCCTTTTGACTTCCCGGCCTGTGATCTCTCCGCTAGGCCACGGTGGCGCAAGTCAGGAAACATCGGGAATGTTGGCCATTATTCTCTTCCCCTCCTGTCCCTTTCCACCAGCCCCAGTCGATCCCAAAGCGGATGGATCGTCCCCGGGGACCTGACAGAGGGCCGTGCTGCGAGTCGAGGGTGGTTCTTCTCTACTCCGTCTTTACCGTGACGGGAAGGTGGAAGCCGATCACGGTTACCTCAGGCAGAGGCTTCGCGGGCTGACAGTGGAGACCTCCGACAAACTCGAAGTTGGGCAGGTAGGGGCGAGGAAATTCGAAATCCCAGTAGGTCCTGATCAGCCACATTTCCGCCTTCCCCATAATTTCACAGAGCGTGGTCGGTCTCCCTGGAGGGATGAGGAAAGGAGAGCTCAGTTCATCCGGCAACCCAGAGAGCCCGGGCCCTTGATTCGACGGGAAGGCGTGACGGCGTCCGGTCGCGTTTCCCGCGGGGACAGTCGTCAGCCCGGCAGCCGGTTTCTGGCTGGGTGACCCCCCCGCCCGATGTTGAGGGAGGCAGGAGCCCTCCGCCTCAGGTGGGCTCGTTGTTCCGCTCGGGCCGAGCCCAGGAACCCAGCCGGAAGCCCCCCAGCAGTGCCCTGGGGGGCGGTCCCGGGAGGAGCGGGGAGTTTCCAACTTTCCTGGGCTGCCGGAGAGTGGTGACGGCGGCAGGAACCGGGGACTCAGAAGGAGTCTCGGGTTCTGCCGGGTCCAGGTTGCCGGGGAGCGGAGGCCGGACGGAGGGCGGGAGACGGGTCCGGGACGAGGGCGGAGGCGCCCACCGCTCCGACGGCTCAGGCCGTCGCTGCCGTGGCGCCGACTCCCCCTTCGCCCCCTCGCCGGAGATCCGAGCCCCGGTTCCGGCCCCCCGTCACCCTCTTCTCCCCCACCCGACGGGTTCGAGAGTCGAGCAGTCGGTCAATCCTATCCACTGAGCGCTTACCGTGTGCGCGGCCCTAGCCTAAGCCCTTCGGAGAGTGCCGTATAACGAGAAGCAGACACGTTCCCTGCCCGCAACGAGTTTACAGCCTAGAGGGGGAGACGGACGTTAATATAGATTAAAACAATGACAGATACGTCCGTACGTCCCGTGGGGCCGGGAGAGGGGATGAATAGAGGGAGTGGGAGACGAGGAAAGGAGGGTTTAGTCAGGGAAGGCCTCTTGGAGGAGACGGGCCTTCGGTAAGGCTGCGAAGGAGGGGAGAGTGACTGTCGGAGTGGAGGGAGGGCGGGAGGTCGATCCAGACCAGAGGCAGGAAGTGGGCAAGAGGTCGATGGCAATTCAGATGAGTTCAAGGTACAGTGAGAAGGTTGGCATTAGAGGAGCGAAGTGCGCGGGCCGTGTCGTAGTAGGAAAACAGCAAAGCGAGGAAGGAAGCGGCAAGGTGATTGAGGGAGTTAAAGCCCACGGCGAGGAGTTTCCGTTGGATGCGGAGGTGGACGGGCAACCACCGGAGATTCTTGAGAAGTGGGGAGACACGGACCGAAGGTTTGGAGTAGAAAAATGATCCAGGCAGCAACCAGACCGAGCTTGGCCTGACCCTCCCCGGGTGCCTCCTTCCCCTCCCACTCCCCACGGCGGACAGGGGACCGGGTCTCTGACACCGTGAACCCTGGAGTCCGCGGGGGGCTCAGGCCCCGGCGCCTCGCCTCCGCCCAGCTCTCCCTCCCCGGACCCCAGTCGCACAGTGGCAGCAGACACAAGATGACCGGTTCTGACCTGCCCCACCGGGAGGGGTGGACTCTGATGGCGACGACCACCGAATGGCCGCTGAAGCACGTCGACGGCCCCGATCTAGGCTGGCGTTATTATCTGGGGGGAGGAATTATCCAGGAATTTTTCTAAACCCCTCATCGACCTGGATTATAAGCTGGAAGGCCGGGGTCGTGTCCGTTAAACTTAATTGTATCCTTCTAAGCCCTTAATACCGAGTCGGCTCTGGTGACTATCTGAGTAAAGGCAGCTGAACTCACCGACTGGATCAGGGAACCTGAGTTTAAAGGCGTTCCACTGATGGACTTTCCACCGCATTTTTCTCGTGGTCTGAAAGACCTGGCGATTTATTCACCCCTCGCCGGTCAGAGGAAAAGGATCGCAGCCCAAGTGGGAGAGACCCTGTCAAGTGAACGACAGATGCGTCGTGGATAGCGTTCCAGGTGTTGTTTGCAAGGCCTTATTCTCTGGATCCCGGAAGGGAGACCACCTTTTATTTTGAGGAAGGAGGTGGGCTTGGGAGGGGGGTTTTGGAGGGTAGTTGGGGTTTTCAGAGTGGAGGTGGAGATGAAAAGAGAGAAAAGAGGAGGGGTGGAGGAAGAGGGAAGGAGGGCAAGGGGCGAGAGAGCTGTGGGGGCTGGAGGGGAGAGAAGAAAAAGGAAGGCATTCACCAAGATATAGCCTCCTCTACACCGTTCTTCTTCTCCTCTTCCTCTGTTTCATTCTCCTCCTCCTCCTCTTCCTCCCCTTCTCTGATGTACTTACTTATAAGGAAAGTACCTCTATTATTATTGGTTTTCTCCCTCTCTCTTCTTCATCGCCCTATGTCTCCCTCCGCCCCTCCTCCTCCCCTAATCCTCTCTCCTCCTCCTCGTCCTTCTCCTCCTCTTCCTCCTCCTCCTCTCTTCTCCATTTTCCCCACGCCTCCCTTCTCCCCTCTGCCTCCCCTTCTCTGCCTGAAAAAAATACCACAATCGTTATTATGATTTTTCTCCACTCCAATCTATCTTCCCCATCCTCTCCTCTTCTCCTCTTTCTCCCCTTCCTTTACGCCCTACTCCTCCCCTCCCCACGAGAAAAATCAGTAGACAGGAGATGAGGCTTACCCAATAAATCGGTGTAAAATCCATCCCAAACACTTCTATCAAACTGAGGGATGAAGTAGTCGAAGAGAATGGCCAGTCCCACATTCTTCACCCTGTCCTTGAAGTCCATCCTGTCCGTCAAGGCCCCCATGGGCAAGGGCACGTACGAGAGAGGGCTCGGCAGCTTCCCACAGTGCCTTTCCAAATAATAACCGGACGAGAACCGGAGCGTGTAGACGAAAGGGATGCCAAGCGACTCCGCTACGAGTTCCCCGCCGAAGAAGATGGCGTCCGCCACCAGGACGTCAAACCCGGACGCTCGAAGCTTCTTCACGAGGGCCTCGTTCAAGATGACGCTCTGACATACTTGCTGGCTCAGAACGAAAAATTTATGGAATAGAGCATTCATTTTCACGGTGTATTCCCAGACAGAGAGAGAAGGTAATTCGTAACTCCACAGATAGATCATCTCCTGAATCACGGCCTCGTAGTGTCCCTGAGAAGTGGACACCGGGAAGACCTCGTAGTTTATCGCCGACGCCTGGCTGGTGTTGACGCGGATGGAGTTAGAAGGCACGAGAATGGTCACCTCGTGGCCCCTCCGGGCCAGCTCTTCGAGGAGGTTCTTTGCGTTGAACCAGTGACTGTGGTCAATGGGCCAGACGAGCACTTTCCCACAGGACCCCCAGTCGGAGCAGCTCAGCTGGAGCAGTACCAGCGCCCAAAGCCACTTCGGAGCCATCGCGGTTCCCCCTCTCCGCCCCCCGCCACCGCTCTCCGCAAGATGACCGATGCTCGGCGGGCTTTATGAAGAGAAAGTCGATAGGCGGGTTAAAGTTTAATTCCCACTCGGTCATCGCGGTGATGAAAGAAAGCGCCTCCGGCCACCGAGAGCAAGGATTGGGATTTTAACCTTCTGGGCCGCGAACCTCAGTGACCCTTTGCTTTCCGTTGCTTCCGTGAGCTCGGACCTGGGCGCCGCTCTGGGTCACGGACTCCAGAAGGGGGCCGGGGGTGGGGGGGCCACGTCCCCGGAAACGGCGGGCTGGCGGCCTTGGGTTAGCCCGGAGTTCTCCCTGGGCGCACTTTGCTCTGGAAGCTCAGGGAACGTCGTTGACCGGAGGAGGTTTAGCAGAGTTCCCGCCCTGACCTCACCCCACGGGTGGAGTGATCCGTGGGGCGGTCCTCCTCCTCCTCCTCCTCCTCGTCATTTTTCTGCTTGGCTCTCATCGGCATCCGTTAGGCACTTACCGTATTAGACGCTGGGGCGGACACGAGCTAATGCGACCGGACGCAGTCCGGGTCCCCCGTGGGGCTCACGGTCCCCATCCCCGTTTGCCGGTGAGGGAACTGAGGCCCGGGGAAGCGAAGTGACTTGCCTAAGGTCACCCGGCCGACAGGCGGAGGAGCCGGGACTAGAACTCATGACCCTCTGACTCCCCGGCCCGTGCTCCGTCCCCTGCGCCGTGCTGCTTCATTCATTCATTCGATAGCATTTATTGAGCGCTCGCTATGTGCGGAGCGCCGTACCGAGCGCTCGGAATGGACAGTTCGGCGACAGGCAGGGAGGACCGGAGAGGCGCAGGGGGGATTTCGTTGAGGGCGAGATCTTCGGTTTCAGTCTTCTCAGTGAAGTCTGCGTCCAGGTCACTGGGGGCAAGAGATCGGTGGGCGGGGGGGGGGGGGGGGCGAGGGCCGACAAGAGGGTTTGGGGGGGGGGGGGTTAAACGTCTGAAGCCACCGGTGAGGGCGGTAGGCGTGGGAGTCGACACGGCTGGAGAAATACTATTGCTGGGAGGAGGAGAGGGCAGAAGTAAATCGGGCGAGGACGGATCGGAGACGGATGAGGTCAGTCCGACGTCTAGGTTTCCGCCGGCACTCCGCGGCTCACGCACAGCGGAGGAGGAAGTGGACTGGGGAAGACGCCCAGGGCTGTGGGTTAGTCGTACGAGATCGGCAGAGCGACAGGGGAGCCAGTCAGTTGAGCCCAGTGGAAAGGGGAGCGTTGAGGGTGTCAATTTGTGCAGGAAAGGAAGGTATTTCAGGTGTGGGGACTAAATGTACCGACACGCTCTCTAGTCATTCGTAGCAATGCCTCTCTCCCCCTCTAGAGCGTGAGCCCGTCGCAGGCAGGGATCGTGACTGTTTATCGTTACGGTGTACTCTCCCAAGCGCTTAGTAGTGTCTGGCGTACGATAAGCGTTCAATGATAGAATGGACTGTTTCCTTCTCTCTTTTTCTCTCTCTCTCATTCTCTCTTTCTAAATCTTGCCTCTTGTCCCTTGCACCTCCCCTCAGCTAAGCCCCCCTTTTCCCCCCTACCCTCTGCTCCTCCCCCTCTCCCCGCCCCTCGGCACTGTGCTCGTCCGCTCATTTGTATAGATTTTTTACCACCCTATTCATTTTGTCAACGAGACGCACACCCCTTGATTCTATTTATCGCTGTTGTTTTGGTCCGTCCGTCTCCCCCGATTAGACCGCGAGCCCGTCGGTGGGCAGGGACGGTCTCTGTCTGTTGCCGAACTGTCCATTCCAAGCGCTTAGCCCGGTGCTCTGCGCATAGTAAGCGCTCAACAAATACTATTGCGTGAATGAATTCCGGACACGCATGATGCCACCTGGGTTTCACACCTACACAGCATAATTCCACCGTCTCGGCCTAGCACCGTGATGGGAAAAATCTGCCCCGGGCCACCGGGATAACACTCTAAAGAGTGTTCTTCTCCGGGAGGGAGAGGGGTCCTGATTTCCCAACACCGCACCAAAAACACACCCCCCCACCCCCCCTTCCCTTCCCAGGTCCTCGTTCACCCCGGGGCTACTTCCGAGTCAAAGAAATTGCCGGCGGAGATCGGGTGACGGGAGGCGGGACGCTTTCACTAGAAATACCACAGAGACATCGAGAACCAACCCCTCACTAGACGGTAGTCGTATTCATTCATTTCATTCATTCGACTGTACTTATCGGGTGCTTCCTGTGTGTAAAGCGCTGTACCGAACGCTTGGGGAAGTAGAATACGACGATAAACAGAACCGACCCAACGGAATAGGGAGAGGGAAGAGAAGAAGAGGAATGTCCTTCCAACCTGGCCCTGAGCCAATCTCAACAGGGTAGCGTGGATTGTCGGAGCGGCGAGATTGGGTCGTAGAAACGCTCAGCCCCTCCTCTTCCCCCTCCCCGACTTGATGACCTCGTATTCGCCCGAGCGCTAAGCCCAAGCGCTGCCAGGAGCGGCACGGCGCAGTGGTTGGAGACGACCCGGGTCCTCATCCCGGCTCTGCCACCTGTCTGCTCCGTGACCTTGGACAAGTCACTTCACTTCTCCGCGCCTCGGTCACCTCGTCTGTAAAATGGGGCCTGAGACCGTGAGCCCAACGTGGGACGGGGACCGTGTCCACGTGGATTTGCCTTTAGCCACCCCAGCGCTTAGAACGGGACCTGGCCCATAATATGGGCTCAACAAGCCCCCCTCTCGACCGTGAGCTCGTTGTGGGCCGGGACGTGTCTGTTGTTGCATCGTACTCTCCCGGGCGCGTGGCTCAGTGGAAAGAACACGGGCTTTGGAGTCAGGGCTCATGAGTTCGAATCCCAGCTCTGCCACTTGTCGGCTTTGTGACTGTGGGCAAGTCACTTAACTTCTCTGTGCCTCAGTTCCCTCATCTGTAAAATGGGGATTAAGACTGTGAGCCCCACGTGGGACAACCTGATTCCCCTATGTCTACCCCAGCGCTTAGAACAGTGCTCGGCACATAGTAAGCGCTTAACAAATACCAACATTATTATTATTATTATTACAGTGCTCCGCACCCGGGAAGTGCCCGATGAATAAGATTGAAAGGCAAATACCACAGCTGTTATTACGATATTATTAGTGGTACTGTTTTAATACCGGCCAGGGGATTACAGACCGGCTGAAGAACGGGCCTTCCAGGATTGTCCCTAGCCTCCCTGGCTAGCGTGGCTCAGTGGAAAGAGCCCGGGCTTGGGAGTCGGAGGTCGTGGGTTCTAATCCCGGCCCCGCCACTTGGCAGCTGTGTGACTTTGCCCAAATCACTTCACTTCTCTGGGCCCCAAGTTACCTCATCTGTGAAAAGGGGATTCATAATAATGTTGGTATCGGTTAAGGGCTCGCTACGCGCAGGGCACCGTTCTAAGCGCCGGGGGAGATCCACGGTCATCGGGTCGTCCCACGTGAGGCTCGCGGTTAATCCCCATTTTCCAGATGAGGGAACTGAGGCCCAGAGAAGTGAAGTGACTCGCCCACGGTCCCCCAGCTGTCGAGTGGCAGAGCCCGGGAGTCGAACTCATGACCTCTGACTCCGAAGCCCGGGCTCTTTCCACTGAGCCACGCTGCTTCCCCACGGGGGGGGAGGGGGGGGCAACCTGATTACCCTGTATCCACCCCGGCGCTTAGAACAGGGCTTGGAACATAGTCAGCGCTTAACAACTACCATCATTATTATTATTCTTCTTTTTATTGTAATTATGACTGAGCGCTGACCCCAAGCGGTGTTATCTTGGGTTCCTGCAGCCTGAACGCTTACGGGTGGCGCCCACCAGGGGGCGCTGCAGCTGCCGGGCGGCGTCCGCCAGGGGGCGCTAAAGCTCGGGCCCAATCCTGCCCCGGGGCCCCCCGGAGCCCCTAGGCGGGGTCAGGTCATTCATCTATTCATTCAATAGGATTTATTGAGCGCTTACCCTGTGCAGAGCACCGCGCTAAGCGCTTGGAATGGACAAAGCGCTTGGCATGGACCAAAACATGTGGGTATTAAGCGCTTACTCTGTGCAGAGCACTGTTCTAAGCGCTGGGGGAGATCCAGGGTAATGAGGTTGTCCCACGTGAGGCTCCCAGTCTTCATCCCCATTTTACAGATGAGGGAACTGAGGCCCAGTGAAGTGACTTGCCCACAGTCACCCGGCTGACAAGCGGCAGAGCCCATGACCTCTGACTCCCAAGCCCGGGCTCTTTCCACGGCGCCACGCTGCTCCCTCACCTGGATTTTCGTTATTATAACGATTAATCATTCTAATAGCAATTATTATTTTTAAGAATCACGATCGTGGTATTTCATTCACCCATCCAGTCGTATTGACTGAGCGCTTACTGTGTGCCGAGCGCTCTACTAAGCTCTTGGAAAATACAATTCAGCAAGCAAGAGAGGCAATCCCTGCCCACAGCGGGCTCACAGTCTAGAGGAGGGGGAGAAAGACATCAAAACAAGTAAAGAGGCCTCAGTATAAATAAATGAAATTATAGATAGATATATATATACACAAGTGCTGTGGGGCGGGCGGTGGGGGAGAGCAAAGGGAGTGAATCAAGGTGACAGGGAAGGGAAGGGAACGGAGCAGAAGGGGGGTATTTGTTAAGTGCTTACTAAGAGGTGATGGGTTCGAATCCCGGCTCCGCCACCTGTCAGCTGTGTGACTGTGGATAAGTCACTTAACTTCTCTACGCCTCGTCTGTAAAATGGGGATTGAGACTGTGAGCCTCACGTGGAACAGCCCCACGACCCCGGATCTCCCCCAGCGCTTAGAACAGTGCTCCGCACAGAGTAAGCGCTTAACGAAGACCGACGTTATTATGATTATTATTATCTGGTGCTGTGCGACACACCAGAATGGATACCAGGGATTGTCTCTCTCTGTTGCTGTGCTGTACTTTCCCAAGCGCTCAGGACAGTGCTCCGCACACAGTAAGCGCTCAATAAATGCAGTCGAACGAATGATACGAGCAAATGGGGTTGGGCACAGTCCCTGTCCCGTCGCAGGCCTCACGGTCTCAATCCCCATTTCACAGATGAGGTAACTGAGGCACAGAGAAGTGAAGCGATTTGCCCAAGGTGACCCAGCAGACCGGGGGGGGGGGGGTGGCAGAATTAGAACCCGTGACCTTCTGACTTCCGGGCCCGTGCTCTATCCACTACGCCACGCGGCGTTGAGTGTGTGTCGCGCGCGGAGCACTGCACCAAGCACAGAGTCGGTTGACACGTTCCCTGCCCGCAAGGAGCTGGCGGTCTAGGAGGGGAGGCAGATATTAATATGAATAAATAAATTAGGGATCTGGACACATAAAGTGCTGTGGGGCTGAGGGTGGGGTGGATAAAGGGGACAAATTCAAAGTGCGAGGGCGACGCAGAAGTGGGAGGCGAGGAAAGGAGGGCTTAGTCAGGGAAGGCTATAAAACCTCGTAGGTGGGGCGAGAGGGGGACGGGATCAGTAAGACTAGTTCGCCGCCCTGCATTCTGGGTCGCTCCGGGACCTACAAGCGCCCACGATAATAATTATAGCGGTAACCGTTAAGCGTTTTCACTACGGGCCGAGCACCGTGCTAAATTCTGGGGTAGAGAAAAGAGACTCTGGCCGGCCACGGTCCCCGCGCCACGCTCGGCTCACCGTCTAAATAGGAGGGAGGACGGTTACTTGACCCCCGTGTCACGGACGAGGACCCCCAGGCACAGAGAGGTTCAGCGGCCCGCCCGAGGTCGCGCAGCTGACGAGTGGCGAAGCTGGGATCGGAAGCCAGGTCTGCCCGCTCCCGGGCCCGGGCTCTTTCCACTAGCCCGCGCTTATTTCGGGGGTATCTGCGGAGCCCCTGCTGGGTGCAAAACACTGAAATAAGCTCTCCCTTGTGCTCCCCCAACACACGGGTCACCCTTCTCCCCACATTCAAAGCCCTCCTAAAAACACGTCTCCTCCAGGCGGTTTTCCCTGACTGATCTCTCATCTCTCCTCCCTCTCTCCCCCGCTCCTGAAGGACTTTGACACTTGAGTTCTCCCTCCCTAAGCACTCTGGATCCTCAAATAACCCCCCCCCCATAACCCTTGGGTCCAAATCTTTAATGCCCTCCTTTCCCCCTAAATGTCATTTCATATTAATAAACAATAATAATGGCATTTTTAAAGCGCTTACTCTGTGCAGAGCACTGTTCTAAGCGCCGGGGGTGGATACGAGGCGATCGGGTTGTCCCGCGTGGGGCTCACAGTCTTAATCCCCATTTTCCAGACGAGGTCACCGAGGCCCAGAGAAGTGAAGTGACTCGCCCAAAGTCACACAGCCGAGAATCGTTTTAGATTTTTTTCCCGGAACTCTCGGAGTTGGTTCACTGTCCGCTAAAAAGGGGAAAGCATTTCCTTATCGCCTCTGTTGAAGTCACTTACCCCGCGGGCACTGGGTTAATCGTTTTGAAACCCATTCAGTTTTTGAAGTCACCGGGTCCTTTCGTCGACTCCGTCCCCGGTATCTAGGGAGCAGCCCTCGCCAGGTACGCACAGAGAAATCACAACCTGGCCGGGTTTCCGCGGAGAAACCGCAACCGCTTATCCCGGCTCATCTTGCAGTGATCTAGAGAGCTGAGCCAGGCTTTTCCAGCAAGGAGGTCTTGCTGCGGCCTCGGGCAAATCGCGTCGCTTCTCTGTGCCTCAGTTGCCTCCTCTGTAAAATGGGGATTGAGACCGTGAGCCCCAGGTGGGACGGGGCCTGGGTCCGACCTGATTTGTGTGTATCTTAGCACAACGCCTGGTACCCGCTAAGAGCTTAAGAAACACCGCGATTACTGTTACGGGGCTTTGCACGGAGTAAGTGCTCAATAAAGAACTCAGGGGAAGCAGCGTGGCTCGGTGGAGAGCGCCTGGGCTTCGGAGTCAGAGGTCATGGGTTCGACTCCCGGCTCTGCCACCTGTCAGCTGTGTGACTGTTGGCTTCTCTGTGCCTCAGTTACCTCATCTGTAAAATGGAGATTAACCGTGAGCCTCACGTGGGACGACCCGATGACCCCGTATCTCCCCCAGCGCTCGGAACAGTGCTCTGCGCAGAGTAAGCGCTTAACAGATGCCAACATTATTATTATTATTATTATTATTATTATTATTATTAAATACGATTGAATGAATGAACGGCCACCGCCCAGTTTTATACCGGTTGGCTTGTTTTTCAGCTGATCTCTCCCTCAGTCCAGTAGTAATACGGTTCTTGTCGGAAAGAGCTCGCGTGTCTCTGCCTCGGATCCCGCGACAGAACAACGCTGTGCGCACAGTAAGCGCTCGATAAAAACTACCGATGGAGGCAGGCCTGTGACTCAGACCTGATGCCCTTGTCTGCAGGGACCGGGGAGGGAACGGGATCACCCTGGAGCAAGGTGAGTATTTGACAGGATGCTCAACGGCCATATAGGTTCCCCTAACTTCCACAAAAACCCGTGCGTGGGCATCCTCGGGAATCATTTCATTTTGTCGTGGTATCTGTTAAGCGCTCGCTTAGAACAGTGCTTGACACATACCAAGCGCTCAGTAAATATCATCATCGTGGGGGTTAGTGAACACCCTCATTCCGCCTCGCCTCCTGTGTTCACGAACTAAATCCTCGTCAAAACCCCTCATTTTGACCCAATCCCACCCAAACTCCAACCCAATCCTGAAGCAGCGTGGCCTAGAGGAAAGAGGACGGGATTGGGAGTCAGAAGGATGCGTCTTCTGATCCTCTCCCGCGGGTCCGCTGCGTGACCCTGTGCGAGTCACTTCACTCAGCTGCGTCTTCTCAAAAATGGGGATTCAGTCGTACTCCCTCCTCCTTAGACCGTGCGCCCCTTGAGTTGCGGGGATCGTGTCCAGCCTGGGTTAACTTGAATCTACCCCAGTGCTCAGAACGGTGTTTGGCACACAGTGAGCGCTTCACGGGTATTAAGGTTGTTATTGATGTTATCCAAGTCAAATCCGACAGGAGAGCTCTGTCTAAATCTCGGCAGACCAGAATTTCCTGCGTTGGGACTTCTTGGGCAACTTTCTATGAGCAAGAGCAACGGCAGCAATAGGAGTAGAAAAAGAGGCCGTCAACCCTAGATCGATCTTGTCGAATAAAGCGGGGTTGGTTGGGCTTTTTTAAAAATGCTATTTATTAAGCACTTACTATGTACCAGGCACTGTATTAACCGGTGGAGTAGATACAGGATAATCCAGTTGGACACAGTCCCCGTCCCACGTGGGGCTCACAGTCTTAATCCCTATTTTACGGATGAGATAACTGAAGCACAGAGAAGGTAGATAACCTGTCCAAGGTCACACAGCAGACATGTACTAGAGCTGAGCTTAGAACCCAGGTCCTCTGACTCCCAGGCTCTTGCTCTTTCCACTAGGCCACCCTACTTCTCACCTTAAAATCTACACTGTAAACACTGTGGGCAGGAAATACGTCAGTTGACTGTCGTATTGTACTTTCCCAACCTCTTAGTACAGTGTTCCGCACACGGTAAGCGCTCAGTAAATGCAACTGACTGACTGACTTCTCACCTTACTTTACCTGACAGATCACTCTAAGGGGAGCCCACATATTTTGGAAAGAAAACATTTCAACTGGATATCAAAGACCAGGGTTGGTGGTTCATTTTTTCACCCTGTCCATGAGCGTCATCTTGCCTGTCAAACTCTTGTGAGCGGGACAAAGGAAGTGGTTTGAATCCCGCTTCGGACCGGAGATCCAGACAGAGAAAGTGGTTTCTTTCATCTCACACGGAGATTTTTGGAACGATTTCCATCCACATTCTCCTTTAGGCATCGTTTTCCTCTAGCCAGAGGAGAAATCGCTACTCTGACCCTTTTTTCCCTCCCAATACAAGTTGCCATTAAGGAGCAGGAGGAAAGGAGGCTAAGTAAATTCAGCAAAAATAAATAAACCATTAAATCGGCCTATATTACCATCAGGGGTACTATAAAAATTCTATATTTTTTTTCCCCAAATCGGTGCAAAATCCCAGGATCCATCTATTCCCCCTTAGCCATCTCTGCGTCTGCCAACTCTGTCGTACTGCACTCTTCCTGGCGCTTACTACGGAAGCGCTCAGTAGAGAAGCAGCACGGTCTAGTGGATGGAGCTTGTGAGTCAGAAGGACCTGGGTTCTAATCTTGGTTCTGCCACTTGCCCGCCGAGTGACCTTGGGTAAGTCACTTAGCTTCTCTCTTCCGCAGAGAAGCAGCATGGCCTAGGGGTTAGAGCACGGGTCTGGGAGTCAGAAGGACCTGGGTTCTAATCCCCACTCCGCCACTTGCCTGCCATGTGACCTTGGGCAAGTCACTTCAGTTCTCTGGGCCTCCGTTTCCTCATCGGTAAAATGGAGACAGGGACTGGGTGCCCCACGTGGGACGGGGACTGTGTCCAACCTGATTTTCTTGGACCTACCGCAGCGCTTAGTAATAATCACAGCGATGATGGTGGCATCCGTTAAGCGCTTACTATGTGTCAGGCACCGTTCTAAGCGCTACGGTAGATACAAGGTCATCAGGTTGCCCCACGTGGGGCTCACGGGCCCAGAGACGTGAAGTGACTTGCCCAAAGTCACACAGTAGACAGGTGATTAGAACCCACAACGTCTGACTCCCGAGCCCGTTCTCTTTCCACTAAGACAAGCGCCTGGCACATAGTGAGCGCTTAACAAATACCGTAATTATTAATTGTTTTTATCATTTGCTTATATCGACTCCAGCGTTTAACGGTGTCGGGCACATAGTGAGCACTTGACAAATACCGCAAACATTATCATTATCACGGTGCTCTGCACACAGAGAACGCTCAATAAGTACTTTTGATTGATTGATTGTTTGGCTGAGGAAGTGGCTCCCTCCCTTTGTCCCCCCCCCCATTTCTTTCCTCACCGCCCTGAGGACAACGGTGTGTTTGTACGTCCCGTACGGACCCCGAGCATTTCCAGTTACGATGACAACCGCTCGTTAGGAACAGTGGCCAAGTGGGCCGGGTAAAACCCGAAACAGAGGTGCCGGATGGATTTTCGAGGCCTCGGTTGGCCATTTTCAGGCACGGCCACATTCTGCCTGTCAAAAGTGGTTTCCCAACATCACATCTGGTAGCGGATTCCTCCCTCCCCCCCCCGCCCCGTCATGCTGAGTCTGCTCTCCTAAAGTGTGCGGGGAGCTGAGAGTCACGTTTTTCTGGACAGCGTCCAACAGAGGTTGGGAATTAGTGTCCTTTTCCATTTTAGGGTTGTCCCGCAGTTCCTTCTCTTCCACGCACTCATCACCGGGATTAATAAAATTCAACGCAATACCATCAAATCGACCTATTTTCGGACGGCCGGGAATCGTGGTTTCATTTCCAAACTGCCTCTCTAGTTTCTGTCTCAGTTCGTAGCTCTCAGTGTGCGCTAGGGGAACACCCGTGAGCCTGGAACTCTAATTCCAGCCCCGCCTGCGGTGTGTGACCCTGGGCAAGTCACTTTACTTCTCTGTGCCTCGGTTACCTAATCTGCTCAATGGGCATTAAGACTGCGAGCCCTATGTGGGACAGGGACCGGGGCCGACCTGATCATCTTGTGTCTACCACCTATCGCTCTGAAAATCTGACGGAGTGGGAGCAGAGCTTTCTCCAGACTCCAGCATGTCAACTGTTTCATCTCAGTTCAGTGAAGACAGGGTGGACGGGGATTTTATTTACGTGCAACACAGCCAGAAAATTGGGGCACTTGGGTGTGTGATGGGGTGAGACAAAAACCTATCCAGATAATCTTTGGAATGGTTGTATAGGGGGTAGTAATAATAACAAACTTAATAATCATGGTACTCGTTAAGCACTTTCATTCAATCGTATTTAGTGAGCGCTTACCGTTTGCAGAGGATCGTTCTAAGCCCTGAGGTAAATACACGTTAATCGTGGGGTGAGGCAAAAACCTATCCAGATAGTCTTTGGAATGGTTGTATATCGCGTGGTAATAACAATAAACATAATAATCACGGTACTCGTTAAGCACTTTCAATCGTAGTTAGTGAGCGCTTACCGTTTGCAGAGGACCGTTCTAAGCACTGAGGTAAATACAAGTTAATCATGATGTCCCACAGGGGGCTCACGCTCTTCACCCCCATTTGACAGATAAGGTAACTGAGGCCCAGAAAGCTGAAGTGACTTGCCCAAGGTCATCCATCCGAGGTGCGGCAGAACTGGGATTTCGGTTTCTGACTCCCAGGCCCACGTTCTCTCCACCACACCTTGCTGCTTCTATCCAGGGCTATTATATCAGGGCCCTCGTAGCTATTGAAAGCTTCTTTAAAAGACTGACTTACCCAAGGTCACACAGCAGACAGGCGGCGGAGCCGGGATTAGAACACGTGACCGCCCGACTTCCCGGTCCGTGCTCCATCCGCTACGCCGCGCCGCTTCTCCCTTCCCACGTTCCTGATCTTAGGAGCGGATTGTTCCGTCCCTGGGGTGAAGGGAGAGTTTCCCGCCCCCCGGCAACCTCTCCTCTGCCCCCCCACCCGTCTTCCCCATGTCTTACCGAGCACTTCACTGTAAAGCTGATCCCATTCCTTTTCTCCCAACTGATCAAGCCAGAAGTCAAAGTAAAGGGAAAGCAGCGTGTTTATCAGCCTCTGGACAAAGGACATCCTGTCCGTCAAGCCCGTCAGAATACTGGGGACGTAGGATAGGGGGGACGGAAGCCCTCCGCAGTACTTCTCCATCTTGTTGCCGGGGGAGAATCTTAAAGTGTGCACGAGGGGAATCTCCAAAATTTCGGCTATCAGTTCACCGCAAGGAATGGCGGGGTCAGTAATCAGGACGTCAAAGTCTGCTTCCTGAAGCTTTTTCCTCAGTTCTTGGTTCAACGCAACACTCCTGCAGACCTCCCTAATCTTCTGAGCAAAATATAAGAAGATTTCATTGAGCTTGGCCGTGCCCTGCCAAGACGAAAGCCTAGGCATCTCACTAGTGACCAAGTATATGAAGGATTCGAAAAGATCCCACCAATCATTTTTCTGGAACGTGGAAGGATAAACCTCGTAGTTCAGGGCTGACCGTTCGGTGGGGTCGATGAGAAACGTCATGGAAGGCACCAGGACGGTCACATTGTGGCCCCTGGAAGCGAGCTCGTTCAGGATGAATTTTAAGTTGATCCAGTGACTGTGATCCATGGGCCAGACCAACACCTTCCCACAGGACCCAGGACCCGACCAGCTCAGCTGAAGCCAGATCAGAGCCAAAACCCACTTTTCAAACATCACGACCATCTCTACCTCCCAAACGGAGCCCTTCTGCCTGCAGGGAGCGCTTGACTTTATCAGGGGACGATCGATCGGTGAGTTAAAGATTGATTTCTACCTTGGCCAATTTCCATCCAGCTGGTGCGTTTTATTCAGCCAATCACCCGGAAGAGAAGATGATTTTAAGAAGCTGAATGACCTGACTTTGGATTCTCTGGGAGGATCCCTGGTCGGGGGCCTCATTAGGATCACTTAGAGAAGCAGTGGGGCCTAGTGGAGAGAGCACGGGCCCGGGAGTCAGAAGGAGTTGGGTTCTAATCTCAGTTCCACCACTCCGTGTGACCTTGAGCAAGTCTCTTATCACCTCTGTGACTCAGTTACCTCATCTGCTATTATTGCTATTGTTCTTGTCTGTCCCTCTCCCCCGATTAGACCGTAAGCCCGTCAAAGGGCGGGGACTGTCTCTATCTGTTACCGATTTGTCCAAGCACTTAGTGCAGTGCTCTGAACATAGTAAGCGCTCAATAAAGACTATTGAATGAATAAATGAATCTGGAAAAGGGGGATTAAGATGGCGAGCCTAATATGGGACATGGACTGTGTCTGACCTGACTGTCCTGTATCTACACTTAGTCATAATAATAATGTTAGTATTTGTTAAGCGCTTACTATGTGCGGGGCACTGTTCTAAGCGCTGGGGGAGATACAGGGTCATCAGTTTGTCCCACGTCGGGCTCACGGTCTTCATCCCCATTTTCCAGATGAGGTCACTGAAGCACAGAGGAGTGACTTGCCCACAGTCACACAGCTGACAAGTGGCAGAGCCGGGATTCGAACCTACGACCTCTGACTCCCGGGCCCCGGGCTCTTTCCACTGAGCCACGCTGCTTTTCTGTGCCTGACTCATTTTAGGCACTTAGACAATACTGTGGATATAAAAAAAAGAGCCACCCATGTGACCTTGATCAATTTTCATCATTGTGGAAAAACAGGGAAACCTTTGAGACCCTGGGCCGGTGCTCGGTCCTGAGGAAGACTGTTGTCGATGCTCTTCGTTTAGAGCTCTGAACTGGGGATGTTTCAGTTGTTGGTGAGTCTTCGGTATTTTTCTAAAGATGCCTGTGTGTCCCACAACAGTCTCCTGATCACATTTTAAAAAGAACAGAGGAAAAAACAAGTAAACCTGAACCTCTTCTCTTCTGTGTTAATCAGTGATAACCACCAAAGAGATGTGGTTCAAAGATCAATAAGTACAGACTTAACCAGAGCTTCAAACTCCGGCGTGAGCTATTCATTCTCAAAGTGAGTCATCACAGATTTCCTGCTGCAGTGAACTTTATAGGAAATAAAAAAGTTTCTAAAAATCTCTAGCGAGTCTACACCCTGAGATTTCAGGGACTGGGTTAGAGACCGACGAGGGGAGTGGGTCGACGTTTTCCATTGCTGAGTGAGTTTGCCTAACTGCGTAGGGGAGATAATAATGATAATGTTGGTATTTGTTGAGCGCTTACTATGTGCCGAGCACTGTTCTAAGCGCTGGGGTAGACACAGGGTCGTCAGATTGTCCCACGTGAGGCTCGCGGTTAATCCCCATTTTACAGATGAGGTCACTGAGGCCCAGAGAAGTGAAGTGACTTGCCCACAGTCACACAGCTGCCAAGTGGCAGAGCCGGAAATGTCCCAGCGAAACAATTCCTGATCCCACCTAACTCTGACGGGGAAGAGAAGAAGGGGAAGATGCCGGGAGTCAGAAAAGCTGTCTGCCCGGCCCAAGAGCTGCCCGTCGAGGGATCTTTCTGGACGGGTCCCTTAAATTGGAGATCGTACATCGGATCCGCGATGCGGATGCAGTGTGCGTGAGAGGGGTTCGGTCGGCTTTTCCCAGTTTTCCCGGGGACCCTGTTAGTTCTACCGATTCCGAGGAGAAAGGGTTGAACTACGAGCCATCGTAGCATCACCTCCCTTATGCCCGTCGAATGCCCCGATCTGACGCCGGCCGGGCCCTCCCCGCGCCACGTACACTAGTGGCCCCGACCCGCACACGTCTGCGATGCGAGGGCCGGGAGGAGGCGGAGGGAAAATCGAAGCGGATCTGTCCCGTCCCGCTCCCGCTCCCAAGGTAGCAACGCTGTGCTCCCCGAGAGTTGGTACAGAGCCGGCACGAGGCCGGACAAGGCCGGGACAGGGCACGGAAAGGGCCGGGACAGAACAGGGACAGAGCCGCTTCTGTTTTTCCTCCTCCTCCTTTCAGTTCAGAGTGGCGGTGTAAGTAAGCCCGCACCGGGAGGGATTGTAAAAGGGGGTCCCGCTCCCGCTCCCCTCCGCCCCCACATCCTCCTCCAACGGTCCGGACGTATCCCCGGCCGGACTCCGTCCCCCCGATCCTCCCACAGGGGTCAGCTCCGGTGCAAAGTCCCACCTCCCTCTTCCCCGCCGTCCCTCCCCGGGCTCGGAAGTTCGGGCGACTTGATGATTTAAAATCTGGAGCTAGCCGGCCGGGAGGCGTCATAAAACCGCCCCTCGGAGGGATGGTCCTGAAGGATTTCACCCGATGGCCTTTCGTGGCACAAAATGCACCCATCCGTCGGGGAAACGGGCACGTGGTCAATGCCAAGGGATCCGTGGCGGGGAGATGAGCCTCGGAGGACAAAGGGAAGCTTAAGGAGTGAGGTCCGGTAGGCTTCAACCAGGTAGGGAGAGAAGATAGGAATTCCAACTTGAGTAGCTCGGTCCTGCCAGGCAAGAGCCCCGGGCTCGGGAGTCAGAGGGCGTGGGTTCCAATCCCGGCTCCGCCACTTGTCAACTGTGCGACTTTGGGCAAGTCACTTCACCCCTCTGTGCCCTCAGTGACCTCATCTGTACAATGGGGATGAAGACTGTGAGCCCCACGTGGGGCAACCTATTACCTTGTATCTTCCCCAGTGCTTAGAACAGTGCTTGGCACATAGTAAGTGCTTTAACAAACACCATTATTATTATTATTATTATTATTGTTCTCTGTGTCTCAGTTGCCTCAGCTGCAAAACGAACATTAAAACTGCGAGCCCCATGTGGGACGGGGACCGTGTTCAACCTGTGTCTACCCCAGCACTTAGAACAGTGCTTGGCACATAGTAAGCACCTAACGAATACCATAATTATTATTAATGGACAGGGATTTGGAGCTGCCTGGGAAAACCAGAATCCCCAGTGTCCAATTACTTCAGCCTCCCAATCATTCCATAGCAGTGACCTCCTACGTGAGAACACTGTCCCATCCATCTATATAACTTCTGTAAGTTATTTATTTGCATTAATGCCCAACTCCCCCTCTGGACTGTAATCTTGTTGTAGGCTGGGATTGGGTCTATTAAATCTGTCGCACTGTACTGTCCCAAGCGCCTAGTACGGTGCTCTGCACATAGTAAGTGCTCAATAAACACCATTGATTGATTGATTACGGAAAAAAAAATCATCGATTGATCCAGTCCAGGACTCTGCCCCTGACAGGAACACTGATTAATTTTTTAAAAAATATGGTATCGCTATTAAGTGCTTACTAAATACCAGGCACCTTATTAAGCGCTGGGGTGGTTACAAGCAAATGGGGTTGGACACAGTCCCTGTCCCATGTGGGGCTCACAGTCTCAATCCCCAGTTTCCAGATGAGGTAACTGAGGCCCAGAGAAGTGACTTGCCCAGGGTCACACAGCGGATGCCGGAATCAGAACCCATGACCTTCTGACTCCCGGGCCCCGGGTTCTATCCGCTACGCCACCGCGGCTTCTCTTAATACTGATCTGTTCAACGATGCCAAAGGTACCGGGTATGGTCATGAAGTGGAAAGAGCACGGGGCTGGGAGTCAGAAAACCTGAGTTTTCATCTCGGTTCCACCACTCACCCGCTGTGCGACCTCGGGCAAGCCACTCACCGTGTCTACCACCTCTGTCGAACTGTACCCTGCCCAGCTCTCTGTACGGTGCTCTGCGTAAGTAAGCCCTCAGTAAATACGAATGACTGCTAGAATTCAGCAAAGAATTCAGGGAACATGGGAAGAAGATTATTTCGCATCTAACCATTAACTTAGAACAAGCCAGGCTAAAGGCAGAGGCTTCGCTCCGAGGGCTGAAAAATCAATAAACTGTGGCTCGGGACTGAGAGGAGAGAGGTCCAGAGAGGCAAGGCCGAAGTTCAAAGGGTGATCTTCGATGAGGCTAAAAGGGCTCTCCAACCCTGAACGGTGCGCGGAACGAGGTCTGAATGCCTCACTCGGTTCCTGGCGCCGGCTTCGGAAAGTCCGTAAGCCCGGGAAAGGTTCTCTCGTCCATCCTCCGGTCAAGAGTCCCTTAGATGCTAAGTGCCTAACTTAGATCGATCCAGAGGAATTAGACCACACCGAGGTCTGCATAGTCAACCTCGCAGAAATCCAACAAAATCTCCGTCACCTATCCGTCGTGTGGCCTAGGGCGAGTCATTAATTTCTCCGCACCTCAGTTTGCTCTTCTGTAAAATGAGGATTCAATACCTTGTCAGTCAGTCACTCGGTTGTATTTAGTGAGCACTTACTGGCTGCAGAACACTGCTTGGGAGAGTACAGCAATCTAACACACACATTCCCTGCTCTCAACAAGCTTACAGTCTAGCCTGTAACCGCTCTAAATATGGTTAATTTGAAGACCTCCCATCTAATCAGATACAGGGTAATCAGGTTGATACAGGGTAATCAGGTCGTCCCCCGCGGGGCTCACGGTTAATCCCCATTTTACAGATGAGGTCACTGAGGCACAGAGAAGTGAAGTGACTCGCCCACAGTCACACGGCTGACAAGTGACAGAGGGGCGGGCGATCGAATGAGCTCCGGACAGAATCGGCCGCCCGAGACCTCGGCCCTGAAAGCTGGCCCCGAGAGCCATCGAGCAGAGTGCCTTCGAGGCCACCCCGGGCCGAATCAGTCCAACCGTCCAGACCCCTGCAGATCTGACTCCGGTGCCACTGGGAGAGAGAGCTGGAACGATGTAGGTCCCGGCGCCGCCCTCAGCAAGGAATCCCAGAAATGGCAAGGAGCGCTCGGCTGGAGTCGCCCGGGGCCGCCGCCAACGGAACGGAGAGCCTCTTGAGTGGTCAGGCCGGATGCCCACCACAGAACGATGCAGGTAATGCTGGTGATGCCCGGGCCGAGGTCATCTCTTGTCTATTTCGGCGTCGACTTGGAGCCCACGTCCGGCCTCGGGAGCCCTTCCTCCTCAAATCCCGCAGACAATTACGCTCCCCCGCTTCAAAGCTGTATTTGAGGGCCCATCTCCTCCAAGCGGCCTTCCCTGACTGACCCTCCTTTCCCCTTCTCCCAATGCCTTCTGCGTCACCCTGACTTGCTCCCTTTGTTCATCCTCCCTCCCATCCCCACAGCGTGAATGTCCTTCTTTGTGATTTTTTTCTACTGATGTCTCTCTCCCCCTCTAGACTAAAAGCTCGCTGTGGGCAGGGAATGCGTCTGCTTATCGTTATGTCGTACTCTCCCGAAACATTAGTCCGGTGCTCCGCACGCAGAAAGTGCTCAGTAAATACGAATGACTGACTAAGGGAGACCCGTCTCTCTGGCCCACTAAGGGCAGAGGTGAAGTGGACTTTTGGGAAAGGCTTGAGTGGCTGTGACCTCAGAAGCATGAATCTCTCGGGCCAAGTCAGGCCAGGGGAGGTGGGGAGGAGATCATTATGATGATGATGATCATTGTGGTGTTTGTTAAGCGCTTACTCTGTGCCAGGCACCGTACTAAGTGCTGAGGTAAATAGAAGCCAATCGGATCGGACCCAATCCCTGTCCCACTCGGGCCTCACGGTCTTAATCTCTAGTTGACAGATGAGGTCACTGAGGCACAGAGAAATGAAGTCACTTTTCCAAAGTCATATGACGGACAAGTTGCAGACCTGTGATTAGAACCCAGGTCTTTCTGACTCCCAGGCTGTGCTCTACCCACTAGGCCACGCTGCTTCTCCGTGGCCACAGGCACACCTGCAGTTGGCCCCAGATGAGGGAAGAGTCACTCCTTTCTTCTCCTCCCGTGCCCCCTCGCTGTGCTCTGTGCCCTGGTTTAAGAGGTCAGCTGCAAGGCGGGGTAGGAGCTCGTCGAATCCCGGCTCCGCCACTTGTCAGCCGTGCGACTGTGGGCGAGTCACTTCACTTCTCTGTGCCTCAGTTCCCTCATCTGTAAAATGGGGATTAACTGTGAGCCCCACGGGGGACGACCTCATCACCCTGTATCTCCCCCGGCGCTTAGAACAGTGCTCTGCACACAGTAAGCGCTTAACAGATATGCTCTGCACATAGTAAGTGCTTAACAAATACCGACATTATTATCATTACGTAGGCCCAGTACTGGGATTGAGGACTTGGACCTCCTGACCGTCTGGGAGTCGGCCTGCTTGCCATCTGCAGCTCAGCCTGCGCCCCTCAGCCCGCCTGCCGCCAGTCTGCCGGGAGCCCAGAAGCAGCCGTACAACACAGGAGGAAAACGCTCCGTGAGAGAGAGAGATCCGGCCTCGCGCCGGGATGCCGCATCGCGATTTCCATCAGACACGAGGAGGGAAAGGGTTAGAGGGCAAGAGAGTTGATAAGAGGGCAGGAGAGTTTGCCTGGAACAGGGAGGTTATTCCAGGTTATTCATTCAGTCGTATTTCAGTAGTGTTTATCGAGCGCTTACTACGTGCGGAGCACACGGTTAGGCATTTCTGTCGTAGCTTCTGGGACTATTTATTCTGCTGTTAATAATGAACCCGGCTTTCAGGTCTGCGGCTCCCGAGGACGCAGAAACTCTCCCCTGCTAGTGGATGGAGCGTGGGCCTGGGAGTCAGAAGGACCTGGGTTCTGATCCCGGCTCCGACACGGGTCTATGGGGTGACCTTGGGAAAGTCGCTTCACTTCTCTGGGCCTCGGTTACCTCGTCTGTAAAATTCATTCATTCATTCAATCGTATTTATAATAATGATAATAATGATGTTGGTATTCGTTAAGCGCCGACTATGTGCCGAGCACTGTTCGAAGCGCTGGGGCAGTTACGGGGTAACCAGGTCCCACGTGGGGCTCCCGCTCTTAATCCCCATTTTCCAGAGGAGGTAACTGAGCCACAGAGAAGTGAAGCGACCTGCCCAAAGTCACACAGCCGACAAGCGGCGGAGCCGGGATTAGAACCCATGACCTCTGACTCCTAAGCCCGGGCTCTTTCCGCTGAGCCAGGCCGCTCCTCGTTGAGCGCTTACTGTGTGCAGAGCGCTGCACTAAGCGCTTGGGAAAGTACGATACAACACTAAACGCATTCCCTGCCCGCAGTGAGCTCCCAGGCTAGAGTGGGGGAGACAGACCTCAGTACAAGTAAAGAAAATTACAGACATGTAATGACAATTGTTATTATCTCCTCTAGACTGTAAGCTCACTGTGGGTAGGGAATGTGTCGGTTCATTGTTATATCATAATCTCCCGATGGCTAAATGCAGTTCTCTGCCCACCGTATGTGCTCAATAAATTCAACTGAAGGAATGAATGAGTGATCTTTATTAGCGGTACCACTGTCATCATTATTATTATTTGCCCAGTACTGTGCTAAACACTGGGTGAGATGCAACAGAATCAGATCGGAAACAATCCCTGCACCGTTTGGCCCCATTTAATAAGCACTTAACAAAAAAGGTGGTCGTTACGATGCTGATGGTGGTGATGCTGACCGATGTTATTTTACCGCTCTCAGTGGGGGCTCAAGGATCGCAGTGAGTAATAATAATGATAATTATGGTATTTGTTAAGCGCTAACCACGGGCCAGGGGCCGTACTGAGCACTGGGGTGGATTCAAGCGTACCGGTTTGGACGCGGTCCCCGTCCCAAGTAGGGCTCGCGGTTTAACTCCCCATTTTACAGATGAGGTCGCCGAGAGCCAGAGAAGTGAAGCCACTTGCCCGAGACCACACAGCAGACAAGCGACGGAGCCGGGATTAGAACCCTTGACCTTCTGACTCCCAGGCCCTTGATCTATCCACTGCGCGGTGCTGCTTCTCCAAAGAAGCAGCGGATGAGGAAGGCGTTCCTCGTCGAGCCTCATTTACCCCTCGCCTCTGGGAAGCCTCCCCGAAGCCCTCGCGTGGACCGGCCGTCTCGGGCCGGCCCCCGCCTCCGGCGAGGGGGCTGCGGGGGGAGACTCACCCGGCGCCCGGCTGCAGTAGGCGTCCCACTCCTTCCAGAGCAGCACCTGCCTCAGGTCGTGCAGGACGTAGAGCAGGAGGTTCTGCGCCCGCTCCAGGAAGGCCATGCGGTCCGGCAGCTGGGACGGGCAGGCGGGGGGACGTAGGAGGGAGGGGCGGAGACCCCCCCGCAGAGCCTCTGGAAGGCGAAGCCCGGCGAGAACCTCAGGCCGAACACCAGCGGGACCCCCGGGACGGCCGCCAGCAGCTCCCCGCTGGGGAGGACCAGCAGCACCTGGAACCGGGCCCGCCGCAGCCTCTCCAGCAGCGGCCCGTTGCCCACGGCCCCCTCGCAGATCCGCCGGTGCAGGTCCCGGACCCCCCGGGCGCCCCCGGACGGGGCCCGCCAGGCCCCGGACCGCCGCCGGAACGGGGCCCGCCGCTCGGCCGACACCCGGAAGTCTAGAAAGTTCTGCCGGAGCACGTGCCGCTCCTCGGCCGTCAGCCCCACCTCGGAGAACTCGGCGAGCAGGCCGGCCTTCGGCGTGGCGTCGGCCTAGAGGGAGGCCGAGTGGACCAGCACGGTCAGGCTGTGGCCCCTGAGGACCAGCTCCTCGCTCAGGCGGCGCAGGCTCATCCAGTGGCTGAATTCCGCCGGCCAGACCAGTACCTTCCCGCCGGGGATGGCCCTGGCCAGCGGGGAGACCACCACCATCCCCACCACCGGCGGCCCCGGCCCCCCGAACCTCCCCATGGGCACGGTCGTGGCCGCCGCCGAGGGAGGGGAACGGCGAGGACGAGGAGGACGCGGACGGCAGAGCCGGGGGGTTCCCCGGGAGCCGCGCCCGCTGAGTGGTATTGGAATGTGGGATTAAAATTGCACGAGGCAACTCGGTCGGGGAAGAGGTGGAAAGGAGCGGACGGCAGAGCGGATCGGACCTGGGCCGTCGCCTCGGCCGAACGGGAAAGGCAAAGTCGGCTGGGGACTCAACGTCCCTCCGGAACCCAGGGGGCCCCGGGGCCCCTGCGCCGACATGGGGGAGCCCCGAGGGGCCTTTCCCCGCTGTGGCTGAGATTTGGGGACATTGGCCCCAGGGTTGCCGTGTGGCCTCGTGGATAGAGCAAGAGCCTGGAAGTCAGAAGGATCTGGGTTCTAATCCCTGCTTTGCCGCTCGTCTGCTGTGTGACCTTAGGTAAATCAGTTTACTTCTCCGGGCCTCAGTTTCCTCAGCTGTAAAATAGGAATGAAGACTGGGACCCCCCAGGTGGGACAGGGACTGTGTCCAATCTGATTAGCTCATATCTACCCCAGCGCTTAGTACAGTGCCTGGCCCAGAGTAAGCACTTAGTGACTACCATAAAAGGACGGGAAGGAAGGGATATTTGAGCTTGACTCGTCTCCGGGGCTGCCAGATAAATTGGGCGACTGACACACGAGCTCTGCATAAGGATGTTGATGGGGGCATTTGTTAAGCGCTTTCTTCGTGCTGAGCATTGTACTGAGCACTGGGGTGGCTACCAGATAAGCAGGCCTGGACACAATCCCCACGGTCCTGGCCCACAACGAGCTTACAACCTAAGAGGAGGAGCTCACATTCCACAGGAGGAGCTTTCGGTCTAGAAGAGGAGCTTTCCCTCTAGAGGAGGAGCTTGAGATCTAGAGGACACTACAGCCCTAAATGGACTTCCGTGACCAAGACAAAGTCTTTGATCCCCCCCTCAAGGCTCAGGTGCCCTCCCCCTCCAGTGGCGCCATCTGTAAATTTCCAGAAAAGTTTCCACATGGAGTCCCTACGGTACAACGTGTCACCTGGGAGATGCAGAGGATGCAACATCTGTTATTTTCACAGCGGCCAAGCCCGCGGGAAGCCGGACCCGCTCCGAATGGCTACGACAGCGGCGTTCTCTCTGCAGAAGATCTGAAACCACCTGCTTTCGGTAGCACCTGTCGGACCTGATCCCTGCCCTTGACCCTGGGTAAATCTCCATCCTCTCGATTTAAACCTTCTTTATGGTCTCTTTTGTGGTTCTCCCTGTGGTTCTCCCCGGCCGATTTTTCTCGCTCCACCCGAGCCACTTTGATGTTCTCATGGGGCTCCACCAGTGATATTAGATTCTTGGGAATATTCTCAATGGGAAGCAGCGTGGCTCAGTGGAAAGAGCCTGGGCTTCGGAGTCAGAGGTCATGGGTTCGACTCCCGGCTCTGCCGCTCGTCCGCTGTGTGACTGTGGGCGAGTCGCTTCACTTCTCTGTGCCTCGGTTACCTCATCTGTAAAATGGGGATTAACTGTGAGCCTCACGTGGGACAACCCGATTCCCCTGTATCTCCCCCAGCGCTTAGAACAGTGCTCTGCGGATAGTAAGCGCTTAACAAATACCATTATTGTTAACTCTCCCAGGTCATTGTTCCCCACACAGGAGAACACCTCCTGAGCAGGAAACAGCCTGTAAACTCACCACGAATGATTGGACCTGTTGTGCTCGTGGGCTGGAAAATGATATATACCTGCCGCACTAAAGTATGGGCTCTCAGTGTCGGGCTGCGTCTGTGTTGCCTTCTGGAAGTAGGGGCCAGGATCGAATAGATTTTTTTTTTTTTCCCCCAGCACTTCCAGACAAAAGTCCTGTGGGCAAAACACCTGTGCTGACGGAGAACTCACAGCGGGTTGATGGATTATCATCACTACCATTGTGATATTTCATTGTGATATTTGTTAAGCACTTAGTAATCAAGCATTGTACTAAGCCCCGCGGTAAATACGGGATCATCAGATCCCACATGGGGCTCACAGTCTAAGTAGGAGGGAGAACAGGGATCGAATTCCCGTTTCACAGATGAGGCTAAGAGAAGTGAAGTGACTTGCCCAAGGTCACAAGCAGGTAATAATAATAATAATGTTGGTATTTGTTAGGCGCTTACTATGTGCCGAGCACTGTTCTAAGCGCTGGGGTAAATACAGAGTCATCGGGTTGTCCCACGTGAGGCTCACGGTCAATCCCCATTTTACAGATGAGGGAACCGAGGCCCAGAGAAGTTAAGTGACAGGCCCAGAGAAGTTAAGTGACTTGCCCACAGTCACACAGCTGACAAGTGGCAGAGCTGGGATTAGAACCCAGGTCCTCTGTCTCCCAGGCCCCGGCTCTTCCACAATGCCCCACTGCTTCTCATAATTGGGAAACTGATGATTATTGGCCAATGTTTGGGTAGAGAAAAAGACCAAAACAAAATGTTTGGCTTTCCTTGGCCTGGGAGGGTAGCAAGGACTCTGATTTCAAAAGGTATTTACATTTTTTAGGCGGCGGGGAACTTGAAGCTTCTCCCGCTCTTTGGTTTTAGTCCTGAATTTTTAAACTTCGCCGAAAGAGGTTTCAGATTGCCTAATTATAGAGCTGACCTTTATTGACTAAGTAGGGCCCCTTAATCTCCAAATCAATTCCAGAATCAGTGCCGAGATCGGATCCACGGCCTTGACTGAGCGCCTACTCTGTGCTGAGCATTGGTCTTGAGACTAGCAGGGGCACACGGAAGAGAGTGAAACGGACGGAGCTTCTTGTTCTTGGGATAGTCTCCAAAGGGACCCCACAAATAAGGGGGGAGGTGTGAGAGCAGGGGCTGGGGGAGGTCACCCAGTGCCGTCAGCTGGGGCAGGGTGGGGTGGGAGGTGTTGGCGGTCACAGCCAGAGTGAACCAGCCACTGGACTGGCTTTCTCCCAGAATCCACTCGGGGACAGGGGAGGCAGTATAATCCAAAATAGTAATGCCTTGTTTTTTATAGAGTGATTTTATTTTTCCGAAGAGTTTTCCCAGCAGTTATCTGAATTTTATCCTCAGGACACTGTTTTGAGATAAGAAAGAGGGGGTATTACTATGCTCCTCGACAGGTGAAGCCCAGAGAGGTGTCAAGCGACTTGCCCAAACTCACACAGCGGGTCAGAGGCAGAGCCGGGCTGAGGACCCGACTCCGAGTTCCGTGCTCTTGCCGCTAGGCCACACTGCGGACTGGTCAGGTTTCCTGACACACATGTGGGAATTTTTGACAATTAACCCATGTCCTTGCTACGGTTCACGAGAGATTTACCACCCGTGATGACTTACCACCCCTACTCCTCCCACCTTCTCCTTCACCTCTTCTAAATATACTTCCCGTAACGCAACCTAGTCCAGGTAACTTGAGTTTAGCTTCGTGAGTTTGCTCGATTTAAGTTATGATTTACTACTAGGACTCTCTGTTCCCACTCCAGAGAGCCCCCCCCCCCCCCCCCCATACAGCGTGGCTCAGTGGAAAGAGCCCGGGCTTTGGAGTCAGAGGTCATGAGTTCGAATCCCAGCTCTGCCACTTGTCAGCTGTGTGACTGTGGGCGAGTCACTTAACTTCTCTGTGCCTCAGTGACCTCATCTGTAAAATGGGGATTAAGACTGTGAGCCCCACGTGGGACATCCTGATTCCCGTGTCTACCCTAGCGCTTAGAACAGTGCTCGGCACATAGTAAGCGCTTAACAAACACCAACATACACACACACACCAGCCGAGCCGGATATTCTGCCCTCAAAAGAGAAGCAGTGTGGCCTAGTGGATAGAGCCTGGGCCTGGGAGTCAGAGGACCTGGGTTCCCAGCTCTGCCGCTTGGCTGCTGTGAGATCTTGGGCAACTCACTTAACTGCTCTGTGCCTCATTCTCCTCAACTCTAAAATGGGGCTCGTTCTCTCCCTCAGGCTGCGAACCGTGTGGGTCGGGGACTGCGTCCAACCTAATTAACTTCCATCAACCTCAGCTCCGAGATCAGCGCTCGGCGTATAGGAAGCGCTTAACGAATGCCGTAAATGAATAGAAAAAACCCAGGTCCTGGGAAAAAGTGCCAGAGGGGTGGAGGAGGGCATTACGTAAATGTCACCGGGGTGTTATTTGAGCCGCCTCATTTTGGTATCGATGCCAAGTATCCAGGTTATGGGAAGCTGGGAAAACCTGAGGCATTTAGCCGTTGGGAAGAGCAAAACCGAGCCCCCGATTCGGAGTGTTTTCAGCAGAGTTCTGAAAGTGCCTGAAGCAAACATCTCCGGGCAATCGTCCCGCTCTGTACTTATAACGTTCAGCCGTGCGGAGACGATTCGAGTCAGTGGGCCGAGGAAATGTGAAAATGTGCTCGTCCACTGATTCTCTTTCCCCTCCAACCTAACCAACTTCCACTGCTCCCCATGACCCTTCATAGCCAACGCACCAAAGCCCCCCCCTACCCCTTTCGCTTTCCCAAAGGTGATTTCAGAATAATAATAATAATGTTGGTATTTGTTAAGCGCTTACTATGTGCAGAGCACTGTTCTAAGCGCTGGGGTAGATACAGGGTCATCAGGTTGTCCCAAGTGGGGCTCACGGTCTTCATCCCCATTTTACAGCTGAGGTAACTGAGGCACAGAGAAGTGAAGTGACTCGCCCACGGTCACCCAGCTGACGAGTGGCAGAGCCGGGAGTCGAACCCATGATCTCTGACTCTTAAGCTCGTGCTCTTTCCACTGAGCCACGCTGCTTCTCATAAGCAGCATGGCCTAATAGAAAGAGCACAGGCCTTGGGAGTTGGAGGACCTGAGTTCTAATCTCAGCTCCACTACTCTTTTTTTAATGGTATTTGTTAAGTGTACTGTACTAAGCGCTGGTGTAGAGAGAATCAGGCTGGATGTAGTCCCTGTCCCCCAAGGGGCTCATTCTTAATCCCCATTTTACAGATGAGGTAACTAGGGCCCAGAGAAGTGAAGTGACTTACCCAAGGTCACCCAGCAGACAGGTGGCGGTCAAGACCACGGTAGACAAGGTCCCACAGCAGACCACGTGACCTTGGGCAAGTCGCTGCCCTGCGCCTCAGTTCCTTCATCTGTAAAATGGGAGTAAAATACCCGTTCTCCCTCCTACTTGGCCCCATGTGGGACAGAGAGTAGTAAGCGGCGGTATCCGAGGAAGCATTTAACAAATACCCTAATTTTCAGAAGGGCCACTGAGGGCAGAGAGGGTTGAAAGTCTGGCGGTGCTAGTCTCGTTCTTCCCGAGCTCGAAGCAGCCCCTGAAAGCCCTGATTATCTGGTCTCTACCCTAGTGCGTAGCATGGCGCGTGACCCGGAGTAAGTGTTCGACAAACATTTAGTCGATCGATCTATCAGTGGTACGCATTGAACGCTTGCTCTGTGCGTTGGGAGAGGAAAACACAACAGAGATAGTAGATGTGTTCCCGGCCCTCAGCGAGCTTACATTCTAGAGGGGGAGACAGACACTGATATAAATCAACCGATTACAGATGGGCACGGGAGCGTTGACGAGCCGAGGGTGGGGCGGATATCGGGTGCTTAAAAGGGGCCGGATCCAAGTGTACAGATGACGCGGAGGAGAGGGAGTTAGCGCAGTTATCGTTACTGTCCGTGTCAACAGAGACTTGGGAGGGTAAAGCAATGGCTCTGGAAGGAGAAGGGGGTCTGGGTGACCCCCAGGAGTGGCACAGGGCTTGGGTGGAAATCTGCGTGATGCCATCAGGTTGCAACGTGTATCTGGTGAAACGCGTGCATCGTACCGTTACGGTGTCGTTCGGCAGATGACCCGGAACAGCCCACTTCTCCCCACCGCCGAGGGGCCCAGTGTCTGAAACGGGTCCCGGACCTTCCTCCGCCCTGACAGACTCCCCCGAGACCGAGCGAAAGGGAGTCCAAAGGATAGACGCTGGGCGCTGAATCTTTCTCAGACCTCTCCCATAGCCTTCTCTGGTTTCTCACAAGCCCCCCAAGTGCAGGTTCAGCAGAGCCTGGCTTCTTGTTTTCAATTATTTGCCGATTATTTTAAACCTGATCTCCTCAGCCCCCTCCCAGACCACTTTCAGAAAGAAGCAAAGCGCTAAACCCTCCGTCGACCTTCTCCGTGAGAAAACTCTCACCTGCTTAGGGTGCAACCCTCCAGTCCTGGATTCGAGACATAAAATGGGATGAGAAACGCAAGGAGGGATCCTCAGACTCACCCAGGATTTTGCTGTAGTAGGAATCCCACTGTCCCCAGTAGGACTGGAAGATATAGTCTTGCAGAAGGTACGATAAAACGTTTTTCACTCTGTCCCCGAAGGGCATGCGGTCGGTGAGTTCTGACAGAGCCGCCGGCACATAGGAGGCGGGAGAAGGGATTTTCCCGCAGTGTCTCTCGACGGTTGAGGCCGGGGTGAATCTCAGGGTGAACAGAAACGGGATCCCCAAGTTCAAAGCAATCAGGTCCCCGCAGATCGTGACGGGGTCCGACACTAACACGTCGAAACGCCCCCTCCTCAGTTTAGCCAGCAACTGCTGGTTGGCAAGGACTCCGTCACAGAGCTGCATATTGATCTTAAATAACCTTTCGTACAGTTTTCCCAGCTCCTTGTAGAATCTCCAGAGCGTCAGGGAGGTGGGCTTGTGGCTCAGCCACAGCGAGATCATATCGTGGATCACGGAATCTATTTCGTGCTTGCCAAAGGGCACCGGGAACAGCTCGAAAGTTACGGGGGAGTCGGCGCTGGAGTTGATGAAGAGGGGAGCTGTGGAAACTAGCACCGTAACAGTGTGGTTCCTCTGAATCAGCTCTTCTAGAATGATCTTAATATTCAGCCAGTGGCTTCCCTCAGTGGGCCAAATCAGCACGTTCCCACAGAGGACCGAGCCTACAAGAGTCAGGTGAAGGACCAGTAGCTGAACACGCTTCTGTGACATGATGTCACCCCCTGTGAAAGCCGCCGCGGCTCTCCTGCTACAGGCCAAAGGGGTTTTCACAACGATCTTAGGCCGGGACACTTGGTGAACTGTGGTTTGTTAGTTTTTCTCCAAGGAGGTACCGTGTTTATTCGGTGCTCGCACCTCAATCGACAGGCCTTAGTTCTCTAGATTAAAAAGGAGACAGAAAATGCAAAGGGGACGCTAACTTTAATCGTTTTTATCAGCGCTGTGAGTTTAAGCAATAATCGTCTTTTCCCCTTAATAAAACCTTGGATTTGATGGGCAAGACTTCAGCTAATTTTATAGAGAGTGAGGTGTGTGTCACATGTGTGCAGCGTGGTTGTATTGGTTGTAGCGTGGCTCAGTGGAAAGAGCGCGGGCTTGGGAGTCAGAGGTCATAGGTTCGAATCCCACCACCTCTGCCATTTGTCAGCTGTGTGACTGTGGGCAAGTCACTTAACTTCTCTGTGCCTCAGTTACCTCATCTGTAAAATGGGGATTAAGACTGTGAGCCTCATGTGGGACAACCTGATTACCCTGTATACCCCAGCACTTAGAACAGTGCTCTGCACGTAGTAGGTGCTTAACAAATACCAACATCATTATTATTATTATTATTGTTATGTGTGACACCACTGCCAGTGAAATCCACTACCCATTGTCACTAGGACACATGCTTGAATTGGTTTTCAATAGTGGTGAGGGTTTGTGGGGAATCATCCACACTCACTTGCCCAGTTCTTGGCAGTCAACAGAGGACTAGATCGAACTTCTTTAATAAATCCTTTAATGCTGAGTCCTTTCCTCCAAAGTCTCAGTCAAGAATCTAGAATTAATCAACCAATCAATCGTATTTATTGAGTGCTTACTGCGTGCAGAGCACCGTACTAAGACCTTGGGCGAGTAGAGTACCACAGAGTTGGTAGATACAAAGAGCAAAGAGCTTACAGTCTGGAATTAGAACTCTAGTCTAGGATCGCGGACCATGTCAATGATCAGTAAGGCCACAGTTTTATTGTTCAAATTTGGAAGGTTCAGAAAGTGGAAAAAAAAGGAGATAAGTCATTATGCCACTCAGGAATCTCAATTCAAACTATTTGGGAAATCTTGTTTAACAGTGAAGTACCTCAAGTGAACTAGAGGGTGCATTCTTTACCTGATAAATTGATGGGCCACCTAAACAGTAAATATCATAAAGCCAGAAACAAGAAAGACCTCTGACTTTGTCCCAGCCATATTAGTCTCGTCGACAAACCGAGCGATCACTGGGGTCAACGCAATTGGAGTGGGGGAAACCCAGTCGGAATGTGTAGCACAGCTTCAGCCTCAGCAGGGGCAGGCACCCTCAGCAGGGGCAGGCACGTTGAATATTGTTTCCTGGGCAAGGTGTTCATTCAATTTTGAGGTGATATTAAGTTGGACAGGATTACTGACACCGTGGAAGAGGGAAATTCCATGCAACAGTGGTAAGCAGAGAAAAGAATAGGCATAAATAAGATGACACTCCATAAGGACCAGATGACATCCTATTATTGATGATTCTTCTTTCAGTTTGCCACTGAGTCATTCTCAGGGACCGAATCAATCAACTGATGGTCGTTACGGAGCGCTTACTCTGTGCAGAGCATCGTACTAAATGCTTGGGAGAATACTCTTGAATCTGTACCCTTTCAGCACTTGATATTCATCCCACCGTCAGCCCCACAGCACTTATGAACATACCTGTAATTCATTTATTTATTTTAAAATCTGTTTTCCTCTGTAGACTACAAGCTCCTTGTTGGCAGGGAACATGTCAACTAACTCTGTTGTACTGTACTCTCCAAAGTATTTAGTACAGTGCTCTGCACACAGATGTTGATTGGTTATAATACAAAAGAGTTGGAAGATACAGTTTCTTCCCTTCGGGAGCTTACAATCTAGTAAGCTGGACAGGCCACAGAGGGCTAGGGTTCTGACTGTGTAATGATATTTCCAGAACGTATGACTTTTGGATTTCTTCACTGACCTCAGGATCAGTCTGTTACAAAGACTGGAGAAGCCACGCGGGCTAGCGGAAAGAGCACAGGCCCGGGGAATCAGAAGACCTGGGTAGAACCCTGCTACAGAGTTCGACATAGCAGGTAAATCCCTGCTTTGCCACTTGCCCACTCTGTGGTCTTGGATAAGTCACCGAACTTCTCTATGCCTCAATTTCCTCATCTGGAAAATGGGGAGTCAGTAGCTGTCATGTGGGGCAGAGATTGTGTCTGATCTCGTTATTATTTTGTAGTAGTAATAATAATGATAGTAGTAATAGTAGTATTTTTTAGGAACTTATTAAATGCTCAGCATTGTTCTAAGCGCTGGGGCAATCAGATTGAACACAGTCCCACGTCCTACACGGGGCTCACGACAAGGAAAATCCTCCCTACATTCGTTGAATCCAACGTGGTGAGCCTCAGTTTAAGATATCTTCCGTAGCTTTTTGGTGACAAAGACCCAGAAGGAAATATGAGGGAAGATGCATACAATAAAATGAAGCTTTGGGTCCTCCAAGCCTTCATATCTGGCAGAGCACCGCTTTCCCCCACTCCTATGCCTTATTAAAATCAGATCTCCTCCGAGAAGCCTTCCCAGGCTAAACCCTCATTTTCCCTTCTCCCACCCACTTCTATAAGCGCTTGTGTTTACACCCTTTCTTCACTCCACCCTCAGCCCCTTAGCACATATGTCCATATCCATAATTGATTTATATTAACGTCCATCTCCCCCACTAGACTGTAAGCTATTGTATTCTCCAAAGCACTTAGTACAGTGCTCTGCACCCAAAGAGAATGCTCAATAAATACTATTGATGATTGATTTTCATCAGAGACTTACACCAGGCATTTTGAACCCTGCTCTGTGATGAATTTCACGGGGCGGGGGGACCTTAGAAGTACACCAAAAAAAAATTATCTTATACTTTATAAAATGTACATTTTTGTTAACAATAGTAATCAACCAAGAGATCTTATTGATGTGAATTAACAGTCCGTAGAAGATGGTGACAAGCTGTGGTAATTTCGAAACCAACTGTACCTAAAAGGTTAAGGGTTTTCTGCTTTTAAGAAGCAATAATAATTTTTATGGTATTTTTAAGTCTTTATTATGTGTCAAACAGTGTTCTAACAGCTGGGGTAGATACAAGTTAATTAGGTTGAACACAGTCCCTGACCCACATGGAGCTCAAAGTCTAAGTAGGGGGGAGAACAGGAGAACTGAGGCACAGAGAAGTTGAGTGATCTGCCCAAGTTCACACAGCAAGTAAATGGCAGAGCTGGGATTAGAACCCAGGTCCTCTGACTCCCAGGCCCCTGCTCTTTCCACTAGGTCATGCTGCTTCTCTCAGTGCTAAAATGCATCCAGATTTTGTGCCTCTGAATCTACGTTTAGTCCATGTTTACCCTAGACTGGAAGGTCGTTGTGGGCGGGGGACGTGTCTTGCAACTCTGTTATATTGTACTGTTCCGAGTGCATAGTAGGGGGCTCTGCACACAGTAAGTGCTCGGCAAATACAATTGATTAATTGATTGATTGATTGATTTTCTCTCCCATCTGGGGCAAGACTCCCCTTTATCCAGGGCACTCTGAAACACACACACAGGGTCCTTTAGGATTTACCTGCATCCCTCAGAGAGTAGACCCTGCCCTCCATATTGCTTTGGCAGACGAATCTCACCTGAAAGAGATTCCATGGACCATTCTACCCCGTCACCTGCTCTGTCTCCATGGGAACGACAAGCATCCTCCAGAGTGCATTCGGGCCAACTGGAGAAGCCTCGGTCGTTTCCCATGCTATTGAATGCCTCGAGTTCCTTATTCAAAATCCGGCTTCCACTGAAAGTCCATGGGACCCAATCGTGGGTGAAGATCCCACTTCTGGCAAAAACCCAAATTTCCAACTCAACGCGGGACGGAACGTGTCCGAGTCTTCCCTCTGGCCCACCTCCCTCTGGCCTTCTCCCCCCAGTCTTCTCCCCCCATCCTCCTGTGCCCACAGTCACTCTACGGCAGCTCTTTGAGAAATCAAATCAGATTTACCTGATAATTTTGCAACAGAGGAGAGGAGGAAATCAGCCGGAGCAATCTCTTTGCCGTGGACAGAGAGCTCCCGTGAGCCCTGGTGGCAGCCGGGACAGAAGCGTTTAGAGCTTGGGGTCAAGGAGGAAGCAGTGGTCCAATGTGCAGATAATGCTCTCTGGTGACCGATCACCAAGGAACAGGGAGCCACTGACTCTGCCTATCCAGAACCGGGAGCACCTCAACATCCACTTGGAGATAAAAGAGAGAGGGAAGTAGGGGTGAGAAGAAAAGAAGGATAATCTCACGTTACATGATCTCTGGCTCCCTCAGACCTGCCTCAACTTTCCCGTGCTTGGGCCGGGCTGTAATTTCATTCCTGGCCACGCCCGCCAGGCAGTTGGAATGTGGCCCCCTGCTGTCTGGGAATCCCATTGGTCCTGACCTTTCCAACGGTCAACTCTGGTCCCCTCCCCCACCCCCCATGGGTGAGGTGGGAGCCATCAGGGTACTCAGGGAGAGTCGGTGTCAGAGAGGAAGGTCAGAGGAGGCTCTGATCGGGAACATCCGGAGTTGGGGAAAGCTGCTGAGGAGAGGCGAGGTAGGTCAGAGGGTGGAGCCCTGAGTTCTCTGGGAGAACCAAGGGGGATGGACACAGGAATTGAGTGGGCAGAATAGGCAGTCTGGAAGGGCACCAAAGTGCCTCGAGGCCCGGATTAATGTGTGGGTGGACTCCGGGCCGAGGGTCATGAAGGAGTTGGGGTGGCACCCGGACCCAAGTCTCCTCCCTTGGTAGAGTGTGTAGGCTCCACCCGGGCCTTGTGTCCCCCAGATGGTCAGCCCTCTTCGACTCCAGAACAAATGAGTTTCCCAAGGTCACATGACAAGCAAACAGCGATGCGGAGATTAGAACCCAGGTCTCCTGATTCCCAGCCCTAGGTCACACTATCTTCCGGGACTTCTGCTGGTAAATCATTCCCCCTTGGCAGCAAGTCTCTACGTTTTTGATTCCGGGGCTGATTTCGTCCCACATCGAGTGGCTCCACTGGTCACCGGACGGAATCTCCGGCCCAGGTGAATTACCCCAGTTCAACCTGCCCAACTCAAAGCCCCGCTTGGTGCTTTTATTCCTGCTGCCAGGAGTTCTGCCCCATTATAGGGTGGTCAGCTGGTCAGCCCCCTGCGTGGATATGATTTGGCATTGGACACCTTAAGGTCCAGAATTTTTATTTTACAGTCTTAGCTTTCCTCTGTCCCAGCTCCCACGGCTCAGAAGAGGGGTCTGGGCTCAGAGAGGCCTGGGAGTGAAATGCAATAAATAGCTAAAGAGCCAGTGAGCCGGTCAGATATCCTCACAGAGAAGCCCTCCAGGTTCTTTTTGACTCGGATGAACTTCTGCAAAATGGTGCTTCTGAAGGTATCTTGCTAGGCCTCGTGGTTAACAATTAGCTAAAAGGAGTCCTCCTGAGCTAGTTGACCATTCGTGTGACTGTCTTGTGACATCGGAATTTGAAGGAAGGATTGAACCCTAGGGTTATCTTCCAAAGAGCAGACCCCCCTTAATGGCCCCTTCATTTTCACAGAGCTCAGCAGTAATAGAAGTTGAAAATCCCAACGGTCAAGTCTCAAATTGACCTGAGATAAGGTTTTTCATTAGGGATGCAGCTTGGCCTACTGAAAATTGAGCACAGGAGTCAGAAGGGCCTGGGTCCTAAACCCAGCTCCGAAACTCACCTGCTCTAACTTCTCTTCGCCTGAATTACCTCAACTGCAAGATGGTGATCATTTAACAGATCGTGGACCCCATGTAGGACAGGGACTGTGTCCAACTCGATCCTCTTGAATCTACCCCAGGACATAGAAGAGTGCTTGGCACATAGTTAATGCTTAACAAGTACCATAATACAAGTAATAAGTACCATAATGCAGACACATTCTGTGAAGTCACTTCTTTCACCCTATTGGTTTCAGAAGATCTTATACAACCGTGTTCCACTATTCCTACCTCTTAGCATTCCTGTAGTTTTCCTACCCTGAGCAGGATCAGAAAACTGAGCCTGTTTGATCAGTCTTAAATAATGATTCTATGAGGAAGAGAAACATGACCGGAAAACACGATCTTAGGTGGCTCTGATCCTAATAGGGTCTTTCATAAGCTTGACTGCACAGTTCTAATCGTGTAACGGAGGCCATTCTCCAAAGGTCAGTCTGCTTTAATTGCCGTATTTACTCTGAAGCCTAAACTCTCAAAAACTTGTGTTGATAATGATACGAGAGAAGGCAGGCAATTCTCTCTGGGGCAGGAACTTCTTTAGACTGTGAACCCCATGTGGGACAAGGGCTGTGTTCAATCTGATTATCCTGAATCTACCCCAGTGCTTGGTCAGGTGTGTGGCACATAGTAAGCCCTTAACACGTGAGTCCCACTGGGAGAGAAATTGTTTGCAACTTGATTATCTTGTATCTACGCCCCTGTTTAGGACAGAGTTAATATCTCCCTTCTACTTAAACTGTGAACCCCATGTGGGACAGGGACTGGGTCCAACCTGATTATCTTGTGCTTGGCACATAAGAAGCGCTTAGCGCATATCACCTCTGTCTCTGTCTCTGTCTCCCTCCCTATAGATAGAGAGGGAGAGAGCTGGAGAGAAAAAGGGAGAGAAATGGAAATATATATTTATCGATATATACGTGGACTGCCCGAAAGACAAACAAATGGATTCTAGAGCAAATTAAACCAAAGTGATCTTTGGAAGGCCAAATTACTCCACTTAGAAAATTAAACCAAAGTGATCTTTGGAAGGCCAAATTACTCCACTTAGATTAGCATATTTTGGATACATCATCAGGAGGACTGATTCTCTGGAGAAGACACTAATGCTAGGAAAAGTCCAGGGAAAACATGGAAGAGGCAGACCGGCGGCTAGATGGATATGGACCATAACAGTGATAACGGAAGAACCAGCAGAAAGGTTGGGGATTACGGCAGAGGACAGGGCGATCTGGAGAAAGTATATCTATGGAGTCGCTATGAATCAGAAATGACTTGTCGGCACTTAATAATAACGATAATACAGATCTCTCTCTCTATATATATTTTCACAGAGAGAGAAAGAGAGAATTAGAGCTGCAAGTTTCTGTCCTGTGATAGCAGTACTAGTAACAGGCTTTATTAAATACTTATTGTGTGCTGAACATTGTACAGAGCACTCTGGGAAAGACTCAGATTGTGAGCCCCATGGGGGACAAGGACCGTGTCCAACCCGATCTGCCTGTATCCACCCCAGCGCTTAGTACAGTACCTGGCACATAGTAAGCGCTGAACAAATGCCACAGTTATTGTTATTATTACTCCACAGTAGGGAATCAGACATGGTCAGACCCTCCCTGACTACCTCCACAGCTGCCATGGCACTCTTCACTGCTTCCGTTAACCAGCTATTTCAGGATGCCCTGCAGAGCCTCCCCATGTCCCCAAGTCCCCCGATTGACACGGGGAAACCTCATCTACCTTAGGAATAATTTCTTGGTTTCAAAACATTAGTTTCTATGGCAATCTACTGCTAGTGAACAATAAACAATAAACCAAAAATTTTGTCAGCCCAAAACCGAAGCTTTGGGCCACTGCTCCTCCAGGGATTCAGAGATCAGAAGCCCTGTTTGCCCTGCACCCAATTCAACTCAATTTCATCATCAGCATCAATGATATTTACTGAGCACTTGCTGTGTGCAGAGCACTGTACTAAACACTTTGGAGAGCACAATACGACAGAGTTGGTGGACATGTTTCCTGCCCACAATTTCAGTATCCTATAGATATGGGAGGGTGGAAAGTTCCAGCTCCTGTTGAGCCTGGATGACTCCCCATCTTCTCCCCGCTACACCTTGTCACTTTCACAACTTGCCTTCATTCAACACTGTCTGTGAGAATAATTCAGTCAATCAGAGCACTGTACTAAGCGCTTGGGAGAGTACAATATAGTAGAGTTGGGAGACACGTTCCCACTCCACAGTGAGTTTGCAGACTCGTGGAGGAGACGGACATTAATAGAAATAAATGATTTTTGGACAACCCCTGTCCCACACGAGGCTGACGATATGAGGGGGAGAGGGAACAGATAATAGATCCCCATTTTACAGGTGAGGAAATTGAGGCTGAGAGCAGCTACTTAGACTCCGAGCCCTTGCGAGACAGGGATTGACCTGGTTACCTTGCATCTACCCATTGGCTTAGTGTAGTGCTTGTCTCATAGTAAGTAATATTAATAATAGTAATATTATTATTATTGTTATTATTATGTGACTGGCCCAAGGTCAAACTACAGACAAGTGGCGGGGGCAGGCTTAGAACCCAAGCCCCCTGACTTCCAGTCCTGTGTTATTTCTCTCTCTCTAAAGGCACCCGTGACCAAATCTGTACGTGAACGGGGACAGGCCAGCTGAAAATCAGACTCTTCCCAGTGGGATAGGTGGAATGTTTTGGAAATCCCCAGAATATTGACCACAAAGGCAGCTGGGAAGCATCCCATCAAAAGAGGAAGAAACACGACTCTTCACCTGGGACACTGTCTCTTCTTTCACAGCCACTGAGTTGACCGGGGCCTGCCTGGAAGCTCTTTCCAGCTGCGGCCTCAGGAGGTTGAGGAGAGGAATGGAGTCGCTTGGGAAAAGGACGCTTCTCCTGCCGGGTGAGCAACAGGCTGTGTCTTGCTTGGGTTTTGCTGCCACACAGAGGCTGGACTGTTAGTCAGTCCATCGGTTGTATTTATTGAGAGCTTACTATGTGCAGAGCATCGCACTAAGCGCTGGGGAGAGTACAATGCAACAATAAACAGATGGATTTCCCGTGCACAATGGGCTTATTGTCTAGAAGGGGAGACAGACATTAATATAAATAAACAAATTACAGATATGGAGCTAAGAGGCATGCAGCTGAGGGGGGGGATTAAAAAAAGGGAGCAAGTCAGGGCGATTAGGAAACGAGGACGTAGTCAGGGAAGCCCTCTTGGAGGAGTTGTGCCTTCGGTGAGGCTTTGAAGAATGGGCGAGTCAGTGTCTGTCGGATCCGAGGAGGGAGGGCGATCCAGGCCAGAGGCGGACGTGAACGAGAGGTCGGCGGCGAGATAGACGAGAAGGAGGTACAGTCGGAAGGTGGGCATCAGGGGAGCAAAGTATGCAGGTACTACTATTTATAAAAATCTTGCAAAAAAGTCAAGACTACGAGTAGCTTTGTTACTCGGGGTATTCTGTAGAGGGAGTTATTCAATTTTGAAACGCTTCAAGAAACTTCCGGAATGAATTTCAAAATACCGATGCACTCTGAGGATTAGCAAGGGACTCAATATTCATTCAGTCGAATTTATTGAACCCTTACTGTGTGCAGAGCACTGTAGAAAGAACAGATGATAAGCTCATAAGAACTAGAGGGATTCCTACTTGTTGTTAAGGATTCCATAAACTCCTCAGACTCCAGCCAGCCAGAGCCAAGAGACACCAGACAACAAAACCAAACCAGAATTTGCAGCCACCAAGGCCCCTGTGAGATGGGAGGAGAAAGAAGGCTGCCGGCAACGCCTCTGAGATATGCCACGGAATCGGAGGGTCCTTTCATGGTCCCAAATTGGGTCGGCCTTCCTCGAGGTTATGCAAAGCCAATTACCGAGTGGAAAACCCCATGGGAAGAGGCAGTAGCAGAAGGAATGGGAGAAAAATGGTGGCCACGTCCCACTGTAACCACCCCCTTCCTCTCTGTCCACACTACTGCCGTGCTGGTCCGAGCATCTGTCACGTCCCGCCTCGACTACAGCATCAGCCTCCTCACTGATTTCCCTGCCTCCAGCCTCTACTCTCCAGTCCATACCTCACTCCGATAGATGATTTTTCCGAAACAACATCCCGTTCACGTCTCGCCACACCTCAGAAACCTCCAGAAATCTCTACATCGGGAAGAAACTCCTGACCGTCCGCTTTAGGGCACTCGATGGGCTCTTCCCATCTTAATTATCCACTCTCTTTTCCCACTCTATCTCACCTCACACTCTTTCTTCCTCTCAAACTCATCTTCTCAAGGGGCCTCATTCACATCTCTCCTGTCATCAACATCTCTCTCACACCCTTCTTCCCGGCTTGGAGCTCCCTCCCCGTTCGTACCCAGCAGACCTCAGGTCACCCCCTATTCAAAGCCCTTCTGAAATTACATCTCCTCCAGGAAGCCCTACCTAATTATTTGCTAATCTCTTCATCTTATATAACTCCAGTGGAACTTCGGCACTTCCAAACCACCTAAGCATTTAACAATTTCCCCTAGCACGCATGTATATACCTTACACCCTTTTTCACCCTTGTTACTTAAGCTCTAACTTGTGGGCATATCCATTTTCCTTCCTTCTGTGGGTACATTCTTTTATTGTCTGAGACTGTAAGATCCTCAAGGGCAGGGATAGTGTGTACTCATTCTCCCCTACTCTTTCAAACGTTTAGCACAGTTCTCTGCACCCCAGAAATGCTCAGTACATACAAGATAACGATCGGGAGCAGCGGTGGTCATTGGTGACTCTCTGGCTTCAGACGTGACTGGACAACCGGTCCAGCGGCAACGTGGCCTAGTTGGAAAAAGCACGGGCGTGGGAGTCAAAGGGCCTGGGTTCTAAGTCAATTCACTTCTCCATACAACAGCTGTCTCTTCTGTAAAATGGGGATTCAATCCTACTCCATCCTACTTAGATTGTGTGCCCCATGTGGAACAGGGACTGGGTTCAACCTGATTAACTCATATCTTCCCTTGTCCTTAGAACAGTGCTTGGCACATAGTAAGCACTGAACAAGAACCCTAATTACAGTTAGAACCGGAAGCGGAGCAGCAGCGGAGTAGGACTGGTCTCAGGGACAGGAAGATGACACCCGGATATTGTTTTCTTTTTTTTATTTCTTTTATATAGTATTTAAGTGCTTACTACGTGTCAGACACTGCGTTAAGCGCCGGGATAGATACAAGTCAATTAGGTAGGATACAGTCCCTGTCCTGCATGAGGCTTACAGTCTAAATGCTGACGGGGTCAGCTCTTTCCTCCCCTACTTGGGGGTGTTCAGATCTTTTTGTGTTAATGTTGGGTATTTGTTAAGCGCTTACTAAGTGCAGAGCACTGTTCTAAGCGCTGGGGGAGATACCGGGTAAGCGGGTTGTCCCACATGGGGCTCACAGTCTTAATCCCCATTTTACAGATGAGGTAGCTGAGGCACAGAGAAGTGAAGTGACTTGCCCACAGTCACACAGCTGACAAGTGGCAGAGCCGGGATTCAAGCCCGTGACCTGTGACTCCCAAGCCCGCACTCTTTCCACTGAGCCACGCTGTTCTCTGTTTTGTTCTCTCCCCTCTCCCCATCACCTCAGGGTCTATCTGGTCCCCGCTGAGCTCAAAACTTGGAGAGGATCCACAAGTGGAAATGCCAGGGGCTTTCGCCAACTTTTTTTATAGTACTTATTAAGCAATTACTATGTGCCAGGTACCGTACTAAGCGCTGAGGTAGATACAAGGGAATCAGATTGGACACAGCCCAGGTCCCACACCTGGCTCACAGTCTTAATCCTCATTTTGAAGATGAGGAAACTGAGGCACAGAGATGTGAAGTGACTTGCCCAGATCACACAGCAGACAAGTGGGGAAGCCGAGAGAAGCCAAGTCCTTCCTACTCCCAGGCCGGTGCGCGATCCGCTAGGCCATGCTGCTTCTGATCCCCTCAGAGGCGGCGCCACTGATGCCCTCATTTTAGAGAAGAAATCCCAGTGACTCAAATTAAGAGCTCACCCGCACCAAGAGAAACAGAAGGAGACCAGCTCCCAGCCTGTGAGAATCACCTAAGACGGGAACGGAGGGAGGGGCCCAGACACAGAGCCCCTGTAGAGCCCCGGAAATGAAACAGGCCTGAATCCAGAGCGGAGCTTACTTACCGAGAATCTGGCTGTAGTAGGAATCCCACTGCGCCCAGAGAGTGTTGAAGATGTAGTCCTGCAGGTGGTAAGAGAGGACGTTCTTGACCCGCTCGCCGAAGGACATCCGATCCGTCAGCTCCGACAGCACGGCAGGCACGTAGGAGGCGGGGAACGGCATCTTCCCGCAGTGCTTCTCCAAGGTGGAGGCCGGCGAGAACCGCAGAGAGTACATGAAAGGGATCCCCAGCTTCAGGGCCACCAGGTCCCCACAGGGGAACACGGGGTCCGACAGCAACACGTCGAAGCGGCCCCGCCTCAGCCGCTCCATCAACTCCCGGTTGGCCAGCACGCCGTCGCAGAGCTCCCTGGTCACCTCGTGGAAGTCCATGATGACCTTGGTCATCTCCCTGTAGAATCGCCAGATGGTGGTCAACGTGGGTCGGTTCTCTAGCCAGGTAAGGACGAACGACTTGATCATTCCTTCGAGCCTCTCCTTCCCAAAGGCCACGGGATACACCTCGAAATGGAGAGCGGAGTCGGGGGTGGGTGTGATGAAGAGGGAGCCGGAGGCGACCAGAACAGTGACGCTGTGCTCTCTCTCCACCAGTCTGCCTAGAACGATCTTCACGTTGAGCCAGTGGCTGCCTTCCATGGGCCAGATCAACACATTCCCTCCCAACACCATCCCCAGCAGCATCACGGACAGCGCCAACCGCAGAGCGTCCTTCCCTGGCATGACGTGCGGGACGGGGGGTGGGAGCCGTGTCTGACTGGAGGGCTCCCCTGGAGGCTTCGTGAACCTCGGCCTATTTCTCCTCTGAGAAAGGGCTGCGTTTCGTCCTCAGGTCTGAACGAAGAGAAAACCAAGTGAAAGATACTGCTGAATAACATTCGGATTTTCTCGTCGATAAGAATGATAACAGTGATTATTCTAATAATGGTATTTGTTGAGTGCTATCCTATGTGTCAAGCATTGTATTAAAAGCTGGGGTAGGCACGAGGTCATTTTAGCTATCGTTTTAGAGCAATGATCGGGGAAGCAGTGTCGCCTAATGGAAAGAGCAAAGGACTGGGAAGCGTGAGACCTGGGTTCTACTCCCGGGTTCTCCATGTTCCTGCTCTGTGATCTTGGGCAAGTTACTTAACTTTTTGGTGACTCAATTTTCTCATCTGTGAAATGGGAATTAAATATCAGTTCTCCCTCTCCCTTAGATTGATCTGATTGTATTGCATCTACCCCAGGGTTTAGCAGAATGCATGGCACATAGGAAACAAGTAACAAATAGTGCATTGCTTTGATCACTGGAACTATTATTTTTGCTTCAGGTGAGATTCATTCCCAAGCTCATTTTTTAAAATGGTATTCGGTAAGTGCATTCCTTGTGCCAGGCACTATAGTAAGTGCTGGAGTAGATACAAGCTAAGCAGGTTGGACTTATTCCATGTCCCACAGGAGGCTCACAGTCTTAATTCCCGGATTACAGATGAGGTCAATGAGTCCCAGAGAAGCTAAATGACTAGCCCAAGGTAACCCCGCACACAGTTGTTCTCAAACAATTTAAGCTAATAAGGGAAGCAACATTTTTCAAATGGAAATCCCCTCCTCCCCTAGCATTCTAAAAACTACCATTCTTCCCATCTCTTAAAACCACAACCATGGCTTCATCCTTTCTCCTCTCTCTCTTCCAACCCTAAAATTTAATCTATCAGCAAATCCTGTTGGTTCTTTCTTCACAGTAGCTCAGGAATCTGCCCATTCCTCTCCATTCAAACTTACCACTATGCTGGGCCAAGCACTTGTGACCTCCCAAGTGAACTACTATGTCAAAGCCTCCTCGCCGGTCTCCCTGCTTCCAGTACTTCCCTTCTCCACTCTGCACAACCTTCTGCTACCTGGTGTTCTACTTAAACATCAAACCGCACAATGCTCCCCTACCCTCAAAACCTCCAAAATGGGTGCCCGATTTTCTCCACATCGAACAGAAAGGTGAACCTTAGCCCTCAATCAGCTCTCTCCCCCGCTCCTCCTCCTCACTCCTCTCCCTCTACATCCCAGATTGCATGCTTTGATCCTCTCAAGCTAACCTGCTCCTTCTTGTTTCTATTGCTCGGATCCCCCTTTCTTCCTGGAACTCTCTTCACTTCCGGCAGACCACTGCTCTCCCCATCAATTAATCAATGATATTTACTGGGTGCTTACTGTGGACAGGAAAGAGAAGAAAAGAGAAGAAAAAGAAGAAAAGAGAGGGGAGGAAAGGAAAGGGGGAAAAGAGAAGAAGAAAGGAGGAGAGGAAAGAAGAGGACAGGACAGGAGGAAAGGAGAGGAAAAAAGAGGACAGGACAGGACACAAAGAGAGGAGCTGAGGCAATGGAAAAGGAGAATAGCTCTCTTCTATGCCAGAGTCCATCAATTTCTTTGGTCCGAGAACAATTCTCCCATCTAGAAGAAGCCTAAAGAAGAAACTCTCAAAAACTCTTCTATAAAGCGGCCAAATAAATTGGGAGAAGCAAAATTGAAGGGCAAACAAAGACAAACTCCTTTCTACTCCCAAGCTAAACACGCTTACCATAAACACTTTTTTTCTCCTTTCAAATTAAATTCACTTTACTGCACAAATGCACACGGGCGCACACACACAGACACGCATACACACTCTCTGTTGCATCGGTTGCTCCTTTTTATCGTTTCTCACCTCTTGCTTCCAGGAGCAACTGTGACATCTATGCAGCAGCACAGGAAGCCAAACTTAAATAAGGTCCTGTTTGGAACAGTAACATGATAAGGAACATGATCTTATAGGGAGAAGTGATTATTCAGAATATTTAAAAGCTTAACTCCTCTGCAGGTTAATTATGTAGCTGTTGGGTGCCAAGGGGCGTGTAAATCCACAAAAGCTTTTTAAAGTATTCTGCTTTGTGAAAACACTTTTAAGAAAATCAGAGTCCTAGAATTAGGTAGGCGAAAGAGTCTTTTCTGGGTCATGAGGTCTATCCCTCCGCCTTCAGAGAGGAGTACGAGAATCGACCCTATTTTGAAAGATCACGGGAAAGGGATTTTTGCATCTTCCTTTAGTAACCTATTCCTGTGAATAGCAGGCCGATAAGTAACGCTTCCCTCTAGCTGATATAATACCCCCATGATCAGTTGAAGCCAAATGGCTTTTTTGAGGTCACTCAATGGAAAAACTGATAATCCTTATGGTCCTTGGAAAAATTCTTTCTTCACTTGGCGTCATTCAGGTTTCCCTTCAACATTCTCTTTTTCTCTTCTCTCCTCCCTGCTTCTCTCAATCAATTAATGTTATTTACTGAGCGCTTACTGTGTGCAGAGCACTGTATGAACAGTACTGTACCATTCTTTACGATCAATCGCCTTGCCCACTCCTACCTCACTTCACGACACCAGCTAGCCTGCACACTTCGCTTCTCTAATCCCAACCTTCTCACTTTACCTCGATCTCGACCTCCTGCTGACCACTGCTGACCACTGCTGACCCCCTGCCCACATCCTGCCTTTGACATGGCATGTTCTCCCTCTTCATAGCCAACAGACGACGACTCTCCCCACCTTCAAAGCCTTATTGAAGGCCCGTCTCCTCCAAGAGGCCCTCCCTGACTAAGCCTTATCCCACTGCCTTCAACATTGCCCTATCTTGCTCCCTTTATTCATCCCCAGCCCCAGCCCCACAGCGCTTACGTAAATATCTGTACTTTATTTATTAATATTAATGTCTGTCTCCCCTCTAGAGTGTAAGCACGCTGTGGGCAGGGAATGTGTCTGCTTATTGTTATATTATACCCTCCCAGGTGCTTAGTACCAAACTCTGCACACAGTTAGCACTCATTAGATATGTTTGACTGACTGCTCCGCCCTTAGTAAGCTCTCAATAAATACGATTGATTGATTGATAGGTAAAGTACTTGTGGACTATCGCTTTCTTTTCATTTTCAACCCCAGGTGCAATTTGCTTCTGGTGAGTGTGGTTACTATATTCGTTGCATCGGAGGTGGCAGAACTTTAGAGATGTTTGCAGTGTGGAATCCGTTCCACTGCCCAGTTAGTCTTGTGCAAAAGTGCTTGGTTATATTTAAGGGCTTAGGCGGTTTGGCAGTGAGAGAGCATTCAGGTATTTGAGGAGTTAATGGTTACTGCTGCGTAAAGACTGGAGGTATTTAATGTTCCATGGGATATTGCTTTAGTCAAGGAGATTCCCAATTCTTCAGCCTGGAGAGGACTTATTTCCTGTTGACAAAAGCCTCCATATTTGCTCCCTTAATCTCTCTGGGGAACCTGGATAGAATTTGCCTAGAAACGTTAGAACCACCGATCTCAACAACAACCTGGCCAGTCTAGTGTTGACACTTTGGATTTGCCTTTCTTTGGGAAACATTTGTTTTCCTGGGTCTCCAACTGCAAACCAAGATCAGAAAATTCCAAAAAGTTACAGTTCTCCATTTAATGAGTTAGATCTAGTTACTGTCACAGAAATCAGGCTGGCAGCTGGGTATTTTTTCAATCCCCACTGTTTTGATTTGGATTTTTGTTGCCATTAGGGGTGCTTCAAATTAGGATTTTAAAGCAATCCAGTCCCCAGAGAGTGAATTCCCCTCCTTGGACTGAATATTGGACTAAAGGGTCCAGGCAGGAGAGTGAAGTGTAGACTGGTCAGGAGAGACGGAATTTATTGCCATCTTGATTCTATTTATTGCCATTGTTCTTGTCCGCCTGTCTCCCCCGATTAAACTGTAAGCCCATCAAAGGTCAGGGACTGACTCTATCTGTTATCGATTCGTACATTCCGAGCGCTTAGTACAGTGCTCTGCACATAGTAAGCGCTCAATAAATACTATTGAATGAATGAAAAGGGTGGTCAGCAAGGAGGCTGATGCAGTAATCAAGGTGGGATAGGATAAATGGTTGGATCAACATGGTAGTAGCTTGGATGGAGAGGAAAGGGCAGATTGTCATGATGTGGTAAAGGTTGAACAGACAGGATTTAGTGAGAAATTGAATATGTGCATTGAATGAGAGAAATGAGTCGAGAATAACGCCAAGGTTATAGGCTTGTGAAACAGGGAAGATGATGGTGCTGTCTACAGTGATGGGAAAATCAGGGGTAGATCAGGGTATTGAATCCTCATTTTGCAGATGTGGGAAATTGAGGCACAGAGAAGTTAAATGACTTGCCCAAGGTCACACAGTAGTCAAGTGGCAGAGATGGGATCAGAACCCTGATCCTCTGACTCCCAGGCCCGTGCTCTTTTCACAAAGCTACACTGCTTCCCTATTTCTTCTAGGGTGGCACTGAGGGGACAGTTAGACCAATCGATCTATGGTATTTAGGAAACACTACGTGCAGAGCACTGTACTAAGAACTTGGGAGATTACGATACAACAGACTTGGCAGATGCATTAGGATCTGAAGTTACTGGTCATTTTAGACTTTTACATGCCATCACCACCTACGAAGCTGCTGAGTGAAGTCTTTGTTCTCTATACCCGGAGTACCAGGGGCTGCCTTGGGCGCTGCTGACAATTGACAAGTTAAATTGGCCACAGAAAAATCATTAACTCTCGGGCCCATTTGCTTTCCACTAAAGCCACGCGGCTTCTCAATAAATAGATCGATGAATTATTTGGTTGCTTAATGCCAGCTTTGAGCCACGGTCAACCCCGTTGACTTAGCTGACCTAGAAAGTCCTTCTTTCCACGAGGAATCAGTAAAGCCAAAGAAAAAACCCACCTCCGGACCCTGTCTCTTCCAGAGTTTTTTATTTTGTTCAGTGGCATTTGTTAAGTGCTTACTATGTGCCAGGCACTGTTCTAAGTGCTGGAGTAGATATAAGGTAGTCCGGTTGGACATTCCCTGTCCCACCTGGGCTTCACAGGTGTTCATCCCCAGTTGGCAAATGAGGTAACTGAGGCACAGAGAAGTGAAGTGACTTGTCCCAGGTCACACAGCAGACAAGTGGCAGAGCCAGGATTAGTACCCAGGTCCTCGGATTCCCAGACCCGTGTGCTTTCCACTAGGCACGCGATGAGTGGACACAGAACCACTAGGCCTCGCTGTAAATGGACAGAGAACACGATCCCTGAGTCAGTAACTCTGACATGGCTGCCCCTGCCGACATGGGCTCTGTTCGAAGATTTAACCTCTTCAGAGAGGGACAGCCATGCTCCTGAGGAAAGTCAGCGTGGCCTAGCGAAAGAGCTAAGGCCTGAGAGTCAGAGGATCTGGATTCTAATCCCTGCTCTGCCACTTGTCGGCTGTGTGACCTTGTATGCCTCAGTTACCCCATCTGTAAAGTGGGGATTAAAATTGTGAGCCGCACATGGGACATGGACTGTGTCCAACCTAACTAGCTTGTATCTATCCCAGCCCTTAGTACGGTGCTTGACACTTAGTAAGCATTTAACAGATACCATTAAACCAATCAAGAATATAGACTGTTTTCTAACCTGAATGTTATTAGCAGTAAAATATGTATTCAGTGTCATGCTTTGTGATGCGAGCGAGTTGAACAACTCTTCAGTGTCTTTGGAGGGGAAGGGTGGGGCTGGGGTTGATGACCCACCTTCTTCCTGGGCTTTTGGCCAAATCTCTGTTCCCTGTTTCAAAAGCAAAGAAATGGGCAGTTTTCCCAGTCGTGTTTGCACCTGGAGTGAAGTGTTTGCAATGTGTTCAAGATTGCTCAGAGAGGTATTTGTGTAAATCGCGTATTGTCAATTTCCCAGTCAATTCTTTCTAACATGACAGATAGTAGGATAAAGTTTCTTGTCAATCTGGGGATGAAAAGAACTGTTCGTTGCCATTTTCCTCCTATAGTGGTCATTTCAATCAATCGCTCCTCCGGACTCAATCCCTGTCCCACTGGGCTCCCAGTGTAAGAAGGAGGAAAAACAGGTATTGATTCCCCATGAGAAGAGAGAGGCCCAGAAAAAAGTGACTTGGTCAAGAGCACACAGCAGACAAGTGGCAGAGGCAGGATTAGTACATTTGTCTTCCATGGGCCTGGGCTTGGGAGTCAGAGGACCTGGATTCTAAGCCCAGCTCCGCCACTGATCTGCCCTTAGGAGTTCACAATAGTCTCCCTTCCAAAATATTCAGAAAGACTTGCCATCCAAGAGAAAATGACTCAATTTCTGCCTCCTCCCTTTTAATTCATACATCAGCTACAGTGGGAAATGTCAAAAGGTGTCATTCAGTTTGGGATCAAGTCTGATTTTAGAGGTAAAATATGCCTCACTGATTTGGTGAGCACATATCGATCTAGCCGTATTCAGAACCACCTTTTTTTTATGGTATTCATTAGGTGCTTACTATATGCCAGGCACTGTACTTTGCACTAGGGTAGATATAAACTAATCAGGGTGGAGACAGGCCTTATCCCACGTGGGGTTCACAGTCTTAATCTTCATTCTACCCAGATGAAGTAACTAAGGCACACAGAAGTTAGGTGACTGGCCCAAGGACACACAGCAGACAAATCATCTTTCTCAAACAATAACATTCCTCCAGTTTTTTCCTCCATAGCCTCCAGGAGGTCCTCCCAGTTACCAATCACAACTGAATTCCGATCTGTTCCAGTGCATAATATGAAATAATAATAATGATGATAGTTATACTCATGGTATTTGTTAAGTATTTACCAGGTGCCAAGCACTTTTCTAAACCCTGGAACAAATATGTGTTAATCAGGTGGGTTACAGTCCGTGTCCCACATGGGGCTCACTGTCTAAGTACTATAAGAAGTTCTGTATCTCGAGTCCTTATAACATGTTGGATCTATCATTTTTTAATGGCACTTCTTCAGCGCTTACTGTGTGTCAGACATAGTTCGGAGTGCTGGGGTAGGTACAAGCTAATTAGGTCGAACACAGTTCCCGTCCCACATGGGGCTCGCAGTCTGAGTAGGAGGGAGAACATCTGAAATGACCTGCTGATCCTGCCATTATGTGGAAAGAGCCCGTGCTTGGAAGTCAGAGGTCAAGGGTTCGAATCCCTGCTCTGCCACTTGTCAGCTGTGTGTCTGTGGGCAAGTCACTTCACTTCTCTGTGCCTCGGTGACCTCATCTGTCAAATGGGGATTAAGACTGTGAGCCTCACGTGGGAGAACCTGATTACCCTGTATCTACCCCCAGTGCTTAGAACAGTGCTCTGCACATAGTAAGCGCTTAACAAATACCAACGTTATTATTATTATTATTATTATGATTGACAGAAATACTGACACATCATGGTTACTAATGCCTGTCTCCCGCTCTAGACTCAGCTCGCTGTGGGCAGAGAACGTGTCCATGGGCAGAGAACGTGTCCATTTAATGTTACATTGTACTTTCCCAAGCTTTTAGTACAATGCGCTGCACACAGTAAGCACTCGATAAATATGATCGGTTGCATGAATGAATGAGCTTTTAATATGTTTATCTGACAGAGAGCTTACTCTATAGGTCGATGATGATGATGATATTTGCTAAGCGCTTACTATGTGCTAAGCACTGTTCTAAGCACTGCAGTAGATACAAGGTTATTAGGATGTCCCTCTTGGGCTCACAATCTTAATCCCCGTTTTACAGATGAGATAACTGAGGCACAGAGAAGTTAAGTGACTTGCCCCAAGTCACACAGCTGATAAGTGGCGGAGCCGGGATTAGAACCCATAACCTCTGACACCCAAACCCGGGCTCTTTCCACTAATCCAAGCTGCTTCTCTATACAGTGACATTGACAGTGTAATATGACTGTACATCACCTCCAAAATGCTTACTAACCTAAAATGTACATTTAATTTTAATTCCATAATCCCCTTGTAGAGTGTGAGCTCCTTGTAGGCAGGGATTGTATGTACCAACTTTATTGTATTGCACTTACCCAAATGCTTAGGACGGTGCTGCACAAAGTACCACTGATTGATTAATTGACTGATTCTTCCCACTTTAAATGAATCCACCATCCACAAGAGTCTTCCCGGGGATTTCGTTTGAACCTCCGAGTTTAAGCTTAAATGGTGTGATTCTTATCAATCCACTTGGAGTGTGCACTGAGGAAGAGGAGACTGTGAAAGAGACTGATGAAGAGCAACCAAAGGAGAACTAAGAGAGGACAGTGTCCGTTAAATCAAGGTGAGATGATGTTTCCAGAAGGAGGGATGGTCCACAGTGTCGAAGGCAGTAGAAAGGTCAAGGAGGATTAGGATGGAGTAGTGATCATTGGATTTGGCAAGGAGGAGGTAACTGGTGACCTTGAAGGGTTCCGTTTCTGAAAGCGGAGGGGGCAGAAGTCAGATTGCCGGCGGTGGAGGAGAGAAGTGGAGGAGAGGAAGTGGAGGCAGCTGGTGTAGACAACTCACTTCAAAGAGTTTGGAGAATGGTAGGAGGGAGGTGGGGTGATAACTGGAGGGAACCATGGAGTCATAAGGGGTTTTTTTTAAGATGAGAAACATAGGAATGTTTGAAACCAGTGAGGAAAGAGCCGCTGGAAAAAGGAAGGGAAGCAGTGGGGCCTGGGAGTCAGAAGACTTGGACCCTAATCCTGACTCAGCTACTTCTTTGATGTTTGTCCTTGGGCAAATTTTCTCTGTGTCTCAGTTACCGCAACTGTAAAAAAAATGGGGATTAAATCCTCCTCCCTCCAATTTAGACTGTGAACCTCATGTAGACAAGGATTGGGTCCAACCTGATTATCTGGTATCTACCTAGTGCTTAGAAAAGTGCTTGACACATAGTAAGCAGTTAACCGATGCCATAAAAAAGCACTTACTAAATGCCATACCAGTTATAGTAATGATAATAAAAGTAGACTTTTTTTTAAAAAGTGGGCCGTAGAAGATGGCGGTCAGGGAGAGAAGAAGGGAGGGAGTGATAGCTTTGATTAGATGAGAACCTTTTTGTGAGCATATTTTGGCCATTTTAATGTGACGCTCTCACTCATCTTAAGATAGAGAGAGGCCCAAGCCAACATAATAACAGAATGACCACCCATTCCCGGGACGTTATCTAGAAAAACAGAACCCCAGATGGTTCCATGATCCTTCCCCACTCTGTCGTGGAGGGGGAACTTGTCCTGACAGAGCAAAAGAGAAAGGAAGGCAGGATGACGATTGGTACAAATTGTGTGGACAAGCCACTTATTCACTCGTTACCCTTGTACTAAGAGAGCGCAATCCAAGTAAAAGGCCTGATCCTCTACTGTAAGTTTGTTTTTTGTCCATTTGTTTCTTTTCAAAGGTCTTTGCTAATGATGGTACTTGTTAAGCACTTATTATGTGCCAGACACTGTACTAAGTGCTGGAATAGTTACAAGCTAATCAGGTTGGACCCAGTCCATGTCCCACGTGGGGCTCACAGTCTTAATGTCCATTTTACAGGTGAGGTAGCTGAGGCACAGATAAGTGAAGTGATTTTCCCAAGGTCAGACAGCAGACAAGGGCTGGGGGCAGCAGTAGAACCCAGGTCCTTCTGACTCCTAGGCCCGTGCTCTATCCACTAAGCCATCCTGCTTCTTGCTGTGGGCAGGGAATGTATCTACCAACTCGGTTGTATTGTACTCTCCCAAGTGCTGAGTAGGGAGTGTGCACACTCTAAGCACTAAATAAATACCACTGACGATGATACTGATGACTCTCCCTTGGGGACTTTGCAATCCACCTACTGTGGTACGCGAGTTCTAAACCCGGCTCTGCTTCCTTCCTGCTGTGTAAATCACTGAACTTTTCTGTGCCTCCGTTTCCTCATCTGCAAAATGGAGATTCAAGAGCTGTTCTCACTCCTACTTAGACCGTGAGCCTCATGTGGGACAGGGACTCTGTCTCACCTGATTGACTCGTCTCTACCCCAGTGCTTAGAACGGGGCTTGACACAGTAGTCTTTAACAGCCACAATTATAAAAAGGAAGAGGAGGGTCTTAGAGAGGTAGTATCTGATGGTGACGATGATACGGAGAGAAGTCGATGCTGGACTTTATCGGGCTTGAAAGGAGACAGGATTTCAAAACTCTCTTCAGAAGATACGAAATCTTCAAATAGATCACCTAAAAAGACGTTTCCGAGGAAATCAGTTGAAGGATGAAGAGAAGGAAGGAGAATCTGATGGAGACCTCCAGGCTGTAAACTCCTCTAGATTACAACTCCTTGTGGGCAGAGATCATGTCTACTAACTCTGTCACATTATATTTTCTCAAGCGCTTACTACAGTGCTCAGCACCCACTAAACACTCAATTAATACCACTGATTGATGGATCGAGCCTACGAGGGGGTTCATGGGGAGAGTGGGAACCAGGCCAGGATGAAAGATTCATTTTGTGCTTATTCTCCAGCCCTGATTCTGAAAGTTGTATTGATTAGCAGCAAAAGATGGTTCGTTTGATAAATGGATAATTTCTCACTGACGATTTCATAAAAATACAAATGTACCCAGTTCGTGGTCTAGTGGATAGAGGAGATCAGAAGGATCTGGGTTCTAACCCGAGCTCTGACAACCTGTCTGCTGTGTGACCTTGGGTAAGTCACTTCACTTCTCTGTGCCTCGGTGACCTCATCTGTAAAATGGGGATTAAGACTGTGAGCACCATGAGGGACGGGGACTGTGTGCAACTTGATGACTTGCGTCTACCCCAACGCTTTGTACAGTGCCTGGCACATAGTAAATGCTTAACGAATACCATAAGAAAAGAAACTGGGAGATAAATAGAAGGAGTCCAGGTTAAATTCCATTTGAGAGGACAAAGACAATTTAGGATTTTATTTAAAACGGTTAAATCCAGGAAGGCTATAACAATTCACTGAAAATCAAAGGCCCGAAGGCCAATTCCTTATCATTGCTTACAATCGTCTGTATATTCAGTAGTTATCAGTATGACCACTGACACCAGTTATGTGCAATATAAATCCTGCTAGTCTGGTGCAAACTGGCAAATCACCTCAATCTGAAATCAGATTAGACTGAATCAAACTGCCCTGAGCAGAGGGTCAACATTTTATTGTGAGGTCAGGGGAAGATTTGTGGTGGAGTTTTCTGGGTGAGGTTAATGGGGCAGAGCTAGGGAAAAATGAAAAGACATAGAAGCAGCTGGGGCAGGAGAAATGGACACACAGCCACACACATACAAGGATCAGGGTGGTGCATGTTCACACAAACACTCAAACACTCAAGGTCAGGGAGGTAGACATACAAAGACACACACACACACTCAAGGAGACAGGGACATATTCTCTGTGACAATATACGTCCTCATATGTTCACACAAGCACGCATACACGCATAAGGTCGTGGAGGAAGATATACAGGCAGCCCCCACCCACCACAACACACACACACACACAAATTGAGAATTGAACATACAAGATGACCATAGTTACGCAAACATAAACACCCACACCCAGAGTCAAGGAAGTGCATGATATGCACACAAACCTACTAGGCCTTGGCAAGGAGTCCCTCCTCTAGCCCCAGGTCCCTATTTGACGGGGTGGTGGGGGCCCTTTCTCCCCCAGCCTCCAAAGCAGGTTTCCCTTGGTCCCAGGCATCGTGGGGTGACCCACCCTTCCTTTGGCTGGAGGCCTGGGCCAGGTTTTGCGGATGAGGGTCTCCCAGCAGCCAACCACTGCTCGGAGCCCCCGGCCCCTCAGATCTCAGATCGGAACCTCAGCGTGGTTCCCGCCATTTTCTTCCGGTAATCGGCATCAAACATCTCATTCTGGGCCATGGTGAAGTGATTTTTCCAGTCCCCGGCCATCCCTGATGTGCAAAGAAGAGACAATGAGAGAAAAGCCCAAATGCTCTTTGTCACAGAGAATATGCCAATACACCCCAGAAGAAGCCATTCAACACCCCAAGAACAGATCCTACTTAAAAAGCAGCGTGGCTCAGTGGAAAGAGCCCGAGCTTGGGAGTCAGAGGTCATGGGTTCGAATCCCAGCTCCGCCACTTGTCAGCTGTGTGACTGTGAGCAAGTCAACTTCTCCGGGCCTGAATTCTCTCATCTGTAAAATGGGGATTAACTGTGAGCTTCATGTGGGACAACTTGATTACCCTGTATCTACCTCAGCGCTTAGACCAGTGCTCTGCACATAGTAAGCGCTTAACAAATACCAGCATGATTATTAAAAAGGTTTATGTAATATGCCAATATCATTTTTAAGTGGTATTTATTAAGCATTTACTCTAGGCCAATCATTGTGCTAGTCAGTGGAGTAGAGCAGAGTGGCTCAGTGGAAAGAGCCCGGGCTTGGAAGTCAGAGGTCATGGGTTCGAATCCCGGCCCGGCCACTTGTCAACTGTATGACTGTGGGCAAGTCACTTCACTTCTCTGGGCCTCAGTTACCTCATCTGTAAAATGAGGATGAAGACTGTGAACCTCACGAGGGACAACCTGATGACCCTGTATCCACCCCAGCGCTTAGAACAGTGTTCTGCACATAGTAAGCGCTTAATAAATATCAACATTATTATTATTATATTAGACACAACCCCTCTCCCTCAAGGGGCTCCCGGAGAGACTAGTAGAGAAGTAGTCGATCCCGTTTTACAGATGTGATCACTGAGGCCCAGATTGGTTAAGTCACTTGTCCAAGGTCACACTGAAGGTCAGCGACAATACTGAGACTAGAATCTGGACCCTTGACTCTCCGTGCTATGCTCTTTCCCCTAGACTGTGCTGAAAATTTTTTCTGTCAATCTTTCCCATAAAAGGAGATAGGGTTTTCTTTAAAGAGTATATCCAAGTCAGTAATCAGGAGAAGGTGTAACCTCATCTCAAATTTTACTCCCAACTGTTCTTACATTTAAGGCACAGAGAAAAGATGGCTTGGGAAAAAAATTGGTTTTCTCCAGCTCTTAATAATCAGGATTGTCATCCCAAAAATTCACATCTCAACGTTGGCTAAACTACCTATACTTGGAGTTCAATAATAACTGCTCTTTGATAGCAGTTTCAGGGAAGGACTTTAAGACAGTAGGATATCCAATTTTCAGCATCTCCCCACTGGAGTAGTAAGGTCCTCAAGGGGAGGAATCAAGTCAACTAATGTCTATTGTATTCTCCCAAATCATTACTACATTGCTTTTTACCCAGGAAGTTCTCCATAAATACTAGTAATTGATTGATTGATTGATAGGTTCTCAGACATGTATAGAAATGAAGAGTGGCCTGGGGAAAAGAGCACTTGGCTGGAAATCAGGAGATCTGAGTTCTAATCCTGGCTCCTCCACTTTTCAGCTGTGCTAACTTGGGTAAGTCACTTCACATCTCCATGCTTTAGTTTCCTCATCTATAAAATGAAGATTAAGTACTTGTTCTCCCTCCCTTATAGACTTGGACCTCCGTGTCTGATCGGAATATCATGGATCTACCCCAGAGCTTAGTACTCAGGGCAAGCGCTCAACAAATAGCATTAGTATTGCTATTATTATCCTTTAGACTCTGAGCTTACTACGGGCAGGGAATGTGTCTACCACCTCTGTTACAAACTATTCTCCAAAAAGCTTAGTACAATGCTCTGCATCCAATAAGCGCTCAATAAATACGATTGATTGATTATTGTTATTATTTGAAGTGCTGTTATTAAGATGCCCCATTGAATTTTGATCCCTGTAAAATTTCCTTTCACAGCTGACTCCTCTGTTATATGGAATTATGAAGAAAATGATCGGCCCAACAGAAAATGTGGATTAATGAAGGGATATGCTGAACCATTTCCTCTTGGGGCGGGGAGGGATAATGCCTGTGACATGGTCGATTGTACCACCATGGGTGTCCTCTAAGGTCTCAAGAAGAACGACCGTGGCAGGGGCCGTCAGCCTTCTGGCTGTCTCAGCTTGACCCTCGCAGCGCCTCATTGGCTTCTCCTCTTTTGTGAGGGACACCCGGGGGAAAAATGGATCTGGCCACTCTCTCAGGCCTTGAGGGCTGCCCAGTGGGGTCTGAAAGCAGAGAGGGAGACTCGTCCACCTGCACCAAGCTCCCTTCCCCTCAGACCGTCGCCGCTACCCTAAGCTCCCGAGGCCAGGCTCAGAGAGGGTGATGGCACCCTTTATTCCGCAGCGCTAGTCTGCTGAGCGCCTCGGCAACCATTTGGCAAGACACACGCTAGTGCTACCGCTGCCCCTAGCAGCAAGCTCCGCCTCTGTTGTGTAATGACACTTGAACTCACTCTGAGGCAGGACTAGGAACCATCTGTCCAAACTCCAGTACAGTTCCCCTTGTCCAAGGCTTACCTGGAATTTATTACATTCAAGGGTGGCACGAACAGAGGAGAGAAAACAAAGCCTTATGAAATGCCCTACCTGGCTTTATCGGTCTTGAAAGCCAGCTCCCTTTGGGAATATAGAGTTACACTTAATCCTCTCTCCCTGGATTCAGGGAGTGTTTTGTTTTGTTTTGTCTTATTTCTTATGGTACTTGTTAACTGCAAGTTAACTATGCCTGATACTGGACTAAGCATGGGATAGAAACAAGATAAATCAGGTTGGATGCAGTCCCTGTCCCAAATGGGGCTCACAGTCTACATTGGAAGGAGAAGGATTTAATCCCCATTTGCCAGATGAGGTAATTGAGGCACAGGGAAGTGAAGGGGCCTCCCCACCTTCAACGCCCTACTGAAGGCTCACGTCCTCTAAGAGGCTTTCCCCGACTAAGCTCCCTTTTTCCTCAGCTCCCCCTCCCTTCCGCATCACCTCGACTCACTCCCTTTGCCGTCCCCCTCGCCCCATATTACTTATGTTTATATGTATATATCTATAATTCCATTTATCTATATTGATGCCTGTTTACTTGTTTTGATTTGTATATATCTATAATTTTATTGATTTATATTGATGCCTGTTTACTTGTTTTGATGTCTGTCTCCCCCGCTTCTAGACTGTAAGCCCAGTGTGGGCAGGGATTTTCTCTCTTGATTGCCTAACTGTGCTTTCCAAGCGCTTCGTACAGTGCTCTGCACACAGTAAGCCCTCAATAAATACAAATGAATGAATGAATGAAGTGCCCAAGTTCACGCAGCAGAATCCGATGAAGGATGCGGGATCAGAACCCGGCTCCTCTGAATTACTCTTTCCACTAGGCCACATGGCTTCCTAAACTGTACCTCGGCTTACAATGGGGGAGATCTCAAGTCCTTTCCCCTGCCACCTGCAACCCTTACGTGCTTGGATCTGTACTCTTGAAGCATTTTTATATTCACCCCACCCCTAGCCCATGACACACTCTGCTGCTTCTTCGATGTTAGCATCTGCCTCCCCCACTAAATTGTAAGCTCCTTGTGAGCGGGGCAAGGTGAGAAAGGTAGACGATCAAGAAGAGAACTTTATGGAATGTCCACAGTCAAGGGGTGAGAGGTTAGAAGACGAGTGAGGTAACGAGATTGAGGAACGACAGGAAGGAGAACGAGGAGAATGCCGTATCTTAAAAGCCAAAGTTGGTTAGTGTTTCCAGGATAAGAGTGATCGAAGGTATCAAAGAAGAATAGGGACAGACTGGAGCTTATTCAAATTGGTAAGGAAAGAAGGGGGAGATCACAGGAGGCGTGCCACGATGTGGTCTGAAAAAAACTACGGAGATATAGTCACCTTTGCGCATGAATGGCGAGATGCTATGATCCATTATTGCAAGATCTGTAAAATTCAGGAACCGGTTATCCTTCATCGCTTCAAATGAGGTGTGTCGGATGATCTTATCCAGGACCGACTCATCCAGATCCTGTCCCAGAAACTGCATCACCTTCCGGATCTCCCTCTTTGGATCCTGCAAGAGACAAATGAACATCCCAGGGATGACGAGGGGTAGCTAAGTCCTAACTGGGTAGTACTGTGGTGAATATTATCCTTTACCAAATGATTCAGAAAAAATTAATATTTTTTAAACCTCGCTATCTTTCCTTACATCATTTGATGGCAGAATTCAGTCACAGCATTAGCCGCTGTGTCACCCATGGATATCTTGTGTGGGGGGCTTTTCACGAGGAGGAAGTAGTGTTAGATCCCTTTCTTGCTATCCCACCACCTGTCAGAGGCTGAGAATGACTTCTGCTCCACTGTTTTGCAGGTCAGGAAGCCAGTTTGCCTCAGAAGCCACCGAGATACTCAGACCGACCGTCCTCTGGCCAACCAGTAGAATGAAGCCCCGCCATGAGTGCTGCAGGTGGGGAATTCACCCAAAGAAGTTGGCCTTCCCCAGTCACCTCTTTCATGTCCTCATAGAACAGGTAAAGTAGAGGATAGTCCTTCTTTCTTTCCCACCAGCTCTTCACGTGCTCGTGCCAGGGACCATAGGCCACTACATCCAGAGAAAGACAGAAATGAGGAAAACATTGGAGATATTTAAAACAGACAGGTATAAACCTCCAGAGGGCAGCTCTAAGCGGAGACGAGACGAGATGATTGGCATTTCGACTCTGTGAAAGCCAAGCTCCGACTGGCCCAGGAGGCAGAGGTAAAGTTGGCCGAGGCGATTAACCTATAAAACTGGTTCTTGGGAAACTCACCATGAGAGTAGGAGCGGAACTGGCTTGAGACCATTCGGCTCCCGAGGCAAGAGAAAGAAAAGCAGAAGACAACGGAAACATTAAAGGCAAGAAGCAGAGTTGAGAGAAAAAAGTGCTTATAAACTAAAGCGACTCTGGTACCGGCCGTGTACCATGTCTCACGTACCGTGAGAAGCGGCATGGCCTAGTGGAAAGAGTAAGGGGTCGGGAGTCAGAGGACCTGGATTCTAATCAGCGTGGCTCAGTGGAAAGAGCCTGGGCTTCGGAGTCAGAGGTCATGGGTTCGACTCCCGGCTCGGCCACTCATCAGCTGTGCGACTGTGGGCGAGACACTTCACTTCTCTGTGCCTCAGTGACCTCATCTGTAAAATGGGGATTAACCGTGAGCCTCACGAGGGACAACCTGATTACCCTGTATTTACCCCGGCGCTTAGAACAGTGCTCTGCACATAGTAAGCGCTTAACAAATACCAACATTATTATTAATCCCGACTTTGACGCTTGTCTGCTGTGTGACCTTAGGCGAGTCACTTTACTTCTCTGTGCCTCACTTCCCTCATCTGCAAAATGGGAATTCAATACCTGTACTCCCTCCTACTTAGACTGTGAGTTCCATGTGGGACTTTTTTGTCTTGTATCTACCCCAGTGCTTAGTACAGTGCTTGACACATAGTAGGCACTTAAAAAATCCCACAGCTACTATCTTTCTTACTATGACCATACATTGCTACCCTGAGCAGTCTGTTAATTCTTGGCCAGCGTCCTGGGTTAGAATAATGTCGACTGCCTGTAAACTATACTGAGGCCAGCAGTTGGAGAAGCAGCAATTGGAGAAGTAGATGGAGCCTGGGCCTGGGATTCAGAAGGTCACGGGTTCTAATCCCTGCTCCACAATTTGTCTTTTGTGTGACTTTGGTTAAGTCGCTTCACTTCCTTTGTGCCCCAGTTACCTCATCTGTAAAATGAGAATTGAGACTGTGAGCCCCATGTGGGACAGGGATGGTGTCCAACCTGATTTGCTCGTAACCACCTCAGCGCTTAGTACAGAACCTGGTACATAGCAAGTGCTTAACAAATACCATAATTATTATTATTATTATCATTATTATTTGCAGGGCTTGTGGCAACTTTCTGAAGCCTGCATTAGTAATAATAGTGATACTTGCGGTATTTGTTATGCATTTACTAGGTGCCAAACACTATCTAAGCGCCTAGTATCATTCAATCAATATTTATTGAGCATCTACCCTGTGCAGAGCACTATACTAAGCACTTAGGAGAGTACAGTAAAACAGTATAGCAGACGTATTCCCCATCCACACGAGCTTACAGTCTAGCGGGGGAGATGATACCAGGCAAACAGGTTGGACAAAATCCCTGTCCCTCATAGGGCTCACGGTCTGTAGCGGGGAGAACGAGCATTTAATCCTTGTTTTACAGATGAGGGAACTGAAGCACTGAAAAGGTAAATGGCTTGCCTAGGGTCACATCGCAGGCAAGTGACAGAGCTGGGATTAGAACCCAGGTCCTCCGTCTCCTAGGCCCACACCCTTTCCACTGGGCCAGACTCTTCAGAATTTAATACCTGCCCCTAAAGCAGACCATGCCTCCCTGATCTTTCTCTTAGATCAGAAGGATCTATTTCAGGTGCTTGGATATGTCACCTTGTGTCCTACATCAAGCTCTCCTCTTCAAAAGGGATCCTAACGGTGTGTACCATCAGTCAGTCAATCACTAGCATTTAGGGAACACATACCGTGGACTGACTACCATACGAGGTGTCTGAGAGGGAACAATTCAGTAGAGTTGTGGCCATGTTCCCTGCCCACAAGGAGCTCACAGTCTAGAAGGGGAGACAGACAAGAAAATAAATTACTGTTATGTACATGAAGTGCTGTGGAGCTGGGCTTGAAGTGAATATCAAGTGCTTAAATGGTACAGATCCAAGAGTGTAGGCAAAAGAGAAGGGAAGGCAAATAGGAGAAATGAAGCAAACTCTTTTGGAGGAAGTGCGATTTGAGGAGGGCTTTGAAGGTGGAACGAGTGTTGGACTACGCTAAGCACTGGGGTAGAAACAAGACGATCAGGTTGGACACAGCCCCTGTCCCACATAAGGCTTACAGTCTTAGTCCCCATTTTACAGATGAGGTAACTGGATCCTCTATTTTATAATAATGTTGGTATTTGTTAAGCGCTTACTATGTGCCGAGCACTGTGCTAAGCACTGGGGTAGACACAGGGGAATCAGGTTGTCCCACGTGGGGCTCACAGTCTTAATCCCCATTTTACAGATGAGGGAACTGAGACCCAGAGAAGTGAAGTGACTTGCCCAAAGTCACACAGCTGACGAGTGGCCGATCGGGAATTCGAACCCATGACCTCTGACTCCAAAGCCCGTGCTCTTTCCACTGAGCCACGCCGCTTCTCTATTCACGACACACTATCCTCCTCTCTTCTTTCCTCCCTGAGCACCATCTTCAACCCTCATTTTCCAGTGGCTTCTTCGCCACCGCTTTCAAATGTGCACGTGTCTCCCGTATCCTATAAAAACCCTCTCTTGACCTCCACGACTCCCTCCAGTTACCAAACCACCTTCCTTCTATCATTCCTCTCCAAGGTCCCTGAGAGATTTTACTACCTCGCCCGTCTCCAGCTCCTCACTGCTCAGAGTCCCCGGTCCTCAACGAAGCCACTGCGACCGCTAACAGCAGCCGCCGCCCAAGTCATCCCGAGGTTTTGTGAAGCGGTGCGAGGAAATAACTGGCATATTTGTTAAGCGCTGGGATAGACACAAGACGGTCGGGTTGGACCCAGTCACTGTCCCGCGTGGGGCTCACAGTCTCAATCTCCATTATACTGATGAGGTACCTGAGGCACAGATAAGTGAAGTCACACAGCAGATAAGTAGTGGAGACAGGATTAGAACCCAGATCCTTCTGACTCCCAGGCCTGCATTCTTTCCAATAGGCCCCACTGCAGATAATAATGTAGATAAATCACATAAATTACAGCACTTTATAAATTCAAAGTATCAGGGAGAAGCGAGTATCACATCCAGCCCAACCTACCTTTTCCAGCCATATATTTCTCCAGGAACTCTTCCCAAGTTCCTGGGAGAGGAAGTAACTTGTTCATTTGGTGGAAATGGTAATATGAGATGGCTACGTCCTTGGCATTCCGTGCCAGATAGAACATCTAGAAGGGGAGGAAAAGAAGGAATAATGCCTTGTATTGTACTCTCCCAAGCTCTTAGTACAGTGCTCTGCACATAGCACTCAGTAAATATAACTGAATGACTGATATCTCACTGGTATCCTGTAAGTGCCTAATACTAGATAATAAGGCCTAAAGGAGTTATTTGCTAGAGTGAAGTACAGGAAGATCCTTGGGACTGGAGAGGTAAGAGAAATGGAGGAAAATTCCAGAAATTTCCCTGGAAAATCTTTGTCATTATCCTGTGCTTTGGAAGCATAATTAATGGCTTCATTATGGGTAATACTGGGGCCAGGTCATCCACATGATCATCTTTGGAAGCATAATTATCCACTTGTGGCTTCATTTTGGGGTAATACTGGGGCCAGGTCATCAACATCATCATCATCATCATCATCTTCATCATCAATGGCATTTATTGAGTGCTTACTGTGTGCAGAGAACTGGGCTAAATACTTGAGAGAGTACAATATGACAGAGTTGGTAGTCATGTCCCCTGCAAGCTTGCAGTCTAGTGGGTACAGTCTAGAGTCTAAAGGGAGTTTACAGTCTACGGTATAATAATGATAATAATAAAAATAATTGTGGTGCTTGTTAAGTGCTTGCTATGTGCCAGACACTGTACTAAGTGCTGGTTGGATGCAAACAAATTGGGTTGGACACAGTCCCTGTCCCACGTGAGGCTCACAGTCTCAATCCCCATTTTACAGATGAGGGAACTGAGGCCCAGAGAAGTAAAGCGACTTGCCCAAGGTCACACAGTAGAAAAGCGGCAGAGCCGGGATTAGAACCCACGACCTTCTGACTCCCAGGCCGGCCCATGCTCTATCCACTCCGCCATGATGGGTGATGGTCCCCGCCGCCCACATTGTGTCAATCGTTATCTCCCGGTCAAGTGCATCTCATGGTCACCTCATTTAAGACCACTAATAGCTCCTTTGGATTCCACCCCAGGGGGCCTCCCCACCATCCCTGCCGTGACCCCTGATGTCAGAGGCATCCGGGAAGCCTAGGAGACGTGAGAGATAAAAGCTAGAAACTCATTCTGCAGGGAGACATCACTTTTGCAAAAGGGTGCCTTTTGCAACCTAACATAAAACCGGCTGCCACAAAAAACAGATCTTTTGCTGAGGGGGAGACTACATCTGACTTCATCCTGGAAGGATAGGGAAGGCCAGAAAAGATTATGAAAAAGGGGATTGGGTTTTCTTTCCTGGTACACGTCAGGGAGCTTGGTTATTTCTGAGCAGAAACGTAGGCCCAAACCACTTGGAACTGTTCCAACTCAGTGAATCCGAAGAAAATTCGAGCCAGAGGTCTTTCCAAGGAGAAGATGCTTCTATCCCTGAGCCGACACATAAACCCAGATGAGTCAATCAATCGGTCATACTTATGTGCAGAACCCGGTACTAAGCACTTGAGAGAGAGAGAGTACAATGTAACAGAGTTGGCAGACACATCAGAACTAGAGAATGGACTTTATTTTTATCCCGACCCCGTAAGTAAATTGTCGCTACCCAAAGTGGACAGTTACCTTGCATCTGTTGGTCCAGAAAGACTTGGGAAGGAGATCAATGGGTAGGTGAGTCTTCACCAGCCGGGGTGATGGTGTCTTTTCCAGCTGCTCCGTTCCTGAGAAACGCCCAGTAAGCACAGGGACATTAGATCTCTTTTCCACATCCTCTGGCCCGGAACTCCTTCCCTGCTCCACTGATGCCAGACCACCACTCTCCCTGCTTTCGAGGGAGCATTTCCTCCAAGAGGCCTTCCTCAATTAAGCCTTCTCTTCCCTGGCTCCCTTTCCCATCAACTATGTGCTTGAATTTGTACCCTTGGAACACTTGATGATAAATAATAATAATAATGATGACGATATTTGTTAAGCACCTACGTGCCTGGCACAGTACTAAGCGCTGGGGCAGGTGCAAGCAAATCGGGTTGGACACAGTCCCTGTCCCACGTGAGGGTCACGGTCTCAATCCTCATTTTTCAGATGAGGTAACTGAGGCACAGAGAAGTGAGATGACTTACCCAAGGTCACACAGCGGACAAGTGGCGGAGCATTTTGATGCCTTTTACTTGTTTTGATATCTGCCTCCCCTCTCTAGACAGTAAGGCCTTTGTTGGCGGGGATTGTCTCTCTTCATTGCTGTATTGTACTTCCCAACCGCTTAGTACAGTGCTCTGCATACAGTAAGCGCTCGATAAATATGACTGAATGAAGGAATGAATGTATGAATTAGAACCCACGGCCTTCTGACTTCCAGGCTCGTGATCTCTCCACTACCCCAAGCTGCTACACATGACATTCACCCAGCAGGGTGTAGTGGATAAAACAGAGGTCACGGCTTCTAACCTGACTCTGCCACTTGTCTGCTGCGTGGCCTTGGGCAAGTCACTTCACTTCTCTGTGCCTCAGTTACCTCATCTTTAAAATGGGGATTAAAGCTGTGAACCCCATGGGGGACAGGGACAGTGTCCAACTCATTTTGCTTGTATTCACCCCAGTCCTCAGTACAATGCCTGGCCCATAGTAAGCGCTTAACAAATACCATCATTATCATTATTATTATTATTCACCCCACCTCGGCCTCCACAGCACTTACGTACATATACCCGTAAATCATTTATTTATATTACATTCTGTCTCCCCCACCAGAATGTAAGCTTACTGTGGGCAGGGAACATGTCTACCAACTCCATCGTATTGTACTCTCCTTAGTGTTCCGCAAACAGTAAGTACTCAATAAATGCCATTGATCGATTGATTGATAGACCTTGAGAAGCAGCGTGGCTCAGTGGAAAGAGCCCGGGCTTGGAGTTAGAGATCAGGGGTTCGAATCCCGGCTCTGACACTTGTCAGCTGTGTGACTGCGGGCAAGTCACTTGATTTCTCTGTGCCTCGGTTCCCTCATCTGTAAAATGGGGATGAAGACTGTGAGCCTCACGTGGGACAACCTAATTGCCCTGTACCTACCCCGGCGCTTAGAACAGTGCTCTGCACATAGTAAGCGCTTAATAAATACCAACATTATTATTATTATTACCTTCCCCCATCCCCCAGAGAGTCCCCGTCAGCCCACTCCCAGTGGCTCCTGAACCGCTCTCCAATCGTTGCTGGAGAAAGCCAACTGGCCGGCAACTAGCAGATCCCCCTCCTCCAATCCTGCGATGGCCCTGTAGCCCCTCACTCTGACTTGGCTGTCAAACCACGAGAGGAAAAAGAGGACTAGGGCAGAGTGAATGAGGGTCTCGCCTCCCACCACCGACAGGCACAGTGGAGGGAGTGTCATTGAACCGCAAGCCAAAGAGAGCAAAGTAGAGAGGGGCTGAGGAGGGGGAGGAAAAGAAAGAAGGGAGGAGGTGTGCAATACATAGCCAGTACTACTCATAGGGATCCACCCACCCAAAGGTCCACACATAAAGAGAGTGAACAGTCACCTGTTAACCTCTGACCCGGAGCTGACAGCTCCAGCATGGGCACCTTCCTGCTCATGAAGTCCCGCTCACATTTCTCCACATCACCCTTGTTCAGAACCATATCCACGATTTCACTTAGCCAAGTGGTCCCTGGAGGAAAGTCAGAGGGCAACACGGTCAGTCACGAAATCCACCGAAACACTCTGGGCAAGAGAACGGGGTCACCGGCGGGGTGGTTTGACTCTTCCGTCCCCTTTACTCCCCTCCCCCGGGGCCGGGGTGATTGACGGCAGGCTGTGATCCGTCGGATCTGGGGAGAGAAAGAGGGAGAGAGTTCCAAGTTGGGCATAGAGGCAAGAGAGATTAAAGCCAGATACAGCCGGAAGCCTGACTTGGAAGGAATGAGGACAGCGGGTTGGAGAACGTTGGATGAAGAGAAGAGCGGGAAGCAGTATGGCCTAGCGGATAAAGCACTTTTCTGGGAGCCAGAGGACTTGAGTTCAGGTGCTGGCAGGATCTTGAAGTAGAGATGTGGCGCTGGAAGCAAGGGGAAGTAGATAGATATAGTTAATCAACCAATCAATCTCACTGAGAGCTAACTGTGTGCAGGGCACTGTATGATGTGCTTGGGAGATTACAGTATAACGGATTTGGTAGACACGTTCCACAACACGCTTAACATCTTCTAGTCTAGTGTTTTTTCTTTTTTGGGATGGTATTTGTTAAGCACTTACTATGTCCCTGGCACCGTACTAAGCACTGAGGTAGATACGAGCTAATCAGGTGGGACACGATCTACGTCCCACACGGGGCTCACAGTCTTAATTCCCATTTTACAGATGAGGTCACGGAGGCACAGAGATGTTAAGCGACTTGCCCAAGGCCACACAGCAGACACATGGCAGAGCCAGAATTAGAACCCAGATCCTTCTGACCCCCAGGCCTGTGCTCTATCCATTAGGCCAGGTAGGGAGATGGGGCTATAAATAGTTTGAGGAGGGTGGTGGGGAGGAGAGAGGGCTTTCAAAGAACGGGGGAGTCGAGCATGTTTGAAAGCAAGAGGGGAAGGAGCCATCAGAGAGCTGAAAATGGTGGTGAAGGCAGGAGAGGGAATGGAGGAGAAAGTGATTTGAGGAGCTGAGAAAAGACGGTGGGGGTGCAGAGAAGTGGGGTGGATTTTTAGAACGTGCTGAAGACTTGTGAGAGACAGCTGGAAAGCAGGAGGAAGATGAGGAAGTAGGAGTAGAGTGCTGAAGGAGTAATTGGGAGACTTTAGGAAATTCAGTCAGCATCCCCTGAGAGAATAATAATGTTGGTATTTGTGAAGCGCTTACTATGTGCAGAGCACTGTTCTAAGCACCGGGGTAAATACAGGGTAATCAGGTCGTCCCACGTGAGGCTCACAGTTAATCCCCATTTTACAGATGAGGTAACGGAGGCCCAGAGAAGTGAAGTGACTTGCCCACAGTCACACAGCTGACAAGTGGCAGAGCTGGGAGTCGAACCCATGACCTCTGACTCTGAAGCCCAGGCTCTTTCCACTGAGCCACGCTGAAGCAACATGGCCTAGAGGACGGAGCACGCGACTGAGCGTCAGAAGGTCATAGGTTCTAATCCCTGCTCCACCACTGGTCTGCTCTGTGACGTTGGGCAAGTCATTTAACTTCTCTGTGCCTCAGTTCCCTCATCTGTAAAATGGGGATTAAGACTGTGAGCCCTATGTGGGACAGGGACTGTGTCCAACCCAATTATCATGTATCTGGCCGGTGCTTAGAACAGTGCCTGGCACATAGTAGGCACTTAGCAAATACCGTCATTATTTTTGTGATTATTATTACCCCCTGCTTCTTAGCAGCTGGCAGATCAAATCAATAGTTGATATTTACTGAGTGTTGACCGTGCGCTGAACGCTGTACTAAACTCCTTCAATGAGCTGTTAATCGAGAGAAGGGGAGAACTGATGCGATTTCCCAAGTATCGCCCTTCTTTTGTTTATATTGGCCACCTTCATCCGGTTCTTGGGGACAGTTGGCAGAACCCGAGTGAGAGACTGCGGAATCAGGTGAGTCTCCTTCCAGAACCCACAAAGCTCACCGGACTTGGGGTAAGTGGCAATGACGATGTCATCAGGCCTGGCCTGGAATTGCTCGATCCTTTCCCAGTCAGATGAAAACGGTAGGATCATGGGGTATCCATGAACCATCTTCAAGTCCTGTCGCAAGATGCCTTCCAGGGACGACATTCTGGTGGCGGGCGGGTAGGGGAGCCTTCGGTTGTCTGAACGGAACCAGAGTAGTGGCGGGCCTAAATGGGGGGATGCCCAGCTGCTGATTAAATAAAGCTGTCCTCTGTATTTGCAGTCTGACACGAAGGACAAAGGTCAATTGCTGTTACACCTGATGGCAAACAGGGGCCAGTTAGTCAAAGTCTTTGATGTCACCATCCCTGGGGATGAATTAAAATATAGTTAGTCAGCCAGTCCACCGCATTTACTGAGCACTTACTGGGTGCAAGAGCACTGTACTAAGAAGTTGGGGGATTCTTCTCTTGTCTACCCCAGTGCTTAGAACAGTGCCTGACGTGTAATTAGCTCTTAAAATATACTTTTAAAAAGGAAAAGTCTCCTGTTTCCCTGCTTCCCAGATTCCCAGTTCTGTGCTCTTTCCATCACACTCTCTCCTTCTCTTCTTTCTCTTTTCTTGTATCCCACCAGGCTGAGATGTCCCTTCCCAGAGATCCCAAACTGTAACTCAGCTTTTACTCAAACCCCAAAATAGTGTTTCAACAAAACAGGAAGCCAGCTGAAATGTTGGAGAAAGCAGAAGGGCAGATGGAGAAAGGCTCAGCCTGTTCTTCTGGATCGATGCCGGTGTTCCTTTGGGAATACAAAGGTCTTCGGGAAGGTCTACACACTTGTTCATAAATCATTTCTGGAGCATTTACAATAATTAACAAGGACTACGCCTGTTGCGGGTACCGGAGAAAAGCAACCCCAGAGGGCTAGATTTGGAAGACAAAATGTTCTTTGTCAAACCACGGGAAGATTATCCTGTTCTGTCACCAAAGAAAAGGGCATAAGTCCACAGTTCCATCAGACTTTGGGCTTCGACTGCATTCCTGGGCTGTGAGTCTCTACAGACGGTGTGACAGGGTGGATTTTACACCATCACCCCGTTTTGGAGCAGTGTGGCCAGATCATGGGTCCCTCGGTGGCCATTTTAGGAAGCACTCAATAGAAACTCTTATTAGATCGATTGATCGAGCAGTTGGGAGATAAGATTTGCCAGGGGATCAGTGCAAAATTGTCCCATAAAAATCCTGGGTGAACCCAGATGGACTGAGATTTATGGTCCACCTCAGTGTTTTCAGAGGGGAATTCCAACCTTCCCGAAGGCTCTGGTTACCCGAAAGAGGTTGGTTATCGCAAGGAGATGAGAATGTTGGTCTCCATGACCTAGATAGTAACCAGATAGGAATCTGGTCTTTTCACTTCTCTGTCTTTTCTGATTTGCTTGAAAGAGTTCATTTTCTTGGAGCTTTCCCAGATGTTTCCCAACTAAATGGTTTGAGAGTTAGGAGAATAGTGACCCTTTTCAGCTGGCTTACAAGAAAACCCTAGAAAGTAAAACCAAAGAGGAGAGATAACCAGCGGGGGGTTAAAATGACTTCTGTTTAAGCTTGGGAGGATTGGCTAGGAGAGAGTCCCAACTGTCTATCAATCAATAGGATTGATTGAGGGTCTTCTGTAGACAGGATACTGTACTAAGTGTTTGAGAGGTAAAGGACGATCCCTCTCCTCAAGGAGCTTGCTATCTAGCCAGATGCGACGGAAAGGCATAACACAGCAGATTTTAAGAGAAGAGAACAATGGAAAGAACAGAGACGGTGATGAAGAGGAGCAGCGTAGCTTAGTGGAACGAACCCGGGTTTGGGAGTCAGAGGGCGTGGGTTCTAATCTCGGCTCCACCACTTGTCAGCTGGGTGACTTTGGGCTTCACTTCACTGTGCCTCAGTTACCTCATCTATAAAATAAAGATTAAGACTGTGAGCCCCACATGGGACAACCTGTTTACCCTATATCTACCCCAGTGCTTAGAACAGTGCTTGGCACATATTTAAGCCCTTAGCAAATACCATTATTATTATTATTACTTAACCAGTGAATGGTTATCACTGAGTGCTTAATCTGAAGCAGAGCACTGTATTAAATGTTTGAGATTTAGTACAGTCAAGTTGGCATAAATGATCCCTGCCCTCAAGGACTTTACCAGCCTAGAAGGAGACAGGCAATAAAATAGACTATACTTAGTAAGTGCGGGGAGGGACTAAAAATGAAGGAGTCATTTCATAATTACAGTATTTGTTAAGTGCCTACTATGTGGCAAGCACTGTTCTAAGCACTGGGGTAGGTACAAATTTATCATGGTCCCTCCCCTCCATAAGACTCTTAGTGGAAGGAGAAGGGAGAACAGTTCCTGAATCCCCATTTTATAGATGAGGAAATTGAGGTCCAGAGAAGTTCCATGACCTGCCTAAGGTCACACAGCAGGCACGTGTAGAGCCAGGATTAGAAATCAGGTCCTCTGACTCCTAGGTTGGTGCCCTTTCCTCTAGGCCAAGCTGCTTGTTGACTTCCTGGTTGGGCCGGAAACCATGGTTGGGTGGGCTAAGATTTGCCAATAAAACTGACTGCAGAGACTGGAAAAGTCAGTCAGTCATATTTACTTGAGTGCTTACTCTGTGCAGAGCACTGTACTAGGTGCTTGGGGTAGTACAATATAAGAACATAACAGACCCATTCCCTGCCCATAACGAGCTTACATTCTAGATAGGGAGACAGACATTAATATAAATGAATAAAATTACAGATGTGGGGCTGGGAGCGGGGATGAATAAAGGGAGCAAGTCAGGGCAAAGCAGAGGGGACTGGAAGAAGGGGAAAGGAGGGGTCAGTCAGGGAAGCCCTCTTGGAGGAGATGGACCTTCGATAACGCTTTGAAGGTGGGGAGCGTAATTGTCTGTCAGACATGAAGAGGGAAGGCGTTCCAGGCCAGAGGCAGGGCGTGGGCGAGAGAGGTCATCTGTGAGATGGACGAGATCAAGGTACAGTGAGAAATTAGCATTAGAGGAATAAAGTGCACGGGCAAGGTGAGATAGGAGACAGCAAAGACAATGAGTGTTTTCAAGCCGATGGTTAAAGAGTTTCTGTTTGATGCGGAGCTGACTGGGCAACCACTGGAAGTTCTTGAGGAGTGGGAAAACATGGCCTGAACGTTTCTGTAGAAAAATGATCAGGGAAGCAGAATAATAATGTTGGTATTTGTTGAGCGCTTACTATGTGCAGAGCACTGTTCTAAGCGCTGGGGTAGACACAGGGGAATCAGGTTGTCCCACGTGGGGCTCACAGTCTTGATCCCCATTTTACAGGTGAGGGAACTGAGGCCCAGAGAAGTGAAGTGACTTGCCCACAGTCACACAGCTGACAAGTGGCAGAGCCGGGATTCGAACTCATGACCTCTGAAGCAGAATGAAGTATGTACTGGAGTAGGAAGAGACAGGATTCAGGGAGGTCAGCAAGGAGGCCGATACAATAATCAAGGGGGGATAAAATAGTGCGTAGATTAGCATGGCATCAGTTTAGATGGAGAAGAAAGGGCAGATTTTAGCAATGTTGTGAAGGTCAAACTGACAGGATTTAGTAACAGATTGAATATGCGAGTTGAATGAGAGAGAGGAGTCAAGGGTAACAAGGTTTTGGGTTTGGAAGAGGAGGATCTGATTGAGAGACTGGTGGTATTTCAAACTCTGGCATAAATCTGGAACTCAGACCCACCACAAGTGGTCAAGGATCTAGAATCCTCAATCAGGGTTTACTGCCCCAACCAGATTCGAAATCCCTGCCTCTCTTGGTTGTCTTGGCCCTGGGTCGAAAGAGCTTAAGAAAAGCAATCCATATATTGTGTTATTCTAAGGTCAGTAAAGTCATGCCTTAGGTATTCCAGCAATAAATTGGAATTAGGGCTACTTTCCAACTTTATCTCACGGCAGGAGAGTTAAGAGTGTGATTTAGGGGAAAGGGTACAGGCTTGGGAATCAGAGAACCTGGGTTCTAATCCCAGCTCTGAGGCTTTCCTGCTGTATGGCCTTGGGAAAATCACTTCAGAATTTCTATGCCTCAATTTCCCCAACTGCAAAATGGGAATGAAAGACCTGTTCTCTGCCACCCCCCAGCTCCCACCCCTTACATTGTGAGCCTCATGTGTGCCTAACTTAATTATCTTATCATCTATCCCGGTGCTTAATATGGTGCTTGGCACATGGTAAGTGTTTTACAAATACCACTCTCATTATCATTTGGTAGCTTTTACTTATCCTTAAAATGGCTATCTCACTGTCATTCTTGACTTCATCTGGCCCTTCGCCAGTCAAGCAAGAAAAATATGTTGTACGTATCATTGTATAAGCAAATCACCCTTTATATTGCAACAGAGTGAGCTGAACAAAAAGATTTTCTCTAAGCAATGTATTTGCACAGCTCGAGTCATTCAGCCACACCTAGACGAAGTCAATGTTTGGATTCCAACCAACTCCCAAGACTGCGGCTAATTCTCGTCTCCCAAAGCTGGAGAATTTCTCAACTGCACGGGTGCCACGTACAGGCATTTTGTTTCCTGGAAATGCAAATTCTTCACTGAGGAGCTACCTGGAGACTCAGAAAACGGTGGTTTGATGCGGAGGGTGGCTCAATCAATCAGTGGTATTTATTAATGCTAACGATGGCATTTGCTAAGCCCTTACTACGCGTCAAGCACCGTTCAAAGCACAGGAGGAGGAACAAGCTAATGGAGGTTGGACACAGTCCATGTCCTTCATGGGGCTAAAAGTCTTGATCCCCATTCTACAGATGAGATAACTGTGGCACAGAGAAGTTAAACGATTTGCCCAAGGTCACACAGCAGACGAGTGGCGGAGCCGGAATTAGAATCCAGGTCCTCTGATTCTCAGGTGCTCTCTTGATCAGGCCACACCGTTTCAGTGGAAGAGACCCGAACCTAGTAATCTAGTCCGAGAAGGAAGCAGAGTATACAAGAGGCTGAGACAGGGACCCAAAGCTGACTCTCAACCCAACATCCTTTCTGGAGGAATCTGGCATCCTTTTAGTGGGCCCCAGAAGACAGCCTTGGGAATGAAAATAATAATAATTGTGGCATTCGTTAAGCACTTATTATGTGCCAAGCACCGTACTAAGTGCCGGGGTCACTACAAGGTAATCTGGGCAGACAGCCCCTGACACACATGGGGCTCGCAGTCTAAGCGGGAGGGAGGAGAGATGGTTTTCCCCATTTACAAATGAGGAAGCTGAGGCACAGAGCAGTTTATTGACTCGCCCAAGGTCACACAGCAGGCGAGTGGCAGAGCTGGAATGGACCTTCAGTTTGCAAAGAGCAGTAGAGCCTGACTTAGAATGCCCCACAAGAAGACTGCCCGGGGTATTACAGAGGGACACCGGGCAGGTGCTACCTATCAGGTCCCGATGTCACAAGTATCAGTTCGTAGAAGTCTTGTCAGAGGCCACAAGAAACTAGAGTGTTTCTCCCAGGGGATCTCTGGCCCCCCGACTTGCCCCAAAGCCTCCGGTTCCCCTCCAGGGTCCCTGCCAACACGGGCACCGCTTCCGAGCCGAGGCACTAGGAGACGGAAGCGGAGGTGGAGCGAGGCTGGCATTGAAGTGTAGTGAGAAGCAGCATGGTGTAGTGGATAGAGCCCGGGCCTGGGAGTCAGAAGGTCATGGGTTCTAATCCCGGCTCTGCCACTCGTCTGCTGTGTGACCTTGGGCAGGTCACTTCTACTTCTTTGGGCCTCAGTTACTGCATCTGTACAATGGGGATCGAGACCGTGAGCCCCACTTGGGACAGGGACTGTGACCAACCCGATTTGTTTGTATTCATCCCAGTGCTTAGTACAGTGCCTGGCACATTATAAGCCCTTTAAAAATACCATAATAATAGTAATTATTATTGTTATTGAAAATTAGCTTGTCAGAAATACAGGCACCCGGTGCTGTTTCCAGACCAGACAAGGGGTACACCAGCTGAAAACTGGACTCCGTGGCAGAAAACATAATGAATGGGCACCCGAATCTGGCTAAAAAGCATCCCAAGTCTTTCATTCATTCATTCATTCATTCATTCAGTCGTATTAATTGAGTAATTACTGTGTGCCAAGCACCAAACTAAGAGCTTGGGAGAGTACAATATAACAATCCCCTGCCTTGTTTAGTTCCTGCTCGTGAAAAGGAATAAGCCCCTTAGGAATAAAAGTGAAGCAAGCAGGCATTAGGAAAGAACCAGCCCAAAAGCCTGAGCCTCTCTAGAGCAGAAAAGAATGTGAACCAACCAAGCTTGGCCCAGAAGTACTCCTTAGGAGAAATGGAAATTATCCTTTCCTTCACATCATCCTCCCCTTTCTTCTATTTTGCTTCTCCAGTCTGAATCAGCCCACCCCCATAACTCTTCAACGTGCACTCATACATGTTGGCTATTCACAGGAATCAACAGCTGAAGTATTCACCATCCCACAGAGGGTTTAAATAATAAGAGAGAGACAGTGTGGCTCAGTGGGAAAAGCAGGGAACTGGGAGGAGTGAGACGAACGGTCTTATCCTGGCTCTACCACTAGCCAACTGTCTAACCTAGGGCAAGTCACTTAACCTCTCTGGGCCTCAGTTTCCTCATCTCTAAAATGGGGCTGAGATACCGGTTCTCGCTACGGCTTAGGCTGTGAGTCCCGGATGCGACAGGGATGGTGTCCTATCTTTTTATCTCGCACCTACCCCAGGGCCTCAAACATAGTAAATGCTTCATAAATATAATAGTGAAGATCTAAATCATCATACTAATGATAATAATCAATCAGTGGTCTTTACTGAATGCCTACTTTATGCCGAACACTGTACTAAGCACTTAAGAAAGTACAATACCGTACAATATCCCACAGCGTTTATGTACATAACCATAATTTAGTGTATTTATTAATATTACTGCCCACCTCCCCCTCTAAATTGTAAGCTCACTGTGGGCAGGGAGTGTATCTACTGACGCTTGTTATTTTGTACTCGCCCAAGCACTTAGTCCAGTGTTCTGCACCCAGTAAGCAATCCATAAATATGACTGATAGATTGATTAATTTTTCTCAAGTGCTTTTGACTATGTATCTCGTTTAATCTTCACAACATTCCTGTGAGGTAGAAAGAAGCAAGTATTTCAGGTAATCATCGGGCACGATGGTGTGCTTCAAAGGCAGTGATGGATTGACTCTCAGTTCTGAATCATAAAATACCATCGATTCCTTCAGCCTGTGGGTTGATGTTGTAAATTAGAACCACTTTTCCCTGAGAAATAAGCTTATAATTGGGGAAGTTGGTTTCTGAGCCAAGGTTTGACACATTAATTGTTACTAAAATTAGAATCGGGTACTCAAATATTTGGAGACGAGTAACATAGCCGTAATAATGTAATTCTATTACTAATAATAACCGTGGTATTTGTTAAGCATTTATTAAATGCCAAGCACTGTAGACACAAAATAACCAGTCCAGAAACAGTCACTGCCTCATATGGGGCTCACAGTCTAAGTAGGAAGGATAAACAACATGGCCTAGTGGATAAAGGGTGGGCCTGGAGTCAGAAAGACCTGGATTCTAATCTCGAATCTACCACTAGTCTGCTGTGTGACCTTGGACAGTCACTTCACTTCTCTGTGCCTCAAATACCTCATCTTTAAAATGGAGATTAAGAGAATGAGCACCGTGTGGAACAGGGACTGTGTCCAACCTGATTATTTTGTATCTACCCCAGTGCTTAGTACGGTGCCTGGCAAATAGTAAGTGCTCAACAAATACCATTAAAAAAACAGGTATTGAATTCCCATTTTACAGATGAGGAAACTGAGGCACAGAGAAGTTCAAGATCACACAGCAGGTAAGTGACAGAGCCAGGATAAGAATCTAGGTCCTCTGATTCCCAAACCCGTGCTTTTTTCCCGTAAGTCATACAGGTTCTCAAACGGAAGTCGAGAGGTCTCTGATAGAATAGCCAATTTTTCCTTCATCAGAAATGATGGATGAGGAAGCTCTGCCCATCAGTCAGTCAGTTGTATTTACTGAGCGCTTACTGTGTGCAGAGCACCGTGCTAAGTGCTTGGGAGAGTACAATACAACTGTAAACAGACACATTCCCCGCCCTTAGTGAGTTTCCATTCTAGAGGGGGGACAGATATTAATATAAATAAATTACAGACATGGACATAAGTGCTGTAGGGCTAGTGGGGGTGAATAAAGGGAGCAAGTCAGGGTGACATAGAAGGGAGTGGGAGAAGAGGAAAGGAGGGCGCAGTCAGAGAAGGCCTCATGGAGGAGATGTGTCTTCAATTAGGCTTTAAAGTAGGGGAAAAGTAGTCGTCTGTCAGTTCTGAGGAAGGAGGGCGTTCCGGGCCAGAGGCAGGATGTGAGCAAGAGGTTGGCGGTGAGACAGACAAGTTCAAGGTACAATGAGAAGGTTAGAATAAGAGGAACAAAATGTGCGGGCTGATAGGAGGGGGCAAGATGATTGAGTTAAAAGCCATACTCATCTACCATCAGGATTGGAGGATGAGCAAGGGCTGAGTCTTCTTGACAGAGAGCCTGAAGGAAAGGATTAATGATGATGATGGTATTTGTTAAGCGTTTACTATGTGCCAAGCACTGTTCTAAGTGCTGATAGCACTGGTGGCCTGGGCAGAACCTCTCACAGTCGCTCATCCTGCCAGTCACGTACCCGCTGGGGCTCGGAGACCAACGAGCAAGCGGGCGGGCAGGGGTGGAGCATTTTGCAAAGGGCATCTGTGGCCTCCACCTCCAGGGAGAAGCAGGACTAGAATACTAGGTATCCTGATTCCCAGAGCAGCGTCCTTTCCCCTGAACCAACAACAGGGCTCTCTCTCTTCACCATAAAATCGGACACGTCAACCTTCCCCGGTGACTCTCCCTGGCATTCAAGTCACCCTTCCCTCCCATCTCTCAGCCTTTCTCACTTTGTTTCCCTCCTCTATCTCTCATCCCAAACACTACAGACTTATCTTTCCCCTCCCCTCGCTGGTTTTTTAAAATGATTTCCTCATTTTCCGTGGTTCCAGAACATTGGCCTTGGCGCTGGTGCTAGGGCAATCGGGGAAGCAAATGTTGTAACTCACGTGTTGTAAAGCTGCAATTGTACCTACATTTAGAAATATATGTGTCACTTGTCTTCAGTTAAAACGCCTTAAATCTTGGACTCCCTGTATCATCGGCTTTTTACAGAATAGGAAAGGGAGACACAGAGGAGTTAAGCGATCTGCCCAAGGTCACAGAGCAGACCACTGGGAGAGAAAGGGAAGGACCCAGGTCCACCGTCAACTCTACAAACTCCCTAGATTGCTGTCACTGCCTTTTTCTGTAGATCACCGTACTTCCGTAGCATTGTTTCTTTTCGGTGCCGACCTTAAGAATGAATTTCCCAGTCTCTTCCTGTGGCATTCCCCCAGTAAGACTCCGAATTGAAAATCCTCAGGGATTCAGCATGGATTAAGCAACAATCCTGAAACTCCTAGGTCATTTTGAGCCTTGACAGAAGATCCCCTTGTATCCCACCACATAAATCAGCAGAAAAAACCCAGGCCCGACGTTCTAGAAACAGAAACGTCCCTCGACACGAAGAGAGAAACAAACCTCCCCGAAAACAAAGTCATGATTTACCGTTCTCCTCTCTGGTCGCTCCTAAGGCCCCAGGATTGAGCAGCTGGAAGCCAGGCCTGACAATCAGGGTCAGATTTCTGGACCGGAGGTTGGGGGGAGGGAGAGGAAAAAGCTGAGGAAGCAACTGGCCAAGAGCGAGCCACTTTGGGCCTCCAGACTAAGAAATGAAGTTTCAATTTCAAGAATCTGGTGTGAAATAGCAGGAGAGGCACAATCTCTGCTCTTCCAGCGCTGGATTTAAGGCAGGCAGGATGAAGGAGGAAATGCAGACTGGGCGGAGGCTAGCTGGGAACAAAGTCACAGTCGGCTCTGAAGGTCCCTGAGACGGTTCAGATGAGGCTGAGGAGAGGAGGACGTGCAGGAAATAATGACCCACATGTATCATTCTTATGCTTCCTTCTCCCCGGCTGATGTCAGTCATGACCTAATGGAGCTTTTGGATAAAGTTGGCTCTGTACATGTAAATCTTTGGAGGGGGAATCTTCCATACCTTGTGAATACAGTCGGTGACCACAGTGACTATCTTGACTTTATAAAGAGAAGGAGATGGCCCACCAAAAGGCAGCAACTGGAGGGACAAATAAAGATCACCTTCCCTGAAGGAGGTGAAGGAAAAGGCGAAAAAGGAGGGAGGGATTGGAAGTTCCCTTCTTCAAAGCCCATCTTACCTCTCCCCCTTTTCCAGGTTATTCCAGGCCAAATCTGAAAGGTTTGTCCTTTTCTGTCCTTCCATTGGCCCTTCTTTTGGTCTCAGTGCCAGCCACGAAAGTTCTGCCACCGAGGACCTCAGCAGGGGGGAATGAAGAAATCACAGATCTCCTAAACCATCCCTGGAATCTCAGTAAGGTGTGAAAAACTTAAACAAGAAAACTTAAGACACAAGAAGACTTAAACGAGGTTTTCAGGGTGAGGGGGTCCTAGAGTCCTTGGTCTACCCCTCAATCGATCAATCAGTCCGTGGTATTTATTGACACTTACTGAGGGCAGAACCCTGAACTAAGTACTTGGGAGAGGACAGTACAAGATGTGCTGGACAGGATCTGTGCTGCCAAGAGGCATGCACTTTATCAGGAGGACAGCCTGTACAGTAAATTGCAGATAGGGGAAAAATCAGAGTTTCAGGGTTTCTGAAAAATCAATGGGGAGAAATCAGAGTTTCAGAGTTTCTGAAAAATCAGTGTTATGGAACTGGGGTGGGAGGGGATCAATCAGTCAATCAATCAGTGGTATTTATGGAGTGCTCCCTTTGTGCAGAAAAAATCAGGGATTATAGCCTCTTTGGGCTGTATCTACCTACCTACCTCTCTGAATAGATCTGTATGTACGTAGACCTATTCAACTAACTTTAAAAATTAGTATATAATATCCGTGCTCAAGGAAACCACAACTTGTGAAGTTAGTCTTCCAATCAAATAATCGGTGGTATTTACTGAACGCTTACTGTGTGCAGAGCACTGTACTAAGTGCTTGGGAAAGAGCGATACAACAGAGTTGGTAGGTGCGATCTCCGCACACAAGAAACTTGCAGTCTACGGACGGAGAAGGGGGGCATGCGTAGGTGAAAAGACCAGTGTGAGACCCACGATTCCAACTAGTCTGGGCACCCGCAGACTGCCTCTTATTGCCTCACCACATTTGTCGTTTTCGGCTGTTTTCACTTTTGTCTTCTCGTCTCCCCAATGCGACCGAGCACATTGAACTGCTCCCTTCTTTTTTTTTTTTTAATGGTACCTATTAAGCACTCACTCTGTGCCAGTCACTGTACTAAACCCTGAGGTAGACACTAGCTAGTTGGGCCAAGTCCACGTCTTACATGGGGCTCGCAGTCTTAATCCCCATTTTACAGATGAGGTAACTGAGGCACAGAGAAGTAAAATGACTTGCCCAAGGTCACACCGTAGACAAGTAGCGGAGGGGGGTTTGGAGCCCAGAACCTGGGAATGGGTGTTGGAAGAGTTGGTTGTGGGCGGGGAATGTGTCTGTTACATTGTGCTCTCCCAAGTGCTTAGTACAGTGCTCTGCACACAGTAAACCCTCAATAAATACAGTCGACTGACTGAGAGATCGGGGTCTCTGGGGGGGGGGGACAGGAGAGCTTTGTGGGGTGGAGATGTGTTGGAAAGTAGGTAGGAGCCCGGTGGTTGGTAGAGGAGAGTAATCTGGGCTTAGAAAGAAGGGAAAGAGAAGGATGTAGGGGATGGGATGGGGTAAAGTGGCACTAAGGGCAAGAGGGATGCCAACTCCTCCCACTTTCCCACTCCCAGGCCTGTGCTCTATCCACTAGGCCATGCTGCTTTTTGTTTGCTTTGCCCCACGCTGGACTGAACCAGGTCACCACCTGAGAAGGACATCATTTTGTTAGCATGCCTGTCAGGTGACTGGTGTCCTGAGCTTCTCTACGGCTCAGCAAAGAACTTCATTCCACTCTAGGGACCTCATTTCGGGAGGAACCTGGAAAAAGCCTAAGGGAAAAGGAAATCCCTCAGTCCCTCAATCAATAGTAGTATTGAGTACCTACTGTGTGGATCGCACGCTACTGTTTGGGAGAATGGCATAGAGTTGGAACCGCAATCTCTGACCTCATGGAGTTTACAGGAAACCTCAATGCTAAGAAAATGCGAGGGTGTTTTGGGGATAGGAGGTAGAGGAAGAGCATCGTTTTGATCTTCCTTTAATCAGCTTCTGTGATCAGCTCTTTTGGAGAGTCTTAGCCCATAACCCTGGTCTTCCAGCCAAACATAGAAGTCAATAATTCAAAGTTTTCCCTGTTTATAGCTATTCATAGCAATTACATCCTTACCGTTTTCTTAACTCCACACTTTATTCACTTATTTATTCACTTTTTCCTTGTTTCCTTCTCTTTTTATAATTAGTTCTATTGCTGGGTTTCCTCCTAATTGAAAATAGTTTGTTTCTGCTCGTCACTCCAGGTAGATTCTAGTTTCTCTGAGGGCAGAGTTCGCACCTTTTACTTCCTCTCTACTTCCCCAAGTGTTTTGTATTAGGCTTTGCTCACAGTAGGAGCTCAAAGAATACTATTAATTGAAATATCTTCTCTGTCTTTCTGCCTTTCTGTCTGTCTGCCTCTATCTTCCACCCTCCATCTCTCACTTTCTTTCTCTCTAATATGCCCAGGAGTGCACTGATACTCCATCTAGAAAATAACCTGTTTTGTCAGTCAGGCATTCCTGGAATTACTTGATAGGTAACTAAATACGAAGAGATGTTATTACAAATTTATTTTACACACTCTCTGGCTTTATGGGGCTTAACTGGGATTTGAACCCATTTTGCTTCCTTAACTCAAACCAGACACGAAACCCAAGAAGGATGAATCAGACATCTGGGCGGGGAGTTGGGGTAGACACTGCTCCATTCTCAATCATGTCAGTCATGTCACACTAACAAGACTTCATCGTTTTTAGCTGGAATTGATAGTTATGTGGCAAAGGAAAGGTCACTTTTATGGGGTAGCCTGTTTGGCTACTCTCAGTGTGTTTAATGCTGCCCTTTGCCCTAACTTTTCAAGCAGTCAACAACCTTATCACTCACAAACATGCCAAATGCTTGCAACCTCTGTGTCTTTCACCTACCACAGTCAATCTGCCTCTTCATCCTGACAGTTCTTCACCCAAGGACTCGACTCACTTCCACCCCTCTCCCTCCAACCCACCCCCGCCCCCCGGGTCCCGCTTGCTCTTGGATTTGTACCCTTTATTATTTTTTTAATGGTATTTGTTAAGTGCTGTTAAGCGCTAGGGTAGATACAAGCTAATCAGATCGGACACATTCCATGTGCTAAATGGGGCTCAGAATCTCAAACCCCATTTTACAGGTGAAGTAACTGAGGCACAGAGAAGTTAAGCGACTTGCCCAAGGTCACATAGCAGACAGGTGGCAGAGCCAGGATTAGAACACATGTCCTATTGACTCCTAGGCCCGTGCTCTACCCACTACAACATGCTGCTTCTCGACTGCGCCGTACTGCTTCTCTGCACCCTTTATTCATTCCACTCTCAGCCTCACGACATTTCTGTTCACATTCATTCATTCATTCATTCATCTGATTGTATTTATTGAGCATTTACCGTATGCAAAGCACAGTACTAAGCACTTGGGAGAATATACAACAATAAAAGGATACATTCCCTACCCACAACGAGCTTACAGTCTAGAAGGGGAAACAGACACTAAGATATATAAATTCACATCCGTAATGTATTTATATAAATGTCTGCCTCTTCCTTTAGACTTCAAGCTCCTTTAGGGCAGGGAATTTGTTTACCAACTCTGTTATATTGTACTCTCCTAAGGGTTTAGTACTGTGCTCTGTACGCAGTAAATACTTCATAAATAGATTGATTGATTGATCCATTTTCTGCACCTCACAACCACATTCATTCATTCAGTCATATTTATTGAATGCTTACTGTGTGCAAAGCACTGTACTAAGCGCTTGAGAGAGTACAATATAACATCAGACACATTCCCTGCCCACAACGAGCTCACAGTCTAGGGGGGAACTAGATGCTCTATTGCTCTCATCCTCAGCCAGTGATGGAATTAGGTAACCAAGTGTCCCATGTTAGGGGTTTTTTGTCGTTTATCTCTTTGTTTGTTTTTATATTTGTTAAGCACTTACTAGATGCCAGGCACTGTTCTAAGCGCTGGGGTAGACAAAAGCTAATCAAGTTGGACATAGTCGATGTCCCACATTGGGTTCACAATCTTAATCCTCATTTTAAAGACGAGGTAACAGAGGCTCAGAGAAGTTAAACGACTTGCCCCAGGTCACACAGCAGGCAAGTGGCGGAACCGAGATCGGAACCCAGGTCCTCCTGACTCCCAGACCCTTGCTCTATCCACTATGCCATGCTGCTTCTCTGGTTCTGTAATGGTATAGAAATCTAAAATTTCTGATCATTATTATTAGAATAATTGCAAGTCAGTGGTTGACAGTTGGACCCACTCAGTTCCTTTAATTGTTTTGAGGCATTTTTGGCCAGGAAGCTTCTAACTCCTCATGAGCCAAATAAATAAAAACAGAAGGAACACCATGAAATAACCACTCAATCTAAATGTCAGAAATGGCATAACTAACCTGCTCCCCTCCTTCTGCCTAGAGCTAGATTTGACTCCAGAGAGCATCTCTAGGGCCCTCGGGAATCTGAGTCCATCCCTTGAAACCTCACACCTCCCCTCATAATAACAGTGGGAGCTGGGAGCCCAGTAATGACAATGAAAACAAGTCCCTCCACTTCTCCTGTCTTCCCGCCCTCCTCCTCATCGCTGGCCCCTAATTACTTGGCCGCATACTTTATTAATTAAATTGAAACCATCAGTCATGATCTCCCTAAAATCTCCCCCCTTCCTCTGCATTCCCTCCACTTTCCTGCCTCTTCTTCTTCCTTTCTTCAAATTGTTCTCCTTGACTCCCTATAGTCTGACTTCCGCCATCCTTAGAGCTATGAGTTCTCAAATATCACCACTGACTTTCTTCTTGCCAAATCTGACTGCCCCTATTCCAACTCAATCCTCCTTGACTTTTCAGCTGCTTTGACACCGAGGACCACCCCCTCCTTCCGAAAACATTATCTACCCTTGGCTTCACTGATGGTGTCTTCTCCTGGTTCTTCTCCTATCTCTCTGGCTGCTCCTTCTCAGCCTCTTTCACAGACTCCCCCTTTGCCTCGCTCCCTCTAATAAGGAGTCCCTCGTGTCTCAGTTCCGGGTCCCCTTCTATTCTCCATCTACACTCACTCCCTTGGAGAAGTCATTCGCTCTCATTTCTTCAATTACTCCCTCTCTGCGGAGGATCCCCAAATCTCCCTCTTCAGCCCTGAATCTCTCGCCTTCTCTGCAGCCTCACATTCCCTCCTGGCTTCAGAAAAATCTCTACTTGGATGTTTACGGCTGGGGCAGCAGACTTTTAAAATTGAAAGCCACTCAAGAGAATTCAGAGGGCTCCAGGGGGTACATGATACAGGTGTGTACTGGCTAAACTACATGTGATTGGATTAGGGGCATAGCACCGATTGATTTTGGCAGACAGTCTCTGATTGATCGGAAGATCTGCCAATCTTAAGACTAGGTGAAATCATAGTAGGGCACAGAGACTGAGCGAGAGGGAGAGACAGAGACAGAAAATGGTTCTGAAAAATTAAAATCAGTATCCTTTGCACAGTCTTGTCCTCCCACTGGTCATGGAAAGACACTGTCGACGTTACTGCCAAACATGTGTGAGTCCCTCCTCCATAGGGAGTCTGGGAGAAGTCATGTTGATGTCTCTGCCCAGAAGGGTGACACAGAAGAGAGACAAGGGAGCTCTGGGAGGGGTCCATGTCAGTGGAAGAGGACAAAGAAGCTTCTCCAAATGACTCTCCGAGTCGCTTCACTTCTCTGTGCCTCAGTTACCTCATCTATTAAACAAAGATTAAGATTGTAAACCTAATCAGTTTGTATCTACCCCAGCTCACTGTTTCGTACTGATCGATTGACCCTTAGTAAGCATTTAACAAATACCACTAAAAAACCAAATCGGACCACAGGAGAGTAAAGTCAGAGAGAAGTGACCTACATCTGTTCAGCAAATGTGCCATTCACATGTCTGGAAGCACTCACACTGTTCCACGACTCCAGATAAGACAGCAACCTCATGGATGTGCCCAAGACCTAGAAAGGTCAGCTCAGAGATTGTTTTGCTATCCTTGGATCCAATGACTTCTCAAGGTACCTTTTGGATCCAGAATTCTAAGTCAGGTCCCTGTGGATCGCTTTATTGAGTATACTTGTTCCGCTGGTCCGAGCGGCTTATAAATAAAATGGTTTATTTTTTGGTACGGATTTGTCCTTGGTCGAGGCAGTCCTTGCTTGTTCAGATGTAGCATGAATGTTCCCCTTCCTAATGAGTCCCTGAGGCTGCTGTAACCCTCAAGGAATAATTTAGAATATTCCTTTGGAGTAACACTCTGTCCTTTGTCAGAGATCACTGGCTGCTTGGATTGTGTAAGTATAAGGAAAACCTTCTGGGAGGTGGGAACAAAGCTGCGCTGTTTTCATAAACAATCTCAAATCCAGGCTGCTAATTCTCCGTTTATCTGCCCACCCATCATCTTTCTTCCTCTGGCTTCTCTCCCCACGGGGTGGGACAGTCCAGGGTGGCTCCAACCGCAGCCTGGCCCATCCCGGCTTCGGAAATCGCAGTCCCCTTGGCTGTGTCCTGAGGGAAACCGTCTCAGCTATGATGTGTGGATAAATTGTTTTGCCCCAGTAATAGCTAGGGCAGGTTTTTGAGATTGCCCTCATGCAGCCTTCACAGGTCACACTAAGCGTTCTCCGCCCGCTGTCTCCAGTCCCCTGGGATGAGGTGGACATGGATATTGCCATGGGTGCTGAAGGTCAAAGGGCACCAAAGCCAATTGTCCCCAAGGGCCAGATCCTGGTCTCTGCGCATGCGCAGATGCTCAGAGTCCAAGGTTGTCTTGGGGAATATGTGATTTCTGGATCCCCGTGGACTTCTGTGACCCACAGTCTCTAGTTTGTTTCTTTTGGTTTGACTTTTCAAAAAGCCCAAATATGAATTTGCTGCCTTTATGGTAACTGTTCTCAGGAGGTAGCAATCCGGGGTTCGGGAGATGACGGAAGCAGTAGAAGTAATGGGATTTATTAAGCGATTACTTTGTACAAAGCACTGGACTAAGTGCTGGGAACAAGTATGTAGGTGAAAACTAAACACGGTCCCTGGCCCTCAAGGGGCTCCCGATTAAAGAATAAGGGACAGAGCTGGGGACAGGCAAAAGACACATAAAGAAAAAACAGTAAAAGTACAAAAACTCTATTTATTGCCATTGTTCTTGTCTGTCCGTCTCCCCCGATTAGTCTGTAAGCCCGTCAAACGGCAGGGACCGTCTCTATCTGTTGCCGACTTGTTCATTCCAAGCGCTTAGTACAGTGCTCTGCACATAGTAAGCGCTGAATAAATACTATTGAATGAAAAACAAGAAAAAGACAAAGGTAATGATAGGTAAAGAAGAGGGATAGGACCTTGTGATTAATGGAGCAAGGAAGCCAAGTCAAATTAAGTCCAATTCTCAGAAGCAAGCAACAAAAATGGGGGGAAGTATACACGGAAACAAAGCTGAATAGGGTGATAGAGACGTTCTTTTTACTGTTAAGGTGCTGGCTTTTGTTGGTTGATCTAATAAAGAGACTCCATATTGGGAAGGCACCAGTTTAGTAATGAATCAGTCAATCAGTGTTGTTTAATGAGCATTTTTCTGGATACAGAGGACTACTGAACGTGTTTAGGAAAGGGATAATTCAGGAGATTCCTCCTCATTTGAGCACTCAGCAGGACTTATCGTCCATTTCTCAGAAAGCATATCAGAAGCCTGGGAAAAACTAGATGTGTGACTGATGGATTTATTTACCCAGCAGACCCTGATAAAAGAGTGACCAGAGACAACATTGGCAGGACGCGTAAGTGTCATGGAAACTTCAACCTGGCATCTCTGCTGATCCTGTGGAATCTAATGACAGTGACTGGGACAGTCATAGTCCACCTTGGGTAAAAACAACGATGGTTTGGGAAAATCTCTTCCAGCTCATGTGTTTCTTTAACAGTACAAAGTTTCATTCCACCCAACAACCAGAGATTTGTAGGTGGTCTATATGGTTGTTATTGTTTTTATTATCATTTTAGTGGGGCCTAGTGGAGGAGTAAGGACCTGGGGGGTCAGAGGATCTGAGTCCTAATCTCTGCTTTGCCAGTAACCCGCTGGTTGACCTTGGGTGAGTCACTTAACTTCCCTGGGCCTCTGTTTCCTCACCTGTAAAATGGGTATTCAAGATACTGAGACTGTGAGCCCCATTTGAGGAAGAATCCGGGTTAACTTGTACCTAGACCGGCGCTTAGAATAGTGCTCGACACATAAAGTGCCTAACAAATACATTATTAGCATTATTAGTTTTTAAGGCCTGTACTCTACTATACCATGCTGCTTTTTCTCCATCATCATCATCCTCAGGCAATTCTGTAATGCCCGGCTATCTAGGGTGGTGCTGCAGGCATTCAGAAGAACAAGCCAGAGATAATTGCACTCTGAAAGGAATTTGAAAATGCTTGAAAGGCCAAATCTCATTCCTAAATATGTCATTACCAAGTCAAAACTAATCTTTGACAGTAAGCTCACACCCGGTTTCTTTCTGCTTATTCCCCGAGGGAGTAAATCATCTACAGACACCTGGGAGAGCCTATACCTACCATTATGTAGACCCTATATGATGACAGTTTTGGTCCCATGTAGGACTCCAAGTCTAAGGGGGACAGGTATTTAACAGAAGAAGTAAAATGAGGCACAGAGAAGTTAAATGACACGCCCAAGGTCAGACAACTGGCAAATGGTAGAGCTGGGATTAGAACCCAAGTCCTCCGATTCCCAGGCTAGGTCTCTTTCCAACAGGGTATGCTCCTTCTCAGGTCATGTGACAGTATGGATGATGGTGATGGTATTTTTTAAGCGCTTCTATGTGTCAAGCACTGTTCTAAGCACTGGGGTGTATACAAGCTAATCAGGGTAGATACAGTCCCTGTCCCACATGGGGCTCACAGTCTTAATCCCCCTTTTACAGGTGAGGTAACTGAGGCACAGAGAAATTAAGTGACTTACCCAAGGTCACACAGCAGGCTTCTGATTCCCAGGCCCGTGCTCTATCCACTAGGCCACACTGCTTCCAGTGGAAACCTCTGGAACTGGCAATTTCAACCATAATGTAATGTAGGGTACAGAGCACCACCCAGCCCCCGGACTATTGGGTTGGCTGACCTATGTCTAGGTGTGGGAACTTGCTGCTAAGTCATTCATTCATTCATTCCGTGGTATTTATTGAGAGCTTACTGTGTGCAGAGCACTGTACTAAGCACTTGGAAGAGTACAGTATAACAATAAACAGACACATTTCCTGCCCACAATGAACTTACAGTCTAGAGAAGCAGCGTGGCACAGTGGAAAGGGCACGGGCTTAGGAGTCAGAGGTCATGGGCTCTAATACTGGCTCCGCCACCTGTCAGCTGGGTGACTTTGGGCAAATCACTTGACTTCTCAGTGTCTCAGTTACCTCACCTGTAAAATGGGGATGAAGACTGTGAGCCTCACGGGGGACGACCTGATTACCCTGTCAGTGCTCGGCACATAGTAAGTGCTTAACAAATACCAACGTTATTATTATTATTGGGGGCGATTACAGTCTAGAGTTCTCAACAGCAGACCATCTTCAGCGGAATAACAGTTTTGATGCCAAATATCCAGGTGGAATCATGAGCCTGACCCAATCCTTTGCTCCCTCCATACGAGCACGCAGCCAGACTGTGAGAGTGACCATCGCCATTTCTCACCCCGACTGGTGGTTTTCGCTTGGGGCAGACATCTTGGAAATGTGTTCTGCCGAACCCAGAACACTTTACTATTACTCATAGTAGTATTGGAAGTTGGAGTAGGAGCAGCAGGAGTAATAATGGTAATAATAATAACAGTAAGAAGATTTTTGTCAGGAGCTTACTAAGTTTCAAGCTCTGTCAAAGCACTGGGTTGGATATAAAATAATCAGATCCCCCAAGGAGCTCACAATCTACGGTGACCCTGCCACCGACTCCTACTTCAAAATAAATTTCTGGAAAGTGTGAAGTAGAGGGAAATGCTATTCCTCCATTTTCCAGATGGAGAGACTGAGGTTCGATGAGATTTGTCAGGAACGGTAGAAGGTGAATCAACCCTCTCTTCCTCCTTCTGCTCCCCCCGTCATTTTCAATTACTACTGTTCGATCAAAACAAGAATTGAATCCCCATTTCGCAGACGAGGAAAATGCAGCACAGAGAAGTGAAGTGACTTGCCCAGGGTTATTCAGCAGAAAAATGGCAGAGCCGGAATTAGAGCCCAGGTCCTCTGACTCCCAGGCCCGTGCTCTTTCCATGGGGTCATGCTGTTTCCAGATTCTCCTTCTTTCAAGATTAGCATTTAAAAAATATATCCCACAGTTTCAGTAAATGAAGATCTATTAAATCCCCACAAGAAAAAGCCGGTGTTACAATGATTTTTATTGAATAGCAACATAACGAGGGTAAGAGATCAGAAAACTAAATGAGAGATCACTGAAAGTTGTATTATCAACAAGAAGAAAATTTACTTTTCAAGCAGATTTTTCCTGCAACTTATCTACGGTGACCCTGCCACCGACTCCTACTTCAAAACAAATTTCTGGAAAGAGTGAAGTAGAGGGAAATGCTATTCCTCCATTTTCCAGATGGAGTGACTGAGGTTGGATGAGATTTTTCAGGAACAGTAGAAGGTGAACCAACCCCCTCTTCCTCCTTCTGCTTCCCCCATCATTTTCAATTCTGTCTCGGTCCCCACCTTCCACTCACCTAAGGCAGTGGGAGGGGTGGAATTGGAAGTTGGGAAGAGACAGGCAGGCTGGTAGATGAGACAGAGGTAGAAGGAAGGGCCAGGAGGAGGAGGAGGTGGAACGGGGCCATGGCGGGGAGGAGGTGTCCACCTGGGAGGCCACTGGAAGTGAGACAATCCCATAATGGATGTGACAAATCTGAGGTTCAGTGCTACATTCTTGGTGAAGGGATCCAGTTGTCGGCTTGAATATCCCAGAGATGCGGCCACTGAGACCTCACTTTCCAGCAGAGCGAGTCACCCTAGTCGGAGCCCAGATCCCACTGTTGCCCATGGATGGGAAGCGGGACTACATCTCTGAGGATGTGAGTCCTTGTCACTTCCAATGCGGATCCTTTCTGCTGGTTGCTCTGGTGATGATGGGGCCCCGAGAGAGGGGTCATCAACCTCCATCCTCCTTTTCCCCTCTGCCACGTAGAGGTGAGTGATGGGGAGAGGGAAGCGACAGTTTGCGAGAGGGACCGATTGTGTCAGGGTTATTTCCTGTCCATTTGTCTTCTCATCCCTTTTTACTCATCAGAAAGAACAGCAGAAGATGCTAGGCCAATCAGCGTAAATGAAGAAGGGAGAAGATCAGGACGAAGAAACTGGTTCAAATCTTAGCCGGCTCCGTTTGGAAATCGGTGCGGAACTTAAGCAGAGAGCCCTCCATTTTCTGTCTGTAATGCTCATTAAATCTCTCATTCAGGGCCACGGTGAAGTGATTTTTCCAGTCCCCAGAAATTCCTGCCAGAGAAAAATATGTGAAGATTAAATATGCCTCTCCACCATCCTGGAGCCACAGATTCCCCCTAGAGACGGTATTTACCTTAATCCATCAATGGTCTTTATTAGCATACCAGCCTGCTCACTTCATCCTCTACTGCTCCCCCTCTCACTGTTCCTCGATTTAATCTATCTCACCGCCGACCTCTCCCCCACATCCTACCCCTGGCCTGGAGTGCCGTCCCTCCTCATATCAGGCAGATGATTGAATACAAACACCACTTCCAAGCCACAGAACTCAGCGGCAGGAACTGAGGTGAAGGGAGGCAGGACGTTGAAAATCAAAAATACTAGAATGCAAAGTGTCCGGCGCTGTACCAATGCCAGACAGGGGCAGATCAGCTGAAAGCAGAACCGTCTGGTGTCAGACGAGACAAACAGCCACCCTATTTCTGACTCCCTGGGGCCCAAGTTCTCTGCCAGAATGTCGGGGCGGAGGTCTGGACGGGGAGTAAAGCGTGTAGGTGAAAGCTTATGGAAGATGACTTCTAAGGGTTTCCCGAAATATGGGAGTCAAGCTATTCTGATACTTGAAGTCCTGACAAAGCCACACCTGTGAGGTCTGATGTCAAGGAGGAAGTTATCTAAATAGAATACAAGCAGTTATTTTGGGGGACCCGAAATATTTGAAAAAAAAAGCTGCCACTGAGGTGTGAGTTAGACATTTTCCAGCATCGTGTCAGTCTACCTGGCGGATTACATCAGCCCAGTTTGGAGGGGAGAAAGATTACCTCAGTTTACTTCTCCTCGGGGCTAGAACTGTCTCCCCAGTCTGGCCCAACTTTCATTTTCATTTACCTACCCACAGGGCCTATAGACGCTCAAGGGCATGCAAGAGCTGACTAAATTTTAAACAAAGCACTTAATGGTGTGCATGAAAGTCATAATAGTCTAGTAACATGGGCTAGTCCAACTCACTGTCACCCCTAATATTTCCCAGGCTGACTCATCAGCCAGAGGGAAGGAATCAGATAACTATAATGATGGGATTAGTTCAATGCTTACTCTGGGTCAAATACTGTACTAAGCACTAGTACTCTAATCCCGGGAAGCAGCATGGCATAGTGGATAGAGCATGAGTCCGGGAGTCAGCAGGTCATGGGTTCTAATCCCAGTGTGCCATTTGTCTGCTGTGTGGCCTTAGGCCAGTCCCTTCACTTCTCTGTGCTTCAGTTCCCTCATCTGTAAAATGGGGATTGAGACTGTGAGCCCCAAGGGAAACAGGGTCTGATTCCAACCCGATTTGCCTGAATCCATCTCAGCACAACAAATACCAAAGTTATGAACAGTATGATCAGGTCAGACACAGACCCTGGTCCACATGGGGCTCCCAGGCAAAGTTGGAGGGAGAATTCCCCGTCTTACAGAAGAGGAAAACTTATCCAAGTGAATCGACCAAGGTCACCCAACCGGTAAGCGGAGGATCCGGGATTAGAACCCAGGTCCTCTGACTCCCAAGCCTGTGTTCTCTCCACTAGGCCACACTGCTTCTCCAGAGAGGAACTTCTTACCCTTTCTCATGAAGGGAGACACATCATGGTTCATAGAGTTTTCTGGAAGGGTCGAATAATTGGTAGAAGGATTTTTCTTCATCACTTTGAAGGAGGTATGTTTCAGGATTCTTTCCAGCTGCTCCTGTGACAAACTCTTGCCCAGGAATTGGCTTACCTTAAGCACTTCCCGCATTGGATCCTATGGGGAGAAAATCAGACAAGTAGTCACGGGGTAAGGGGTCCACGTGTTTGTGTGTGCGTGTGACCCACATATATTTTAGCACTACGGGGGAAATTCATCCTGCATAGATGCTTTTCAGTGACTCATATTAACTCCCCACTCTTCCCCCCCCCCTTCTACCTCACTTTGTGTCCTAGTACAACCCAGCCTGCACACTTCATTCCGTGTGCACGCTTTATTCCTCTAATGCTGTCCTTCTCACTGCACCTCAGTATCAACTACCTCACTGCCAACCTCTCGCCCACGTCTTGTCTCCGGCCTGGAGCACCCTCCCTCCTCAGATCCTTATTGAAGGCACATCTCCAAGAGGCCTTCCCTGACTAAGCCCTCTTTTCCTTTTCTTCAATTCCCTTCTTCATCGCCCTGACTTGCTCTATTATTCACTCCCTGCTCAGCCCCACAGCACTTATGTCTATATCTGTAATTTATTCATTTATATCAATGTCTCTCTCCCCCTCTAGACCTTAAGATTATTGTGGGCGTGGAATATGTCAGTTCTATTGTTATATTGTACTCTCCCAAGCGTTTAGTACAGTGCTCTGCACCCAGCAAGCCCTCAATAAATACAAAGTGACTGAATAAAGCATGCTTACCCTTCCTCAGTCATCTGTAAGGCCCAGACTAAGTTTAGCCTTGGAGTTTCCAGTGAAACACCAATCCTTCAAATGAGAGTATGTAGGAAATGTCTACTAGGTGCAGAGCACTGTACTGAGCACTTGGGAGAGTTAGACACAATTCCTGACCCCTTGAGGAGTTTACAATCTTGGAAGAGACAAGGATTTGAGAGTTTCAGGTCTGATTGTTACTGCTTCTCCTTTCTCTGAGCATTGGTAAGACGAGTAGAAGGAGGAAATCAAGAAGAGAAGGAAGCTTATTGGAGGGAGGACAGGAAAGCTTCCTGTTCGACACCATTTCTGTTTCATGTAATTGGGCCTCTATAACAGATTAAAGGAAATACTGTAATAATAGCGTCTCAAATAGAGGAGCGACAAGGTCTAGTGGAAAGAGCATGGGCCTGGAAAGCAGAGGACCTGGGTTTAATGACCTGGGTTCTAATCCCTGCCCTGTCACTTCAGTCAATCGATCAATTGTATTTATCGAGTACATACTGTGTGCAGGGCACCGTACTAAGTGCTTGAGAGAGTGCAGTAAAGCAGAGTTGGTAGATATGATCCCTGTCCGTAAGAACCTTCATTTGCACCTTGAATGCAACTCCCTCTTCCATCTCTGCTGGAGTTGTACAAACATCTATTTCCTTCTCATTTGCTTTCCCAGAGCTGAGAAAGAAAGTAAATTCAGTCCTGATAAGACCTGGTAATAACTCAAGCCAGCTGGGCTTCGCTCTGTGCAATCAATCAATCCATCTATCATATCTACTGAGCACTTGGGAGATAATACTATAAGAGTTGGGAGATACCGTCCTGCCCACTATGAGCTTACAGTCTAGAGTGGGAGACAGGCATTAAAATAAATTATGTATATGGAACCAAAAGCTGTGGGACTGGGGGTGGGGTGAACAGCAAGTACGTGATATTCTCCAAATCCAACCTCCTGCCTAGAAATGGTGAGGTTCTAAAACGGTGGTCGGCCACTCCAATTTTCCACTCCAAGTGACAGATTTTGAAGGCTTCCAAAGCACAGCCCAAACGCCCCCATTTTGAAATGATCAAGTAAGTCCGAGCAGACCGAGGAAATGGAGGTCCACATCTCACCTCTTGCAGATCCTCATAGAAGAGGTAGAGAAGGTTTTGATCGTTCCTCTTCTCCCACCAGTCTTTTACGTGATCAAACCAGGACCCATAAGGTACTAAAATAAAACCAGAGAGAGAGGTGACTGTGGACCCTAGGGCTTGCATCACTATAGAAAGTGCTGTTCAAATGGGTCAACCAAAAATGTATGGAAAATAAGGGGAAGATCATGCCTGCTTAGTCTATTGAACCCTCCCGAGCACTTAGTACAGGGCTCCGACCAGTGTAAGCGCTCAATAAATACCCTTGATCGAGTAATTGATAAAACTGAGGCTGAAACTGCAATGCACGTGAGCAGACGAGGAAGTGATTAGCAAGAGAAGAAGAAGATCGCGTAGGGAGAATCGCGATTCACATGCCCACTATTTCTCCCTAGGAAAGAATCAATCAGTGAATCGCATTTATTAAGTGCTTACTGTGTATGAGCACCGTACACGGCGCTTGAGAGAATAGAACATACTGGTATAACAGGCACATTCCCTACCCACATTGAGCTTCCAGTCTAGAGATGGAGCTTGCAGTCCGGAGGGGAGCAGAGAAAAGCCAGCAGCTACTGACTCAGCCAGTCAGTCCTATTTATCGAGTGCTTACTGTGTGCAGAGCACTGTACCACATGCATGTGATCTTGTTTAAGACCCTGCCGCAGCCCAAGGTCAGGGTTTGCTCATCGAATGTTGTCCTGCTGCTGATGAGGGCTATTGACAACCTGAGAAGGGGTACCTCAATTTTCACCTGACTGTGGTTGTGGGGCGAGGTGGGGGGATGGAGAAGGGGGAGGGTTTCCTGGTCCCCTCTCCAAAACTTAATGTGACCCTGACAGAAGAGCAGCTATCTGGTCTCAACCTCAGTGATGGAGAAGGGTGGTCAGGAATATTAGAAATATTCAGGTGACTAAGAGGCCGACATTACCCTTGTTCTTCATAAACGTCTCCGTGAACTCCGTGAAGGTGCCTGGAGGGGGGTGCCCGTCCGCCATTAGGTGGAAATAGTAGAAAGAGACGATCACATCCTTGACATTCCGGGCCAGATAAATCATCTGGAAGTGGGAGAAGGGGCAGAGAGACAGAGAGAGAAAAGCTCAGAGGGAGAGATAGAGAGGCAAGAAGACCAATGGAGACACACAGAGAGACGGAGGCAGAGTGACAGTGAGATAGATGGAAAGATAGAGCCAAAGAAACAGAAAGATAGACAGTTGGAGAGACAGAGAGAGGGAGTGACAAAGAGATAGGTGGAGTGAGAAAAAGAGAACGATACCAAGGGGCAGAGAGGCAGATAGAGAGAGAGAGAGACAATGAGGAACAGAAATAGGCAAAACAAAAAAAAAAGGAAGATAGAGAAAGTGGCAGAAGCAGAGGAAAGATAGAGACAGACACAGGAACAGAATGATAGAGACAAAACCCGACACAGAGAGACAAATGAAGAGACCGAGACAAATAGAAAAACAAAGAAGCAGAGAGGGATCGAAATAGGCAGAGAGAAGGAGGCCACCAGAAAAAGAGACAAAGAGATCGAGGAGGGATAGAAAGAGAGAAAGAAAAACAAAGAGATCATGGAAGATACAGATGGAGAAAGATCGAGGGGGAGAGAGAGAGAGAGAGAGAGAGGGAGGGAGGAGAGAGAATTAATTATTGGGTTCCCAAAAATGCTTTCTTCTAGGCCCACGGCCCAAATACTCCCAGCTCTTCCCGCAGTCTCCGTCATGAAGGAACTGAACCTTCTCCTCATGGCTGGGCAATGCTCTCTTCCATTTTTCTCCTTTTTGTCTGCCCTGAGCTAGTTGAGTCCCAGTGATACGAAGAGTTCTTGCACATCCCTGAGGGGAGATGAAAAGGCCAGCACTGGCCAGCCCAAAAAGCCATAACCCCTTTCTAACCTGACCCCCCAAATCCTAGGATGGGCATACCTATATAATAATGGTGGTATCTGTTAAGCGCTTACTATGTGCGAAGCTCCTTTCTAAGCGCTGGGGGCGTACAAGGTGATCATGTTGTCCCACATGGGGCTCAGGGTTTTAATTGAGAAGCAGCGTGGCTCAGTGGAAAGAGCATGGGCTTTGGAGTCATGGGTTCGAATCCCGGCTTGGCCACGTGTCAGTTGTGTGACTTTGGGCAAGTCACTTAACTTCTCGGTGCCTCAGTTACCTCATCTGTAAAATGGGAATTAAGACTGTGAGCCCCACGTGGGACATCCTGATTCCCCTGTGTCTACCCCAGCGCTTAGAACAGTGCTCTGCACATAGTAAGCGCTTAACAAATACCAACAGTATTATTATTATCCCCGTTTTACAGATGAGGGAACTGAGGCCCAGAGAAGTGAAGTGACTTGCCCACAGTCACACAGCTGGCAAGTGGCAGAGCCGGGATTAGAACCCATGACCTCTGACTCGCAAGCCCGGGCTCTTTCCACTGAGCCACGATATGCTGTCTCTCTCCCAAGGTGGACACCCTGAATGCCCGACTCTCTCCCGGGGTGAGGGTCCCTTGCATCTTGGACTCCCCCTGGGAGTTTGAAGCCTTCTCAAGCTCTCCCTGGATCACCTGGGTTCCCCAGACCTGAAGTTGAGTCCACTCTGCTAAAATGCAGCAGCCTGAGGCCTTCCTTTATTTTTAGAATACCGGGATCGGCATTTGTCATTTGGATGGCAGCTCTCAACAGTCCTGCCTGGAGGGTGAAGCGCTTGAAACTATACAAACTTGAGTGTTTATTTTTCTTTTTGTCTTCTGATGTCGTTTTCCGGTCTGGGGTCTCTTGTTCAACTCCCCATCTTATCCCTCGATCGGGAGCCCCTTGAGGACCAGCCACCTTGTCTGTTTTATGCCGTACCCTTTCCTCCAGCATTCGGTACAGGGCTGTGCAAATCGCTACTCTCCCTGCTACTCAAGAATCAGAGAGCCTGATAATACTAATAATGTCGGTATTTGTTAAGCGCTTACTATGTGCAGAGCACTGTTCTAAGCGCTGGGGTAGATACAGGGTAATCGGGTTGTCCCACATGAGGCTCACAGTTAATCCCCATTTTACAGATGAGGGAACTGAGGCACAGAGAAGTTAAGTGACTTGCCCACAGTCACACAACTGACAAGTGGCTTAGACTGACCGATTAGACTGTAAGCCCGTCGATTAGACCGTAAGCCCGTCAAACGGCAGGGACCGTCTCTATCTGTTGCCGACTTGTTCATTCCAAGCGCTTAGTACAGTGCTCTGCACGTAGTAAGCGCTGAATAAATACTATTGAATGAATGAAGTGGCGGATCGGGGATTCGAACCCATGACCTCTGACTCCCAAGCCCGGGCTCTTGCCATTGAGCCAAGCCGTTAGACTAGTCTCTCGAACTCATGCCTGGATGACTGTTCTTCTGTCTCTCCATCTTCCTCCCTTGGAGTCACTCACACCTCCCCTTCCCTCCCCCTCAGTATGGGCACCTTGCACTTCTTCTCCCAGAACGAAACCGGAAGGAGTTGAACCGGCAGGTGGGTCTTCACCAAACGGGGAGATGGCATCTCTATCAACTGCTGGACCCCTAAAGAGCACACGAAGAGTTAAAAACAGCCAGCTGTGATAACTGTTGTGGTCCTGGGGAATCTTAAAAAAAAATCCCTTGGATTTTCTTCACTCCATTTCTCCACTTCTCATTTTGCCCTCCCATTCTTCCGGGAAGGCTAAATTGGTCATGGGGGTTTGGGGGACAGGGGCCTAGATAATGCACCCTGTCTTACGAATGGGGAAACTGAGGCCTCAAAGATCTCCAAGTTGTGTTCCCTCACGCCTGCGAGCCCCAGAGTGGTTTTCAAGAATTCTTATCCACATAGTTGGACTCAAGGAGTCGTCACAGTGCTCTCCCCATGTGAGACTGCAAGGTGAGAATTTGGCCTGGATTGGGAATAGGGACCGGGACTAGACATCCCCTCTGCCCTCTTCTTCCACCAGGAGGGGAGCGTGAAAGGAAGCTTCCCTCTTCTCTCAGGCTGGCCATCTCTACCAGTCGCTCACCTTCATTCATGTCGGGCGACTTGACTTCCAGGTAAGGGACACGGTTGAAAATCACATCCCGCTTGCATTTCTCCACATCGCCATCATTGTAAATAAAGTCCACAACTTCACTGATCCAGGTAGTTCCTAGAAACACAAGTCGGCAGCCATTTCAGCCTCTGAGGGACCGAGGGGGGAAGGAGGGAGATGGGGGGGAGAGGGAGGGATGGGAGGCCAAGGGAGGAGAAAGTGAGGGAGGGGAAAGCGAAGGAAGGAAGGGTGTTGGATATTCAGGGAGCAGACCACGACGAGGCCCCTGTGTAGACTTGGACAAATGAGGCCGAACGCACGGTTCCGGCCTTTGACATCTGACCCCCTGAGGCAGAGAGAATTAGCTGGTCCTCCTGTTCCACGTGACACCTCTTTTATCCTGTCATGTGCCCAGGCAGCGCCATGTAATGGTGCCCCGCAGAAATCATCCAGAATCCCCAAGCCTAGAGCACTCCCACAGTCAGGAGACCGGGGTTCTAATCCTGACTCGGCCACTTGCCGGTTGGGTGACCTCATGACGGGACCAGGAGAGGAGCACCTGGAGGGGTGCTGGACAGGTGACGGCCCATTCAGGAGAGGGAGGAGGAAGCCAGGAGAGTCACTCTGCGGGGTCCCTCCCGGATGGAAGTCTAAATATTTCGCCGAGTCGATCAGAGAGGAGGATTAAGGGGGAAGTAAGGGAGTCAGGAAGCTACGCGGCTCGCTGAGCCAAAGCCTTACTGGGCTTCGGTGGAAGGGTAGGGGCAGCGGAAGGAATGTAAGGGTGCACTGAGCAGAAAAGGCCCCCAAAACTCGTGTTAGGAAACTGAAATAACTGAAGGGGTTTAAGAACCCTGTGGAAGCCGACGGGCATCCCGGGCATTCCTTCAGTGACTCCTTGTGCTCTTAGGGCCAGGATTTAGGGCTGAGAACCGCTGGCAATGTCCCAGACCCCGGGCAAGTCATTTAGGTTCTCTGTGCCTCAGTTTGCTCACCCACAGAATGGGATGAAATATTTGTTCTTCCTCTCCTTTGGACCAAGAGCCCCAGATGAGACAGAGAGTGCATTATCTGATTATCCTGTACCTACCAGCGCTTAGTACAGTGCCAGGTACCTAAGTGTTTCACAAAACCACCATCATTATTATTCTTAAAAGGACCTCTGATTTCACTGTCCTATTTTTTTTCAGTCGAATTTATTGAGCGCTTAAGGTGTATACAGCACTGTGCTGAGCACTTGGGAGAGTACGGTATACCTGAGTTGGACTTCTCTCTGCAAAGTAACCATGCTACCCTCCCAGGCCACTGGTCCAGATAGGCAGCACGGCCAGTAAATTCTCTCTAGACAGTAAATTCCTCGTGGGCAGGGATCATGTCTACCAGTTCCGTTGAGTTGTACTTTCACGAGTGCTTAGTACAGTGTTCTGCACACACTAAGCACTCAATTGATCGACTGAAATATTTGACCGTCACCAGCCCATAGTATCCTCCCTGTAAGAGGCTACCTAAAAATAATAGTAACGACGGTATTTGTTAAGTGTTTACTATGGATCAAACACTGTTCCGAGCTCTGGTTGGACACAAACGAATTAGGTTGGACGGAGCCCACTTGGGGCTCACAGTCTTCACCCCCATTTTATAGACGAGGTAGCTGAGGCACAGAGAAGTTAAGGGACTTGCCTAAGGTCACACAGCAGACAAGTGGTGGAGCCGGCATTAGAACCCAGGTCCTTCTCACTCCCAGGCCCGTGCTCTAGCCTCATCTGAGGCTGAGATTGGAAGAACGGAGGGGAAGGAGAAAGGCAGGAAACTCAAGGGATGCACCTTCTCAGCCTTGGGGCGGAGCCCAGGATTTAATTAATCTCTCCGCTTTCTCCCTGGACTTCCACAGAGACCCATTAGAACAATTTCTAAACTCGAGAACAGGGCTCACCTGATTTAGGGTAGGTAACAATGACAACGTCATCTGGCCTGGCCTGAAACGTTTCCACTCGCTCCCAATTTTCCCAAAACGATGCGTAGATGGGTATGCCGTGGATCTCTTTTAATTCTGTTATTTCAGACGATGTGGATTCCATCTCCGAGAGGAAATCTTAGGGGAAAAAAAGCAAAGAACTTACCTTTCTTAAAATAGGAATATCTATTTTCCATTTCTCACCCGATGGTGAGGCAAAAGAGGAAAGATGCGATCAGGGAAAGGGGTTGGAGGAGAAAGAGTGAAAAGGGAAGAGTTGGGGGGCGGGGGGTGATCATCTGTTGTCATCCCAGTGGCCTCAGCTGACAGCAGCCATGGATGCCAACCCCCAGCCCCTAGCCGACGGACCACGGCCCTCAGTCCCCAACCCCCAGCCTCCGGCCACCAGATCTGCCTCCATCAGGCAGCGGACAGTAGGCCCCACCGTGTCGGGGCCCCACCGGCCTGGGATCACAAGTGTCCCGTCACCGGCCTGGGATCACAAGCATCTGGCCCCAGGTTTCCAGTCCATGGCGGTGGGAGTCGGTCCAGTCACAGTGGTGCGGCTGTAAGGGCCATCCTTATTCTTCCTCAACACCCCCACCCAACGTGAAGAGACCCTCCCCCCCCGCCACGACCCCTTTCGGAGGGCAGGGCAGAACGCTCAAAGCACGGTGGTCCGGCAGCTCCAAGAGGGACATCTGGTGAGCTCCCGCGAAGGCGCTACCCAGCTCCACCACACGCTCTCCTTTCCCCTGGGAGTCGGAGGACCCGGGTGCTAATTCTGGCTCTGCCACTTATCTGCTATGTAACCCTGAGCAAGTCCTCGAACTGTTCTGTTCCTCAGTTACCCCATCTGTGAAATGAGGGTCAGATCCTCCCCTGTTCGACTTAGACCGTGAACCCTATGTGGGACGGGGGCTGCGTCCAACCTGATCATCTCCCCCACCACCGAGTTCAGTGCTTGGCACGTAGTAGGTGGTTAACAAGTACCATGAAAAGGAGTATTTGTCAAGTTCATAAGCAGTGGCAGGAAAAAGGTGTGAGGATCTTCCCTTTCACCTCCCCTCAGCTAAATCCCCTTTCCCCCCTTTCCCTCTGCTCCTCCCCCTCTCCCTTCCCCTCCCCTCAGCACTGGCCTCATTTGTATAGATTTTTATGACCCTATTTATTTTTGTTAATGAGGTGTCCATCCCCTTGATTCTATTTATCGTGATTAAGTTGTCTTGTTTTTGTCCATCCGTCTCCCCCGATTAGACTGTGAGTCCATCAGAGGGCAGGGATTGTCTCTGTCTGTTGCCCAACTGTACAATCCAAGCGTTTAGTCCAGTGCTCTGCATATAGTAAGCGCTCAATAAATACTATTGAATGAATAAATGAATGAATCTCATTGGCCTTTTGTTTGCTGGCTGGCTCACAGTTGTTTCTCTTGCAGGATGGTTTAAGCCTCTCTGGTCGCTGCCCAAGTGGTTCCCTCAGCATTGAAGTGGCTGCAATTTTAACCCACTGGGACCCAGTGGCCTCACCATCCTCTTTCGTATGATATTTGTTAAGCACTTACTATGTATCAGATGCTGTTCCAAGCGCTGGGTAGGTACAAGTTCATTAGGCCGGACACAGCGCCCGTCTCACACGAGAAGCGGCGTGGCCGAACGGATAGAGCACGGGCCTGAGAGTCAGAAGGACCTGGTTCTAATCCCTGCTCTACCGCTTCTCTGCTGTGCTGTGTGACCTCGGGGAAGTCATTAACTTTTCTGTTCCTCAGTTACCTCATCTGCGAAAATGGGGATTGAGATGGTGAGCCCCGTGTGGGACAAGGGAGGGGTCCAACCTGATCTGCGTGGCTTAGTAGAAAGAGCCTGGGCTTCGGAGTCAGAAGTCATGGGTTCGATTTCCGGCTCTGCCACTTGTCAGCTGTGCGACTGTGGGCAAGTCGCTTAACTTCTGTGTGCCTCAGTCACCTCATCTGTAAAATGGGGATTAACTGTGTGCCTCTCGTGGGACAACCTGATCACCCTTTAGCTACCCCAGCGCTTAGAACAGTGCTCTGCACATAGTAAGCGCTTAACAAATACCAACATTATTATTATTATTAGCTTGTATCTATCCCGGTGCCTAGAACAGTGCCCGACACATAGTAAGTGTCTAACAAATACCATCCTTACGGCTGTAATAATGTCGGTATTTGTTGATATTTGTTAAGCTCTTACCATGTGCAGAGCACTGTTCTAAGTGCTGGGGTAGATACAGGGTGATCAGGCTGTCCCACATGAGGCTCACAGTCTTAATCCCCATTTTACAGATGAGGTAACTGAGGCCCAGAGAAGTGAAGTGACTCGCCCACAGTCACACAGCTGACGAGTGGCAGAGCGGGGATGACTAAACTCACATTCTAAGTAGAAGGGAATAGGATTTAATCCCCATTTTACAGTCGAGTCCCACGCAAGTTAAGTGACTTACCCAAGGTCACACGGCAAGCGGTTGGCCAGCCGGGATTAGAACCCCCAAGTCCTCTTTAAACTAGGCCCCGCTGCTTCAGTTGGTTAAATCAATCAATCAGTGGGATTTATTGAGCGTTTACTGTGTACAGAGCACTGTCCTAAGTGTTTAGCAAGGTCATAAATGGTTCAATCTCAGACACTCAATAGGGGATTGTAAATAGGCATCCCACCAGGGAAAATTTAGATTGGGCTCAGAACTAGCCTTGTCCTCTGTTTCCCACAAGGGCATTTAGTTGTTTATTATCAGGCCAGTTGCATATTATAATCTTAGAACAGCAAGATAAGATAAAAGGCAAACCAAATGAAGTCATAATTAGGGCTAAAGTTAAGGTTCATTAAATCCTAATCTTTTTACGATCTTGACCTTTAACTGCAGATGCCTGTATAGATCTTAACTGCACGCAATATGACTGATGTGTTTGGTTTTTTTGTGGGGTTTTATTTAGAAGCTTCGTGAGTAACCGGAGCACAGAAGAATGCGGGATGGATGGCTTTAAACTGGCTTTTGACACATGTTCTCGTTCCACTCTCCCTTCACTCACCCATTGCGGAAATGATCGAGTCCCTGTTTATTTCTTTGATTATACTGTCTCCCTCTGTTTGAAGAGAGAGCACTTGGAGAACGTAGAAACATGCGACCGTGTGTGGAGCAGAAAATCTAAGTGCTTAAAGATCTGAAGCAGTGCTTAAAGATCTGAAGCAGTACAGGAATGTATATATATATATCTCATTTTTAGCTACAGCTCCTTCCCATAACCAAATTCTTACCCAGCTTCCCAAAAGTCTAGGGACAGTCTATTCTCTTGTGGGCAGAGCACGTATCCACCACCTCCGTTATACCGTACTCTCCCAAGCGCTTAGGACAGTGTTCTGCGCATGTTAAGCCCCTCAAGGGACAGGGTCCTTGGCTAATTACCACCTATATAATATTTTGCAGGGCTTAGTACAGTTCACTGCATACAGGTAGCCAGTCAATACATACAATTTTTTTTTTTAGTGGTATTTGTTTTTGATTGATCTAGAATAATGAGCTCCTTGTGGACAGGGAATGAATCAGTGCGGCCAAGTGGGTAGAGCACGGGCCTGAGAGTCGGAAAGATCTGGGTTTTAACCCCGGCTCCATCACTTGTCTGCCGTGTGGCCTTGGGTAAGTCTCTGAACTTCTCGATTGCCTCAGTTACCTGTTCTATAAAATGAGGATTAAGACTGTGAGCCCCTTGCGGGACTGTGTCCATACTGATTAGCTTTATCTACCCCAGCTCTAAGAACAGTGCTTGACACATAGTGAACGCTTAACAAATATTATTAATATTATTATTATTGCCACTGCCCTCTTCGTACTCCCCAAGCGCCTAGCACAATGCCTTGCACCCAATGAATGCTCAATATTGCTATTGCTATTTCATGCTTTCTCATACTTGGACTTCTCCTTATGAAACCTTTCCAAGGAGTCTTTTCTCTCTCTTCCCAATCTTGACTCCTTCCCCATTTCCACCTCCCACTCCAAAGCACCTCCACCTCCACCCTACTGAGACTCAAAATCTTTCTCTGCCTCTCATACCCACCCCTCTCAGCTTACTTCTTAAGCGAGCTAATTCCCTTCCTCCTACAATCCTGAATTTGTCCTCATTTTTGTAGCAAGGGGCCTTTCAATCTTATGCCAGGAAGCAAACCTCGGATGAGATCAGGAAATTTTCCCGTGACTGGATCCAGAAAGGAAAGATTGTATTTCAGAAAAAAACCCATCTAGGAGGCTCCTCTAACATCTGGGAATTCCCAAGCTTTGCTGGAAATTCCTCTGTGATGGAAATCGAATCAACGCAACCTCCCTTGTCTACACCACGTTCAATCAATCAATAGTATTTATTAAGTGCCTACTAATCACTTAGGAGAGTACAATAAAGCAGTATCAGTGGACAGGTTCCCTCCCCATAACGCGCTTACAGCCTAAAGGACAGTACACTTTGACCTCTATTTCCCCCGAAAAAGCAACCCAAAGCACACACAGGATTAGAAGACATGCAAGAAATAGAAAAGTAATATCAGTAATCAGACAGTCTCGATGACAGGAGTAGACTTTAAGACTTGGCTAAATCAAGGCCGATTTCTGAAAATCTACATTCCAAAAGGAATAAGAAGAAGTTACAACCTGACTGGTTGCTCCCGGGCTTTCGACAGAAGGATGAAGTGATACTGAAGGTGGGAGAGCTAGAGTCCGTCTACTAACGAGGAGGCTGTGTGCTGTTCATATGGTTGGAATGTTTCTTGGAGTGATATTATCTGAGCACACAGAATAAAAGGAGGCGGGTTATCGCTCCTGGGGGTTACTCCTAGGGAGGCAAGGATTAATTATGTATGGAGGTCCAAGGTATACTCTGCTGTCCAAATGATCCCTGTCAAGCCTTGGGCAGTCTCTAAACAACAGTGTTAGAAGGAAGCAGGACAATGATGTGAAAATAAAACGGAGTCATGCTACCCTACCTCAAGGTGCCCCCTCTAATTTTAATGATCATTATAATAATAATTGTATTTAGGTGCTTTCCCTACCTCACGCTGCCCCCTCTCATTTTAATCATCACTAAAATAATAATAATTGTATTTAAGTGCTCTCTCTGTGCCAAGCACTGCACTAAGCACCGGGGTAGATGCAAGCTGACCAGATCGGAAACAGTTCCTGTCCCTGGTGGGGACCACAGTCTGAGGGGGATGGAGAACAGGTATCAAATCCCAGTTTTTCAGATGAGGAAACCGGAGGTCAGGCAAGTTAAATGACTTGCCCAAGGTCAGAGAGAGGGCAACTGGCTGAGCTGGGAGTAGAAACCAGATCCCCTGACTCCCAGGTCCGGATTCTTCTCACTCGGCTGCTCCGTTGAGCCCCATTGTTCATCCTTGAACGGCCCCTAGCTAAGCACTGATGAGCCCACAGAGGGTGGCTGGGAATTCATTCAATCGTATTGATTAAGTGCTTACTGTGCGCAGAGCACTGTACTAAGCGCTTGGGAGAGTACAGTTTAACAATAAACAGACACATTCCCTGCCCACAGTGAGCTTGAGGGTGAGATGGTCCAGGCAGGCAAGGAGGGCTTTTGTGGGAAATAAGAGGTAGGTTTAAGGGTTTGGGGTTCGGGGCATTGGGGTTCTAGGAGGCCACTGTCTGGAATCATGGCTCCTGGGGGAAGCAATCAGTTGAGGTGGATGAGTAGATGGAACGGGACCAGGTGCAGGGATCAAGGCTGAAGCCAAGGATTCTTGGAAGGAAATGCTGGCCAAGGGTCTGGTTTTACACTGGACAGTCAGTTTTCCAGCTGGCATGTCTGCTGTCCAGTACGGATACCGCACTGGAAGTTTTTACGTCCAGTACTGAAACAGCCTCTTAGTTCCAAATCTTGGGAGGGGCACTCATTTTCTAAGGGAGTCGGGGCTGGGTGGGGAAGTGTGCAAACACACTGGATAATCCCCTCCTCCCGTACCACTCCCATGACACCCACCTTGGATAAACTTTCTAGAGTCGGGCGGAAACCTCGTACTTGCACGAAATCGCATATATGTCGTGATCGAATTTCAGTGCGTGCCTGGCGTGGGGCGTGTGGGCTCACATGTGACCCCTGGTCTGAAACATGCGGGAGCCATTAATGACCACCTTAATGAAGGGGACAATATTTTGTTAGGGCACTAAGGTCACTGGGAAGAGGATGGAATGCGAGAGGAAAGTAGGCTTCTGCGTTCGGAGGGTCGTTTTAGGGTAGCAGATAGAGCCCGTGCCCGGGAGCCAGAAGATCATGGGTTCTAATTCCGCACTGCCGTTTGTGTGCTGTGTGACTTTGGGCTTGTCACTTCACTTCTCTGGGCTTCAGTTACCTCATCTGTAAAATGGGAATTGAGACTGTGAACCCCACGTGAAACAGGGACTGTGTCCAGCTTGTTTTGCTTGTATCCACCCCAAAGCTTACTACAGTGCCTGGCTCAAAAGAAAGTGCTTAAAAATACCATCATTATTATTAAGAACAGATGGAGGTTCTGGCAGGAGGGAAATTCAGAGGGAGCACTTGGAAAACTCTAGGAAGAAGAACAGGAATTCCAGCCTTGGCTTTGTTCCCAAAGCTTCCACTCAAATGACCCAAGAAAAGCATAACAGTTGTTTTCCCTGGACTTTTTTTAAATGAATTTATGGTGTCGCTTTTTGATCGTTTGCATCTAAGACTAGTTCTGCATGTTGACAGTTATCTACATGTCCTGAATGATCCACACTGCCCTGTTCAGAATTAAAATTTTGAGAGTCAATCATCTGCTTTCCTTGGGTCGCCTTTCGCAGACCTTAAATCGAAGAGCAATTTCGAGTAAAACTTCCCTCACTTTCCTCCCCGGCCTCCCCCTGCCCTTTGCCCTGATATATTACCCGCACGTGTCCCCAGCATAAAGAGGAACAAATGTGAGCTTGTACAGCCAAAAATCCCTCAGGAATCGTTTTGAAAAGCTTGAAGTGAGCCTGCTTTAAATACGGTCCTTAAATACTGACTTTAGCCCTAGAAATGTATGTAGAAATCACCTACTATACATAGAAAGACGGAAGGTATTAGATACAATATTTTTTCACAAAAAGAGTCTTGAGGCATATGTTATACACACACCCCCCACCCACATTTGTGTACACGGACACATATACACACATGTGTGTATACAGACACATACACACACACCCCACCACACACACCCTCACACACAACCTCCTACCTGGTATTGGGATGATTTCAGATCAAGTCCGTCTATTCCTTTAACTTTCCAAAGCTGCGGTTATTTTTTCTTTTTCAAATTTCCCCTCCCTCAACTAGTGGGAGGGTCTGAGTTTTTCTCATCCTTCTTTTTTACTCCTCCCATGTCAGATCAAGTTTCTGGGTCATTGAAGGCTCAGGTTTACTCCAAACCCTCCCGTTATGAGCCTCCTCAGACTCTGGCCCCTCTGGATAGGACGGGGGGGGGGGGGGGGGGAGCAGGGCTCGAAAGCAGAATCTGCGAGGGGGAGAAGCCATTCCCACCTCTGCTACTGGCTAGGGCTGGAGCCGGCGGCCGGTAATTTCACCTCTTCGTGTCTCCATTCCACCGCTGGTGTGCTAAGGTTCCTCCCACGAAAGGAGCTTGGCTGGTCTGTTCGCTGACAAGCACTAACCGATTTACCTAGGGCACGATCTAGTGAGTGCTGCCTTCTTGGACTGGGGCTGCCTCTTTCTGCTACCAGATGGCTCAGCCCTGCTCCAGCCCTGCACATGAGAAAAGAGTCAGGACAGGCAGATGTCAGCCCAGCCAGCAGAGGAAACCCAGCCCTCTCCTAAGGCGGAATGTGAAATCGAGATCAGCTCATCCCGACTGGGAAGTGTAGAGACACATGGGGAATGGAAAACCGACCGTGCACGCATGGATAGCAGTGTGGAAAAAGCACGGGCCTGCGATTCAGGGGACCTGGGTTCTGAGCCCTGGCCGAGTGGCTTAACTTCTCTGTGCCTCAGTTACCTCATCGGTAAAATGGGAGCTGCGTGGGAGACGTGGTCTATGTCCAACCTGTACCTTCCCCAGCACATAAAAACCCAATGAATAGTAGAAGTGGTCATTATGGCAGAGTGGATAGAGCACTGGCCTGGGAGGTCATGGGTTCTAATTCCGCCACCACCACCCGTCTGCTGTGTGACCTTGGGCAAGTGACTTCACTTCTCTGGGCCTCAGTTCCCTCATCTGTAAAATGGGGATTGAGACTGTGAGCCCCACGTGGGACAGAGGCTGTGTCCGAATCGATTTGCTGGTATCCACCCCAGCCCTTAGTATAGCTTGGAGCATAGTAAACCCTTAACAGATACCATTGTTATTATGATTGTTCATTATTCCTGAAAACTGAATCAATCAATCAATCAACCACTCAGTGGAATCAATCGGCATTTACTGTGTGCAGAGCACAATAATGAGAAAGTACAGTAGAGTTGGTAGACGTGATGCCCCAACCTCAAGTTCAGAAGACCTGAGTTCTAATCCCAACTCTGTCACTTGTCTGCTCTATGATTTTGGGGCAAGTCACTTCACTTCTCTGTGCCCCAGTTACCTCACTGTAAAATGAGGATTAAGACTGTGAGCCCGGGGAAAATTCATTAAACCTATTAGGCACTTGTGGATACTAAAAAATCTGCCTTGGAATCATTTGGTTTCCTTTAACTTTCATAGGTTTGAGGTTTTCCTGCCTTCCCAGACCTTGTAGTCCCTCTTTGTCTGGTGGAATGGGACGTCACGTAAATGGCCTTGACAAGTGTACTTGGATCCTCTGAGGAGCCGAGACTTGACCAGTTTCCGTGGTCTGGAACTCCTTCCCACTCGCTAAATACCCAACCACCACTCCCCCCATCTTCAAAACCTTATTAAGTTCGCCTCTTAATCAAGGATGAGTCCTTGTGGCTGGAAGTGGCGAATCTTTGAGGAGGAACTGTTCATTTGTGTTGTCATTCAGGGGATAGACGAACTGTGAAAGTGATTGTGAAATGATAACGTGTCCTTCACCGAGTCGTGCGTGGTCATCTCTGCCAAGGCTCTCTATGCAATCTTTAATCGCAGCCAACCTTTGCTGTCTCTTACTTATTCCTGATAATAAAAATGACGATCAAAATGTAACTGATAATTTCATTAATGCCATTATAACAGCCTTCATAGTTTATACATTTCATTGAACTGGCCTAAGATAGTCTCATGGCTTGACTGATGACTTGAAGTGCTTTGTAAACTAAAGAAAGCTAATCCGTTTGGCTTTCAGAAGCAGTCATGAATCATCGCTGTGATTCCAAGGGGCTCTTCTTTCAAAAATTCAAACACAGATAATGAATCAGTCGATTAATGAGAGTGAAGCAGTGTAGTCTAATCAGAAAGAGCATGCCCGTGGGAGTGAGAGGATCTGGGTTCTAACCCTGGCTCTGCCCCTCGCCTGCTGTGTGGCCTTAAGCAGATCATTTAACTTCTCTGGCCCTCACTTTTCTTATCTATAAAATGAGGATTCCATACCTGTTTTTTTGCTGGTTTGTTTTGTTTTTCTGGTATCTGTTTGGTGCTTACTCTGTATCAAGCTCTGTTTTAGGCTCTGGGGTAGATACGAGCTAATCAGGTCGGACACAGACCCTGTCCTACATAAAACTCACAGTCTAATTAGAAGGGAGAAGAGGTAAGCTCATTGTGGGCTGGGAATACGTCCGCTTATTGTTTTACTGTACTCTCCCAGGTGCTTAGTACAGTGCTCTGCACCCAGTAAGCACTCAATATATAAGACCGAACGAATGAAATCCCCATTTTGCAGGAAAGCACGGCACAGAAAATTTGGTGAATTGTTGAAGGTCACACGGCAAGCAAATGACAGTCAGGATCAGAACCCGGGTTCTCTAAATCCCGGGCCCATGCTTTCCAGACTGCTTCCTGTTTCTTTCCTAATTAGACTGTGAGCCCCATGTAACACAGGGACTCTCTGACCTATTTATTTGGTATCCCAAAACCTGGCACGTAGGAAGTTCTTAACAAATACAGCAATAATTATTATTGTTATTATTATTATTATACACTTCCAATGTGCAATTTTCTCGACCCCTTTTTTTAAATGGTATCTGTTGAACACTTACTAGGTTCCAGGCACTGCTCTCACTGCTGAGGGTAGATACAGGACTGTCAGGTTCAACAAAATCCCTGTCCCACATGGGGCTCACAGTCTTAATCCCCATTTTACAAATGAAGTAACCAAGACACAGGGAAGTGAAGTGACTTGGCCAAGGTCACCCGGCAGACAAGGGGCAGAGCTCGGATTAGAACCTAGAGTCTTCTGATTTCCAGGCCTGTGTTCTATCCACTGGCCTGTGCTGCTTCTCACTTGCCGGCTGTGGGACCTTGCTCGAGTCACTTAACTTGTCTAGGCCTCAGTTTCCCTATCTGTAAAAATGCAGGTTAAAACTTGTTGTCACTTTCCCTTAGCATGTGAGCCACAATAGTCAATCATATCTATTTAATGCTTACTCTGTGCAGAGCACTGTACTAAGCACTTAGGAGAGTATGGTAGTACCATATAACGGACACATTCCCTGCCCACAGTGAGTTTACAGGGACAGGAACTCTCGGGCCTTATTATCTTGTATCTAACCCAGCACTTAGTACACTGCTTGCCACATAGTAAGCTCTTAATCAATACCACAGTTATCATGATTAGACTTGGTTATTGGTTACCCAGGTGTTCTGCACACAGTAAGCCCTCAAAAAATGCCTTCGATAGATCGCTTGTTTAGTACAAAGAGCAAGGACCTGGGATTTGAGTTCTGATTCCTGGACCCCCTCCAATCTGGCTTCCGTCCCCTCCACTCCACTGAAACTGCCCTCTCGAAGGTCACCTGACCTCCTTCTTGCCAAATCCAACGGCTCCTACTCTATCCTCATCTTCCTCCTCCTCTCAGCTGCCTTTGACACTGTCAACTATCCCCTTCTCCTCCACACCTTATCTCACCTCGGCTTCACGGACTCCGTCCTCTCCCGATTCTCCTCTTATCTCTCTGGCCGTTGATTCTCGGTCTCCTTCGCGGGCTCCTCCTTCCCCTCCCATCCACTAACCGTAGGGGTTCCTCAAGGGTCAGTTCTCGTCCCTCTTCTGTTCTCTAGCTACACTCACTCCCTCGGTGAACTCATTCGCTCCCACGGCTTCGACTATCATCTCTACTTAGATGACACCCAAATCTCCATCTCCTCCCCTGTCCTCTCCCCCTCCCTCCAGGCTCGTATCTCCTCCCGCCTCCGGGACGTCTCCACCCGGATGTCCGCCCGCCACCTAAAACTCACCATGTCCAAGACCGAGCTCCTCATCTTCCCTCCCAAACCCTGTCCTCTCCCTGACTTCCCCATCACTGTGGGCGACACTATCATCCTTCCCGTCTCACAGGCCTGCAACCTTGGTGTCATTCTTGACTCTGCTCTCTCATTCACCTCACACATCTAATCCATCACCAAAGCCTGCAGGTCTCACCTACACGACATCGTCAAGATCCGCCCTTTCCTCTCCTTCCAAACTGCTACCTTGCTGGTGCAAGGTAATATCCCGACCAGATTATTGTGTCAGCCTTCTCTCTGATCTCCCTTCCTCCTGTCTCTCCCCGCTCCAGTCTATTCTTCATTCTGCTGCCCGGATCATCTTTCTACAGAAACGCTCCGGGCATGTCACTCCCCTCCTCAAAAACCTCCAGTGGTTGCCTATAAACCTTTGCACGAAACAGAAACTCCTCACTTTTGACTTCAAGGCTCTCCATCCCCTCGCCCCCTCCTACCTCACCTCCCTTCTCTCCTTCTACAGCCCACCCCGTACACTCCGCTCCTCTGCCGCTAACCTCCTCACGGTGCCTCGTTCTCACCTGTCCCGCCGTCGGCCCCTGACCCGCGTCCTCCCGCCGTCCCGGAACGCCCTCCCTCCTCACCTCCGCCAAACTAACTCTCTTCCCCTCTTCAAAGCCTTACCTCCTCCAAGAGGCCTTTCCAGTCTGAGCCCTCCGTTTCCCTCTACCCCTCTTCCCCTCCCCATTCCCCCTACTCCCTCTCTTGGCTCTTCCCCCTTCCCCTCCCCACGGTACTTGTGCGTATTTGTATTTATTATTTATTACTCTATTTTAATAATAATGTATATGTATGATTCTATTTATCTTGATGGTATTGATGCCTTACTACTCATTTTGTTTTGTTGCCTGTCTCCCCCGTTTAGACTGTGAGTGTTGGTCAGGGATTGTCTCTGTTGCCTAATTGTACATTCCAAGCACTTAGTACAGTGCTCTGCACACAGTAAGCGCTCAATCAATTAGACTGAATGAATGAATGATTCCAACTGTTCTGATTGCTTGCTGTGTGGGCAAGTCACATAACACTTTTGTGCTTCAGTTACCTCATCTGTAAAATGGAGCTTAAATCCTCCTCCCCCCGACTTAGGCAGCGAACCCCATGTAGGACAGAGACTGTCCATTCCGATTAACTTCTATCTACAGCAGCACTTAGAATAGTATTTGGCATGAAGTAAGTGCTTAAAATGTAAGTTCGTGGTTAGACTAGAAGCTCATTTTGGGCAGGGAATTGTTATAGTTTATTCTCCCAAGGGCTTGGTGCAGTGCTTTGCACACAGTAAATGCTCAATAAATACAATTGAAAAAATAATTGAATAAATATCACCCACACATAATTAAAATTTCCCAGCCCAGAGGCCAGTAAAGCATACTACTCCTCCTTCTGACTGCCTGATTACCTGTCTCCAGGCCGAGATGCTGCCTTTTTTTCCTGATATTGATGAAGTTCTTTGTCCTGCGGTGGTTTTTGTTGAATTTAGACAGTCATTTCTCCCCCCCTCCCGCTCCTATCTGCCTCCCCTGCTCCCCTAGTTTTGGTTGCTGATTCCCCAGTGGGTCCAGGCAGTGCAGGTTCCATCCAGAAAGATTAATGAATGTCGCTGACGCCCAACAGCGTGCCTTCTACATGTCGTTCTGCCAATGTCAAGTCGATGGATGCTTGTGAAGAGACTTGTGTGATGGTTCCACTGGTTTCCAAGGGTCTGAATGGGACACAGGCTGTCACAAGCCCCATCCCAAGCCAAAACGGCGTGGCTCGGTGGAAAGAGCCCGGGCTTGGGAGTCAGTGGTCCTGAGTTCGAATCCCGGCTCTGCCGCTTGTCAGCTGTGTGACTGTGGGCGAGTCACTTCACTTCTCTGGGCCTCAGTTACCTCATCTGTAAAATGGGGATGAAGACTGTGAGCCTCATGTGGGACAACCTGATTACCCTGTATCTACCCCAGCGCTTAGAACAGTGCTCGGCACATAGTAATCGCTTAACAAATACCAACATTATTAAAACATCCCTTGATCTTGCTGGGCCTCCCGGCCCATTGAAAAGAACACGGAACTCTCATTTAGATGACTCTCTCGTGCCATTTTGCCTTGCTGGAACGCAGTTTCCTCATAGGTAAAATGGAAGTAATGACTCCCTATGTCATAAGGTGGTGAGGTCAAGCTTAGATAAGGTTTTGTAAAAATGCAGGTCTAAGGCAAATCCAACGGTAATGGGGATGATGTTGCAGATGATGATGAAATTGATGAGGAGAAGGAGGAAGATGAAAAGGATGTTGATGATGATAATGATGATGATGAATTTGGCGAGCAAGTACACACGTTAATAAAGTAAAGCTCTCCATGCAGAGAGTTCAACCATCAACGAATCCAAGATCGGGGGCACTGAAGCATTCCACTCCAGTCAATCTCTCAGTCCCAAAACCACGCTCATTCAATCAAAGGTAGTTATTGAGTGCTTACTACGTGCAGAGCACTGTACCAAGTGCTTGGGAGAGTACAAAACAACAGAGTCAGTAAACACGTTCCCTTACCACAAGGACCTTAAAGTCTACAGGGATAGAATTTCTAAAGCAGTAGAAATAGATGTAGGGGTTACAGTAGTAGGAATAATGGTGCAATGCACTGTACTAAGCACTTGGGAAAGAACGACGTGAGAAGCAGCATGGCCTCGTGGAAAGAGCACGGGCCTGGGAGTCAGAATACCTCTTTTTTAAGCCTGGCTCCGCAAATTGCTTGCTACGTAACCTTGAGCAAATCATTTAACTTCAGTGTGCTTCAGAGACCTCAACTCTGTAAAGAACAGAAGCTGGATTAAAGAGAGTTTTTCAGTTAATATCCTCTGTCCTCTCCATAGTCTGCTGTTCTGTGAAGCAGCTGACACCTATCCATCGAGCAATCCGTTGTATTTATTGAGTACTTCTTATGTGCAGAGCTTGGGAGAGTACAATATAACAGAACTGGTCAACACATTCCCTGTCCACAGGGAGCTTACAGTCTAGAGGAGGAAAAGTAGGAAAAGAAAGAATTCAACTTAGGAACTAGGGTCATGGGGCAATAATTAATTTGTATTCCCAGTCTTCTCTCCCTGTCTCCCTTCCACCATAACTAGTGGCCCACGTCTTTCTATTTTTTCCCTCCTCCCTTCTTGCCTCTGCTCCTGCTCTGCTTCTCGATCTACCCCCCGCAGGAGGGTATCTATCTACCCTCTCCCTCTCTCCCAACCGCTCGACGGAAATCGGGCCGGAGGCCCCGTCTGCTGGCGGGAGGCTCCTTGGGTGGCTCATATGGTCTTGGGGTGGGGCCGTGGGCAGGTGCCCCCTACCGACATTCCCTCCAAGGCTGGAAGCCACATATCGCCATCCCCGAGACCGAGATTCTTAGTTACAGGTTTTCCCAATCCCCACCCAGGCAGGACAAAGGTTGATTATTCAGCCTGTGCTAAAATTAAATATGGAAGACATCAAGTGGGAAGAGTTATTATGCTCCCAAGGGTTACAATCACAAACACACCCACACACAGGCACACACACATACGCACGTAATATAATGTAATGACTGGTAGGGGAGGGAGTGGTAGGAGACAAGTGTGACTAATCTGATCTCTCTCGTCCCCAAGTAACCTTCCAAGAGATAATGTGATATTAATCTTCAACTCCCTTGATGATGCAAGGCTTCCAGGCAACTTTTGTTTTTCAGATCCCTCCAGCGGGAACACAGGTTGTCTATCTGCCCCTTCCCTCTGTCGGGGTCCGATTGGTGGAAAATCCCCAGGACAGTGATTCCACCCACTCTGGTTGAGCCATGGGGAAAGTGTAGGGAAGTGGGAGCCTTGCGGGATCACTTTTTTCAGGCCCCCTGAAGCTCCTTGCAGCCCTTCTCTCGTGTCCACCGACTCAGACCTTTGGAAAAGCCCGCTCCCTGAAACACTATATTCCAAGACCTTATTCCCAGTCTGCCCAAGCGAAAGACCTGGGAGTCACAAGGAGGATCTGGGTTCTAATCCCAGATGTGTCACCCGCCTGCTCTGTGATCTTGAGCAAGTCACTTAACTGCTCGGTGCCTCAGTTTCCTCATCTGCGAATGAGGATTAAAAATGTGTTCTCCCTCCCTTTTAGACTGTGAGCCTCATGAGGGACAGGGACTGTGATCACTACGGTTTTCTAACTAGTCCAGCAGACACCACTGAAGAAATGCCATAAGTGTAGACCAAATGAGCACCGACACCTAAATGAGCGGGAGTGTGTGTGTCCGTGCGTGTGAGAGAGAGTCAATCAGTCGTATTATTGAGGGCTTACTGCGTGCAGAGCACTGTACTAAGCACTGGAGAGAGTATAACAATGAACAGATGTATTTCACGTCCACAGAGCGTTTACAGTCGAGAGAGGGAGAGAGTTTGTGTCCTTGTGGGAATTTGTGTGCGTGTGCCTTATCTTTATCTGATTCATCCTCCAACCAGATTTGGCCTCATGCAACCAGTCCAAGGTGGGGCTTTACAAGTGTGGGGGATTAATCAGAGGAAGAGGTGTGGTGCTCACTCAACGGGAGGACTTCCCCAGCAATCAGATCCTGTCTTGGGGAAACTAGTCAGAAGAGGAGTCAGGAAGGACAACTTGTCAAGCAATATCATAAATGGAGGAAATAAAATAGCACAGGTTTCCTGGACGGCCTTTCAAATTTGAGGGTCATAGATTCCTAAACCACACCCATATCTCGTGCCCCTTTGGAGGTGGAAGCAGCGTGGCTCAGTGGAAAGAGCACGGGCTTTGGAGTCCGAGGTCATGGGTTCGAATCCCGGTTCTGCCACTTAGCTGTGTGACTGTGGGCAAGTCACTTAACTTCTCTGTGCCTCAGTGACCTCATCTGTAGAAATGGGGATAAAGACTGTGAGCCCCAAGTGGGACAACCCGATTCCCCTGTGCCTACCCCAGGGCTTAGAACAGTGCTCTGCACATAGGAAGCGCTTAACAAATACCAACGTTATTATTATTATTCTGGTCTGGCCTTGTAGCCGGAGGGGAGAAGGGGTAGTAAGAGGAATAAAAGTATACCAAAATGGACTCAGTAGTTTATCTCACAGGTTTATTGTTATGAGGTGTTCTTTTTAGGAGATAAATGCAGACTTTCGAGTGTCTGGGTTAAGATATAACACATACAGTTACACATAGTGTTATGTGAGGAATGAAGGTGGGACCTGGATATATACGAATGGAATTATAGGGGGATGTGGGATCCAAGGCTCTGTCTTTATTTGTCCAATAGCTCAAGAAAATCAACTTCCCGCCACTCCTCATCGCCAAGAGTTTCTTAGTCTCTAGATTGTAAGCTCGAAGCGAGCGGAGAACATCGGTACCAACTTCGTTGTATTGGCCTCTCCCAAGCGCTTAGTACAGTGCTCTGCACACAGTAAGTGTTCACAGTGCTTGGCACATAATAAGCACTTAACAAATACCATTATCATCGTCATCTATTTCCTTTGCTGGGATTAAAACCAATGTCAGGATCCATATTTCATTCAATCTTTTCCATACCTGAGACTGGATTCTAGGCTGCTTGCGTGGAGTGACCTGAGTGTGGCTTAACTGCAGTTGAAGAGTTTGGGGGTTTTGTTTTTATATTTCAAACAGGTTTTAAAGTAGACTTGTTCATTCATTCATTCAATCGTATTTATTGAGCGCTTACTGTGTGCAGAGCGCTGTACTAAACCCTTGGAAAGTACAATTTAGCAACAGATAGAGACAATCCCTGCCCACAACGGGCTCACAGTCTAGAAAGTAGGAGATAGGCATCAAAACAAGTAAACGGGCATTGATAGCATCAATATAAACAAATAGAATTAGAAGCAGCATGGTTCAGTGGAAAGATCATGGGGTCGAATTCCAGCTCCACCACTTGTCAGCTGTATGACTTTGGGCAAGTCGCTTAACTATTCTGGGCTTCATTTACCTCATCTGTAAAATGGGGAGTATGACTGTGAGCCCCACGTGGGGCAACCTGATCACCTTGTAGCCCCCCAGCACTTAGAACAGCGCTTTGCACATAGTAAGTGCTTAACAAATACCATCATCATCATTATTACTATTATTACTGTATGTACACATCATTATGCTCTATCAGTGACTTGGGAATCACTTAGGTGACTCCTGTTGAATTTTTAATTGCAGGTTGGGGATACTCAGGAGAAAAAAGATGTGGTGTTATATTACGGTCTTTTGCTTGGAATTTCAAACTATGGCTGAATTGAAACCAATTGGCCGGGGAGATGATGGTGTGCGAGATGAATGGTGCCGGATGGAGTTCCTTTACTTGTCGTCCACCAGAGGTCCTGCTCGCCATTCACTCGCCATTCACTGGTTTAGGAAGTGGTCACTGAGAATTGGAAGGCAGAGTCCAGGATCAGAAGCTCCCGAGGCCCAAACACAGGATTTACGCACGTGACTCCCACCTAGATCCATCTGCGGTAATAATAATAGTCATTAGTAATAACAATAATAGTATTTGTTAAGCACTAACTATGCGCCAAGCACCCCTCTAAGTGCTGGAGTAGATAGATACAAGGCCATCAGGTTGTCCCATGTGGGGCTCGCAGTCTTAATCCCCATTTTAATAATGATAATTTTGGTATTTGTTAAGCGCTTACTATGTGCTGAGCACTGTTCTAAGCGCTGGGGGAGATTTAGGGTAATAGGGTATAGGGTCGTCCCACGTGAGGCTCACAGTCTTCATCCCCATTTTCCAGATGAGGGAACTGAGACACCGAGAAGTTAAGTGACTCGCCCAAGGTCACACAGCTGACAAGCGGTGGAGCAGGGATTAGAACCCAAGTCCCCCCGACCCCCAAGCCCGTTTTCTTGCCACTAGGCCTTGCCGCTTCTCTACAACTAACAGAACCATAGTGGATCGATGAATTGACTGAGTGATTGAGCCGCTGCTGAATTTTGAAAATCGGAGTCAGCTGTGTGACCCTGGGACTCCCCAGGGGCCTCCTAAAGAACTGTGGAAGAAAGGAAAGGAGAATAATAAAAAGAACTGTGCTATTTATTAAGCACTTACTAGGTGCCGGAGACTGTACTAAGCACTGGGGTGGGTACAAGCAAATCGGGTTGGACCCAATCCCTGTCTCATGGGGGCCTCACAACTTCAATTCCTAATTTCCAGATGAGGTAAGTGAGGCACAGAGAAGTGAAGTGGCTTGCTCAAGGTCACACAGCATACAAGTGATGAGGCTGGAATTAAAACCCATGACCTTCTGACTCCGGGGCCTGTACCGTATCCACTACACCGCCTTTCCGCCAACCCTTGGGAGATTCCGACTCTGCCTTTGGAGTTCCGAGCGGTCCCTCGGTCCTCTCCATTCTGGGTCAGTCTGAGGGGGCCGAGGATGACGATAAGAAGAAGCTTAAGAAGAATAATCGTGGTATTCCTTAAGCGCTTCCTCTGCGTCGAGTGCTGCTTCAAGTGCTGGGATAGGTCTAAGTTAATCAGGTCAAACACAGTCCCGGTCCCACATGAGGCTCAGAGTCCAAGTAGGAGGGAGAACAGGTATTGAGTCCCCATTTTACAGTTGAGGAAACTGAGGTACAGAGAAGTTAAGTGATGTGCCCAAGGTCACAAAGGAGGCAGGTGAGAGAGCTGGGATAAGAACTCAGATCCTCTAACTCCCAAGCCTGGGCCCTTTCCTCGAGACCCTGCTGCCGTTGTAAGTATGTGATAATTGGTCAGACTGAGTCCGGAAGGCAAAGAGTCAAGCAAGTGAGGAAAAACCATGCGAAGAGCACTGTAGTGAGCACTTGAGAGAGTATGATAGAGCAGAGAAGCAGCGTGGCTTAGTGGATAGAACAGGGGTCTGGGAGTCAGAAAGACCCGGGTTCTAATCCCAGCTCTGCCACATGTCTGCTGTGTGACCTTGGGCACTACACTTCTCTGTGCCTCAGTTACCTCATCTGTAAAATGAGGATTAAGACTGTGAGCCCCAGGTGGGACAGGGACGGTGTCCAGCTTGACTCCAACCTCGCATCTACTCCAGTGCTTAAAATATACCATTAACAAAGGGGGAAAATAAGAACTAGAGGACAAAGAGAATGGAAGCCAGGAAGGAAAGAGGAAGGAGAGAAAAAGAAAGCCACTCCTGAAATAATTTCCTCCAGGAGATTTTCCCCAATTGTTTTCTCTTTTCCCCAGGTTATATTCCCCCGGCAGTTACCTTCTCAATAACTTAATAATAATAATAATGTTGGTATTTGTTAAGCGCTTACTATGTGCCGAGCACTGTTCTAAGCGCTGGGGTAGACACAGGGGAATGAGGATGTCCCACGTGGGGCTCACAGTCTTAATCCCCATTTTACAGATGGGGTAACTGAGGCACAGAGAAGTTAAGTGACTTGCCCAAAGTCACACAGCTGACAAGTGACAGATCTGGGATTCGAACTCATGACCTCTGACTCCAAAGCCCGTGCTCTTTCCACTGAGCCACGCTGCTTCCCACTTCACTTCAACTTCAACTTCAACGCCAACTTTTCACTCATGTACCCGTGATCACCAACAGCATTTCTTACCTATATGTAATCTACCTTACTCCCTAAGCACTAACCTATATACAAATTCCATTTTCCCTGGTCCTCCTCTCCGCAATTATTTAAGTGTCGTTCCCCCTCGCTAGATTTTAAGCTGCGGGAGAGCAGGGATCACTTAACTTCTCGGGGCTTCAGTTTCCTCATTTCTAAAATGGTGACTATATACCTCTTCTCCATCCTATTTAGCCCCCCGAAGGGACGGGAACTATTTCCGACTTGATTATCTTGTATCTACCCCAGCACATAGCAAGTGCTTAACAAATTTTATTATTATTATTATCACGTTTGCTAATTCTCTTATACCCTTCTAAGTGCTTCATCGAGTGGGATTCGCTTCCCACCAGACTCTTAGATTGAGCCAGTGGATGGACACACCAGGTTGGCATTTTTGCACATAGTTTTTGTTTGGTTTTTCCAACAATGCCGTTTCTTCCTGAACCTAAGGTTTCAGGATAAACCCAAGCCGAGACAGAACTCGCTTTGAATAAACGTCCACATCCTTCCAGGAGAACTATGCAAAACGACAGGCCATTTGAATGGAGCTCTTTCAACATCTTAAAAACCAACAGTCTCAAATCCCATCCACCCTCTTAACTCACCCTGGAACCAGACCTTCGAGGGACAGAAAAGTTGAGGTCTCTTCCAGCTCCAGCGCTTTGGATGTGTGGGTGAGTAACCTCTCCGTTTCCTCCTCAACACAATGGAGTAGTTAACCATGAAGCTGGGAAACGGATGCCCGAGATGGTATCTCTAAGTGGCTTCAAGCTACTCTCGTCCGTTCAATTCAGTGGAATCAACTCTCAACCAGAACCCGGTAGGGGAGGGAAGATTCGTCTGGTTTGAGTTAGAAGTGATGTTTAGCGAAACGGCCCGTACCCTGAGAGTGGTGATTCGCTCCCGATGATCTCGTTGCCATAACCTTCAGGATTTTCTCACTCTAGACACAGTCACGGAGGCTCCAGTGGCCTTCCTTCTCATGTCACACCTCGGCCCTATTCAAGGCCTCCCATTTGGTTTCTTAGTACTGAGTTACCTCTCTCAGAACTGTGTTAAGTTTTATTTTGCTAAAAAATGTATGGAGGATGAACTCTCCAATTCCTCAACCCTGAATGATGTTTGCTAATTTCCAGCAATTATTTGTTTCCCTGAATTTGAATGTGCTAACCCACATGATTTTCAGTTGTATTTATTGAGTGCTTATGACGTACGGGGCATGTAGTTCAATGCTGAATGCTTGATTATTTTTTTCTATGGTATTTGTTAAGCGCTTACTATGTGCCAATCACTGTTCTAAGCGCTGGGGTAGATACAAGGTAGTCCTACGTGGGGGTTCACAGTCTTAATCCCCATTTTACAGATAAGGCAACTGAGGCCCAGAGAAGCGACGTGACTTGCCCAAGGTCACACAGCAGACAAGTGGCGGAGCCGGGATTAATTCCGGCTCTGTCGCTATCCCACAGTGTGGCCTTGGGAATATATAGACCGCTCTCTTGAGCTCTGTATCTATTTATGAAGCAGCATGGTTTAGTGGATAGAGCACAAGCCAGGGAGTCAGAGGGACCTGGGTTCTAATCCCGGCTCAGTCACTTCTCTGCTGGGTAACCTTGGGTGAGTCACTTCCCTTCTCTAAGCCTCAGTTTCCTCATCTGGAAAATTAGGATTAAGGTTGTGAGGCCCAATGTGGGATAGAGACTGTCCCAAATACCTTGTGTCCACCCTAAAGCTTAGTACAGTGCCTGGTACATAGTAAGCACTTAACAAATACCACAATTATTATTGTTTAACTATTTGTCTGTCAGCCCATCTAGCTCTCTATCTACTTTCTGTCTATCTCTTTCCTCTACAAGTCATGTTCCCTCTTGGGCCACCAGCTAGTAAACTTTCTAGACCCTTAGCACTGGAGATAAAACAGTCCTGTACTGTATTCAAGCTCTCATTGGGAGAAATGAGAAGTGTTGGGCTATCTGTCCTGATTCTGAGTTGGCCTTATCTGTCATTTTTTATCATAATCTCCATGTGGTACTTCAGCGTGGAGTCCAAGCACAGCATTTGTTCAAACACATCTGCAGGTAGAGGATCGGGGGGTGAGGGGAATCTAATCCCGGTTCCCGGGATCACTCATATTGTGTAAGCTCGTTATGGGCAGGGAACCGGTCTGCTAATTGTGTTGTACTCTCCCAAGAGCTTAGCACAGTGCTCTGCACATAATAGGTGCTCGATAAACACCACTGATTGATTTATTGGTTGAGTGATTCTTACCTCAATGAGTTCTACAGGGATAGAACCCATCTCTTCTCCTCTCACTTCCCCATGGAACAGATGTCTTCTTATCCCATGTCCCGGGAGAACCCATGTCTTTTTATTCCAGCTCCTAGTACGGTGAGGGTGCTTCATTACCACAGAGAGGTCACTAATAATAACAATGTTGGTATTTGTTAAGCGCTTACTATGTGCCGAGCACTGTTCTGAACGCTGGGGTAGATACAGGCTAATCAGGTTGTCCCACGTGAGGCTCACAGTCTTCATCCCCATTTTACAGATGAGATAACTGAGGCACGGAGAAGTGAAGTGACTTGCCCACAGTCACACAGCTGACAAGTGGCAGAGCCGGGATTCGACCCCACAACCTCCGACTCCCAAGCCCCGACTCTTTCCACTGAGCCACTCTGCTTCTAAGATGAAGAAGGTCCAGAGAACACACCTAGAGTGTCATTTTGGGGTCCTCTAAGTTTCAGAAGGATTTATAACTCAGGGTCTTCCATTTCCCTTTCTCGAATCGTGTAGAAAACCACATCGGTGCGAATGATCTTCCTTACTTTACTACAAAGGAGACCACGGAATTCAGCTGGGGTCGTAACCATAGCCCTCTAATCATGCTCTCTAATATCAGGTAGCAGAAGAGGTCTTCGGTGAGGAGTCATCCTCAGAACTCTTATCACGGGCTGAAAACTTCAGTCAGAAAACATTTATCTAGAGGATGTTGAATTTGTCAACACTATTTGAAGTCTGTTTGCCTCACAGCTCAACAAATGTCATTTGCCTCGACTCTTTGCATGGTGTCAGCAAGGTGCAAACGAGGTAGCTTCCTTCCTCAGGAAAGAAACTTTTCAGTCCTGCCGCCCGGTGACCTGCCTAGCTTTGCTCCAGTGGGCTGGGCCTCCGACCAGGCCTGAGTCTTACTCAGACGGCCCGGGTCCTACCCCTATCCTCACTGTCCAAATTCCTTTCAGATGGTCCAGTTTCTAGAGCTGTTATTATAATTATTATTATTATTAGGGCTGCGGTTAAAGCAGACAGCTGAAGTGCGGAAGTTCCTCACTCATTTCTCTTGCCCAGCCCTCACTGAGCTGTACTGAGGATGCTGACGAAGATGATGACGATGACGAAGATATTGATGATGGAGTCTCACATCAAGCACGGTGGCCGAGCCTCGGTCTAGTCTCAAATAATAATAATGATAATTACGGTACTTGTTAAGCTTATTATGAGCCAAGCACGGTTCTAAGTGCTAAGAGGGATGCAAGTTAATCAGATTGGACATTGGGCTTACGCTCTTATCCCCATTTTCCAGATGAGGTGACTGAGGCACAGAAAAGTGAAGTGACTCGCCCGAGGTCACACAGCAGACAAGTGGCTCCCAGACTCACGCTCTTTCCACCAGGCCAAGCCGCTTTTCCCGCTGGGCCTGTCTATGTTGTAGGCATGTTCTATAGGTGGTTCTTGAGTCGGAAATCTCCACAGAGCTCCAGTGGACGTTCCCCCACTTTTCCATTTGTTTCACTTTCCCGCCGTGGTGAGATGTGTTTTTCAGACATGGCGGGGAGAGGGGGAGGGCTACTGCTGATGTTAGGAGGGTTGCAAAGAGTCGGCAGGGGAGTTAGGCAAAGCTGTCGGAAAAATGAATCCACTTCAGCCCAAATTCCAGGCCTGAAAATTCCTCTGTGTGTGTGGCGTGTGAGTGGGCCTGTGTGTAGGGAGTAGAAGGGGTGTGTGGGAAAGTGACTCCCACCAAGACACCCGCATTCAAACAGAGCCACTGTTGTTCAGAGCCAAAATAACCACTATGACACTGTGGATCAGTGGGTGTGGATGATGAGGTGAATGCTCAAAGACAACCATCCCATTTCAAACACAGGCCTGTGTTCTGGCATTGCCGCTAACCGGTCAAGTCCAGGCCAATTATTTGCAATTTTGCTGGGTTTCCAAAGCAACCCTTCACTATATCACACCTTGAGAATATCCCCGGCATTTTATCCTGTTCTGTACCCTGACCACCTACCAAGAGTATATACATTCAGCGTTTCTTTAAAACTACCTCTGTCAGACGGTTGCGTTTGGTTGAGAGTCGGAAGCGTGCAGATAAACGCGCTGCTTAAAAGGTCGGCCTGGCTTGTGAACGGATCCCCTCATCTACCTCTGACCGAATGTGATCTCCAGGTTTCCCGAGAGTCTTCGACGATTCGAGATGGCGCTCTTGGCGGTTCCTCTACTACTGCTTATCAACATGGCGCATGGCCTTCCCCAAGATGACTCAATCTGCCCCTCAGGCTCATCTGCATTCTTATCCAGTTGTTTAATCTACATGAACCAGAACCTGAGCTGGTTTCAGGCACGGGTACGTGTTCTCGACAGAAATAGCCTTCTCAGATCACTGGGTCCCTTGTTCTAGTTCCCATGGGATCTCTCTGGAGATGACTCACTACCTTGTCATCTGTAAAAGTTCGGATTCTGCGGGTCTGCCACTGAGGAGTTCTTCCCAGAAACCAACAGTTCAATCAATCAAACGATTTCACACATTGGAGTAGGCCCAGAGAAGTTCAGTAGTTCATCCATAGTCACTATCTGATTGGAGCCAGGATTAGGACATCTCTGAGAAGGGACTTAAAATGGAGAAAGTGGGTGGGGGACAAGGTGGGGGGCTCTCCCTGCTCTAGGAGCCTGCCACCCCCATTTAATACCCCACTTTGTGTCTCTAGAATCGTATTGTTTGTCTCCCCCTCTAGACTGTAAGCTCCTTTTGAGTTTCTGTTGACTCTGTTGTATTGTGCTCTCTCAAGCGCTTAGTATAGTGCTCCGCACCTATTAGGTGCTCAATAAATATGATCGACTGATTGATTCTGCCCCCAAAGCTTGGATCCAACCAAACTGAAATGGTCACCTTTTCCCACCCCCATAGGATAATTGCCAGCAAGAAGACTCCGACTTGGTCTCTATCCAGAATGACCGGGAGGCTTTAGAGGTGGTCACGGTGATTAGACAGTACCTGCCGGGCATCGAGAACATCTGGATTGGACCAAACAACCTCACTCGGGTATTGTCTATTGTCTAAAATACCTTTCCCAAGACTGGATACATCTGTGGAATGAGGGTTGTTCAGTAGAACAGAGAGCGATAAAGGCCCACTGACCAAGGTTGGACCTTAATTCTGATATTCCCCCCGACCATTCTCCCTTCTTGCAAAGGGCTCCTGAAAAGTCCTAAATCCTTTTCCGGGATTCCTTTAGGAGATTTATAGGACTGGCATTTAGACTACTTTTGTGGCTCAGCTTCCTGTACATGCCACCTCGTTCAACCTAGAAAGCTGCATTGTTAATTTCTTAGAAATGATGATTCCTAAACAATAATCCCTGTTATGAGCCAATTTCTGGGCACGAAACTCAGGAGGATTGGCACCCAGTGAGCCTGTGATTCCTGCCGGGCTCGTTGGTTTGCATTAATACAAAGAGCAGTCAGTGAAGGGCGGCAACCTGAGGTAGCCTGACATATTTTATTTTCATGGTATTTGTTAAGTGCTTACTGTGTGTCAAACACTATTCTAAGCCCCGGGGGAGCAACAAGCTAATCAGGTTGGACACAGTCGGTGTCTCACATGGGGCTCACAGTCTCAATCCCCATTTTACAGATGAGGTAATCGAGGTACAGGGAAGTGACTTGCCCAAGGCCACACAGCAGGCAAATGGGGGTGTCAGGATTAGAACCCAGATTCTTCTGACTCCCAGCACCAAGCTCTATCCATTAGGCTACAGTGCTTCACTTCTTCAGCACATCACAAGACAGTGTCAATCCCACTATCATCTGGTGATTTACCATTTCCTTAAGCCTGGGCCCTAAATCCAGAGGATACTAGATAGTTTTGGGGTCCCGGAGTGTCAGAAGATCTTTTTGCCTCCAATCTTAGCAGCTCCGGTGCCTTCTTCTTGGGCCAAGATTCCCAGATAAAATCACCTTGGTCCTCTTAATCCGAATCCCTTAATCATTGCTCCTCTTAATTTTAATCCTCTCTAAACCCAAGAGTTTCTAGTGCCACTATTCTAGCTCTCAAAAAAAATACCGTCGGGTCCCCCGCTGCTCTGTGGGATGGTCCTTCTAGAAATGTAATTACCTCTGACATTGTGTCCAGAACATACTGCAAACGTATTTATATATGCATATAAGCATGTGTACCTGCAGCATCAAAATGTGCAACATCCAACATGTTGGGCTTTATTTTATGATTTTTTTATGGGTTTTGTTTAGTGTTTACTATGTGCCAGGCACTGTACCAAGCAATGAGGTAGTTTAAGATACAAGCCAATAAGGTTGGACATAGTCCTCGTCCCAGATGGGGTTCACAATTTTAATCCCCATTTTGCGAAAGAGGTAACAGAGACACAGAAGATTGACTTGCCCTAGGTCACGCAGCAGACTAGTGGCGGAGCAGGATTAGAACCCAGGTCCTTCTGACTCCCCGGCCCGTGCTCTAGCCACTAGGGTTACACTGCTCTCTTAAAAACGGTGAGAGCATAGGCTCTGATAGGTAGGTGGGACTGTAAACTAGGCTGTAAATTCCCTCTAGACTATAAGCTCATTATGGGCAGGGAACGTGTTGACTAATTCTGTTATATTGTACTCCCCTAAATTCTTACAACTGTGCTCTGCACGTAGTAAGTGCTCAGTAAATACCACTGATTGCTTGATTGATCCTGTTTCAGAACGAACAATGGAAAAACCAAGAAGCTCCTATAAACAGACCACGCTCTCTAGTACCCGACCCGAAGGGAAAGGCCCAAAGGAGTGAGATGTGTGTGGAACTCATGGTTTCTCAAGGTAACGGCTGGTACTCCAACTGGGGATAGATCAGCAAATTCTCCTGGTGAAAGCTTGCCCGGCATTAAATGATTTCCCCAAGATTGGTGATTCCAGTGGACTCTGGGGATTGGATCCTTTTTAACTTGTTGATTCTTGAAGCTGGAAGTGGGGTTAGACCACCTTGACTCAATAGATTGGCAGTTTTCAAAGTATGAGGCCCAGGGGCAGTGTAGGCAGGTGGACATGATCAGCAGATGGGAACGGAGACTGCTACCAACTGTCATTTGGTAGAATGACAAATGGTACCAGAGAAGCAGTGTGGCTCAGTGGAAAGAGCCCGGCCTTGGGAGTCAGAGCTCATGGGTTCGAATCCTGATTCTTCTACTTGTCAGCTGTGTGACTGCGGGCAAGTCACGTAACTTCTCTGTGCCTCAGCTACCTCATCTGTAAAATAGGGATTAACTGTGAGCCTCACGTGGGACAACCTGATCACCCTGTATCTACCCCAGGACTTAGAACAGTGCTCTGCACATAGTAAGCGCCTAACAAGTACCAACATCATTATCATTATTATTATTTTAGACAGTTTCAGGGCGAGCCAGCTTCCGCTCCGGCCCTCATAAGAATAAATGAAATCACCGGCAGTTCAGTCTATGTGAATCCAAGGGGCTTAATACGTGCCACTAGCTTTCTTTTCTCTTTCATCCCAACCCACCTAACCCACCTCTCACGCCCCCTGCCACTGCCCCCCTCAGCGGAGCTTACTGAATGCACACAATCTACATCCTTACAGAACTCCCGAAATGGAACAATGCCAACTGTGACGAGAAGAAAACATTCTTCTGCCAAAAGCTGTAAGTCTCCTTAAGAATCATCTTCTCATCCTTAGCCCCCATAATAAATAATATTTTATAAAAACAAAAAAGAAACGCCCCCGAAAAAGAACCCCTCTCGTTTGTTCCACTGTCTCAATCATAGCTTCAGATATATTTTATCTTTATAGACCTCTCCATCCAAAGTCTCCCGTCACAAGTAGAAGTGTAAGCCAAGTAAACAAAAAATCAAAGGTCAGTGTGGTAACAAAGGAAAGCGAAATGGACGTGGTCAGCAAGGATGCCAGACGTAGCGAAGGCAAAAAGTTCACCGGAGATGTAAAAGACAACGGAGATGCGAAGGTTGACGTAGGTACAAAAGGTAACCAAGAACCGAGGATTGGCGTGGACACAACCGTGAGACATAGTTCACAAGTCTGCACTGATCCAAAAGAAAACCAGGGTATGAAGGTGACCAAAGATACAAGAGATCATGAAGGCCTAAAGCTTATAAAAGACACCAAAGACAAAGGAGATTTAAAAGTCAGAGAAGATACCAAAGAAAGTGAGCTCCCAAATACCGGTCTATATGTCCAAACTGACAAAGTTTTGAAGGGTGGAAAAAATTCAAGCAACGATAAAGTCCAATCTGGGGGCCAAGGGGCGAAGGAAGACGATGAAGGAGCCAGACGTCACTGGAGAACGAAAAATCCACAAACAGCAAATGACAACAGCACTTTCACTAAGGTAACACCACGCGCTACTTCTCTGCTCTCTTCTGCCTATTGTATCTTGTTTAATGTTCTTCGTTAACACCTCCTAACATTTCTTTATTCCATGTGGACATAGTGGCATGAGCAAAAAACTACCCTCACTATTCAATGAAACTCAATACAGAAGGCTCTCTTGAGGAGAGAGATGGCATGAGTATTCATCGCATGGCATGTATTGAGCACCTGCAGTTGCGGAGCAGTGAAATAAGTGCTTGAGAGGGTATAGTAGAAATTAAATATCTGCTCCGTGGGCTCGAAGAGTTGTTCCTGAGTGGTTAACTCCAAGGTGTCCTCAGCACTCGGGTAGGCTGTAAGCTCTAGACTGTAAGGTCACTGTGGGAAGGATATGTGTCTGTTATATTGCTATAATGTACTCTCCCAAGCGCTTAGTACAGTCCTCTACGCACAGTAAATACGATTGGCTGACTGATGACTTGGAATTCAAACCCCTCCTCGCCAGCCCCCTGTAGAAATTATGTCCATCCCTTTAAACTCCCCTTTCTTGTAATTTATTTCAGTGTCTGTCTCCCCAGCTAGACTGTGATCTCCTTGAGGACAGGGATTGTAATTATTCACAGTACTGTACTCTCCCAGGCACTTAGTACAGTGCTCTGCACACTGTAAGCGCTCAATAAATGCAACTGACTGAACAAATGAACGGAGGGGTAGCGTCACATCGCTCCCTTCAATTTTCCTTCATCAGGATTTGCAGACCATACACTAGGGAGTTGGGAAAGTACAATAAGAGTAGAAGTCAGTGTCCTGCTCTGGAGATTCTCACAATCTAATCCTTTGACTCTTCCTCTTCAGAACCACTCTCCGGACACGACCTTCACCTTCTTCCCCATAGTGACCCCGCTCCTCTCCTTCCTCATGTTTTGAACCTTCTTCCTGAATTCAGAAGTAGGGGAAAGTCTCGCCGACTCCGCTGACATGAGTAAACCCCACCCTACACAGGACGGAATCGACAAAAACCTGGCAAGCCCCCCAGTTGTCCGGGGCTAAGGCAGCCCCTGAGGCCCTCTGAGTTTCAGAGGGAGAGTAACTTCTGTGTCGTCGGTTTCCATTTTTCACTAAAGCCTTTTGACCTTAACATCTTCCTTTCTGTAAGGAAGCTAGATAGCCGCCCACCTCCCTCAGTGAATTGGAAATTCCTAGAGGGCAGGAAACATACATGTGCCTGGCTTCTTTAATAAATTCTATCATGATTACTACTACTGGGAATGGAGAAGCCTGAAGGAAAAGGGGCGATTGAGTCTCTGCCTGAGGAAGTTTCCACCTATCGCACTTCAAGATTAGAAAGAAATGAATGTTCTCCAAGTTTAAGCCCAGAAAGGAAATTTCCAAGTTCCCTACCGTATCCACAGGAAGGAAAAGAAGCATTGACTACTGGATAGAGCACGGGCCTGGGAGTCCGAAGGATCTGTTTTCTCCTGCTGGCTCCACCACTGGCCTGCTGTGTGACCTTGGGCAAGTCACTTCACTTTTCTGGGCCTCAGTTCCCTCATCTGTAAAATGAAGTTTAAGACTGTGAGTCCTGTGGGGGACAGGGACTGTGTCTAACCCAATGACCTTGTATCTACCCGAGTAGAACAGTGCCTGGCACATAGTAAGCATTTAGCAAATGTAGTCATTATCATTATTCTTATTAAAGTTTCAAACCAGGAGATATTTCAGCACTCCAGCTGGTTTCTCTTTGGTTTTTGTTTTTATTCAGTTGTAGAGGGTTGGGGTCTGATAGTGGCTGATTCTAAGGGAGTAACCGCACTTTATCCATCCCTCTCCTGGACCCAAGTGGAAACACTAATTATCCAATCCAGTTGGCCCCTCTGCTGTGACCACCCCTGGTCTGGGTAAAGTGAGGTTATCAAGCTTCTGACTGGCAAAACTTGGCATCATATACCTCTACCCTCCCATCCTACCCTCCCAGCTCTGCCACTTGTCAGCTGTGTGACTGTGGGCAAGTCACTTAACTTCTCTGGGCCTCAGTTCCCTCATCTGTCAAATGGGGATGAAGACTGTGAGGCCCCCGTGGGACAACCTGATTCCCCTGTGTCTACCCTAGCGCTTAGAACAGTACTCTACACATAGTAAGTGCTTAACAAATACCAACATTATTATTATTATTATCATCCTATCTTTCCTCTGCATCAATTGTCCCCAACTGCCTCTTTCATTGCCCCTAGGACACTGTGACCTTCACCTCCGCCTCGATACCCATCACCCCTGCGTTCCTCCTTGGATAATTATCATTATATATGTTAAGAATTTACTATGTTTCAAGTACCACCTTTCTAAGTGAAAAGCAGCATGACTTAGTGGATACAGCATGGGCCTGGGAATCAGAAGGACCTGGGTTCTAATTCCACTCTGCCCTATGTCTGCTGAGTGACGTCGGGCAAGTCACTTCATTTCTCTGGGCCTCAGTTACCTCATCTGTAAAAAACGGGGATTAAGAGTGTGAGCTCTTGTATCTTGTTATTGATATATATGTTATTGTATCTTGATATTATCTTGTATCTACTCCGGGGGTTAAAATAATGCTTGGCACATAGTAAGCACTTTACAGGTAGCATTATTAAGTGCTGGAGAAGATACAAAGTTATCAGTTCAGACACAGTCCCTTTCTCACATAGGTCTCACAGTCTAGGCAGGAGGGAATAGGATTTAATATCCATTTTTACAGAGGAGGAAACTGAGGCCCAGAGAAGTGAAGTCTCTTGCCCAAGGTCACACAGCAGACAAGTTCATTTACTCAGTTGTATTTATTGAGCGCTTACTGTATGCAGACCACTGTACTAAGTGCTTGGAACGTACAATTCGGCAACAGGTGACTCCCGGGCCTGTGCGGATGTAAACGTCATGTCCGCTCCATTCTTCCCTCTCCCTACAAACTATTTTCTTGTCATTTGAATCTCTGAAGGACTGTGTCTATGAGTGTTTGGACAGAAACTAGGAAGGTAGTGATTTTTCCATTTAAATGCTGAATAAAGTAATGTTTTGCACTGGGTGGCTGATTTTACTGGAAGTGTTTTACTGCTGTTTCAGTCTGTCATACAAAGCAACCCTCACCCTTTCCTTAGCTCATCCCGTATCCCGAAAAGATCCTGTTGAATGTGGTCCAAGCACTTTTTCTCAGAATGCTGGGAAGTGTGACCTTTTACTTACTGTATTTATCCTTGTCCTTGTTTCTCTGGCCTGCCAAGTTTTCTGTCCATTCCAGCTGGAATTCATTCACCAAAAACATTCTAGGAGATGACAAGCCAGGAATCCCAAGGTCCAGCTCTGTGTCTAGTTATGTAAGGAAGGTGCATTAACTCTTTGAGGACCCGGACTCCACGGAGCGGATCACCGCGACCTGGACCCCACTCTAATCCTCATCCTGACCATTAGTTAATAGTCAAATTAGTTAAATATATGGTATTTGTACTATGTACTATACAGCACTGGGGTGGATATAAGCAAATTGGGTGAGTCCCATGAGCTCCAAGATAGAAGGCAAGAACCCTAGACTATCGGCTCTTTCAAAGCAGGGATTGCACCTTGCGACTTCAGTGTATTCTCCCAAGCACTTAATACAATCCTCTGCACAGCGGTCAAGGTCAATCCTTCAATCAGTGTGGTATTGAATGAGCACTTGCTGTGTGCAGATCACGTGAGAAAGTACAGTACAGTGGAGTTGGTAGACATGATCCTTATCCCCAAGTCTACAGTCTGCTGGGGGAGACCAGTACTAAAATCAATTAGAGAGTTGAAACTCAGTGAACACTGTTGATTGATCGATTTGGTTGGTTGACTAAAAATAATGGGAAATACGATTTACTAATGAAACCAAAGAGGCACTTCAGTCATTTGGATCTAGATTCTCTTTTTCCCCAGTGCCCGGCTCACATTCTGCAAGTCAGTGAGCCCCCTGAAGCCCTTCAGCTCTTTTAGGCCTGAAGAAGCCTAGTAAATTCATGAGAGGAGTTGTTTCTTGAGTAAGGGCAGAGTGAAAACTGGGAGACCCAATGTCCAGATTGATAACACATATGGACAAAGCCATTAGCACGGCAAGGATCCACGCCAGCATACAACTGGCGAGCTATATCAGCCACACATTGCTCTTTCCATCATTTTTTAAATTTTTCTGGTATTTATGAAGTGTTTACTGTGTGCCAGCCACTGACATTGGCCTCTTTTTTCTCCTCTAAAAAATAGAGATAAAATGCCTGTTCTCCCTCCCTATTTAACTGTGAGCCTCTTCTGGGACAGGAACTGTGTCCACTCTGCTTATCTTGTAACTGCCTCAGTGCTTAGTACTGTGCTTGGCACATCATCAGCTCTTAACAAATACCACTATTAGTATGATTATTATCATCATCATCATCATTATAATTACTGCTATTACCCTCACCCCAACTTCGCAAACTGGTGGGGCAGTGTTGCCTAGTAGAAAGAGCATGAGTCAGGGGATCTGGGTTCTAATCCCGGCTCTGCCACTTTCCTACTCTGTGAGTTTGGGCAAATCACATCCATTCTCTGCGCCTCAGATTCCTCATCTATTAAATGGGGATGAATGATCTGATTATCTTGCATCTACTCCAGAACTTGGTACCGTGCTTGGAATAAGTCGTTATCAGTTGCCATGATTATTACGTTCCCTCCCTTTGCTTACACGGCCTTGGGGAGTGGGGAACTGAGACAACCAGAGAACAGACTAAGGAACAAAAATCCACTTTCTCCTGAGTCTTCTGAGTTGCATATTCAAAGATGCTTTCACAACTTGCAAAATTTTAGAAACTCGGTAAGAACCGGCCCCAGCTTGCAATTCAAAGAAAAATCAGTCATCTGATTTGATGCTTTTAAGTTGATTGTAAAGCAGTGAGGGAGCCTCAAAGCGTTATGGGGATCGTTCTGGAGTCGTGGAGGAAAGGTATGGGAGTGTTGTACCAAGTCTGTTGGGCGAGAGAAAGAACGATTTCACCCACCAAGTAATTTATTTTAGAGTTAAAGTGGCCCCTCTACTAGATTTTAAGGTTCTTGAGGATAAGGATTGCAATTATTATGGAATTCTTTAAGGACTAACTACAAGCTAAATGTTGGAGTGCATGTAAGGTTACAAGATCAGATACAGTTTCTGTCCTATAAGGGACTCACCGTCTATCATCTCCATTTTAAAGAGAAGGAAATTGAAGCCCAGAGAGGTTAAATGACTTCACCAAGGTCACACAGTAGGTCAGCTATGGAGATGATATTCACACGCCTGGCTCCCAGTCTCACGATCCTCCCACTAGACCATGCTGCTTCCCATTCATAACTCCAGATTCTACTAGTGAGCACTTAATACAGTGCTCTACATAACCATATGCACTCAGTAAATATGACTGACTGATTATCGATCGTAAGCTCCTTTGGGCGGGAATAATACCTCTCAACTTGTTGTATTGTACCTTCTCAAGCACCAAGCTCTTAGTACAGTGCTCTGCACATAGTAAACGCTCAATAAATACTACTGAATGAATTTAGCACAGTGCTGTGCACACAGTAAGTGCCCAATAAATATCGCTGATGATCAGACTGACTGACTCCCAATTTTGTTCCAAGGATACCATTCTCTTTGACCAGTTTACCTTGTGTCTAATTCAATGTAGGGCACGGGTCCGGCCCCAGTTCATCGTAGAATATGGCATCACCGTATCCCGAGGAGCTGGTCCGATATCATGTGATCTATCGCTCCCTTGTTAGCACCTCTGGAAATTCTTGGGAAAGAAATAGGCGGAAGAGCCATTTCTAGGCAGAGCCGATTCTTAGAACTGGAATTCCCCATTGGTCTCCCTAAAAACCACAGAATTAGCATTTCATGAAGCGCAGGGTTTAAATAACCAAGAGATAGAGTAGATCTCATCATCTAGATCACCTCAACTGAGCCCGCTACTCTTCTCCCAACTTGGAAACAAGGTAATACCTGTGTAGGTAATAGTCCTTTTATCATATTCTCTTTCCCTATTATTTTCCAGCCTCCGGTGGTAGGATGGTTTGGATTCTTAGGTTTGAAAATTGCATAATGAACTCTTTTCTGAGAAAATAGCCTGAGAGGTTGTTGCTGCTGTTTTCCAAACAATGCACAAATCTATCTTTGCCAGCATCCGTGACGACCCTACTTAGAGAACCTGGGCGCAGTAGAAGGTCGTCTTTAGACACCTGAGAGCTGAAATATGTGGCGATTCTGTGGGAAGGTATTAGGACAAGGCTCAGTGGGGAAACAACCTAAACATCTCTTTTCCCTGCACCCCCCACCTCATCTCGCAGAGACTCCAACTCTGTTGGAACGTACTCTCCCAAGTGCTTAGTAAAATGCTCTGCACACAATAGGCGCTCAAAAAATACCACTGACTGATTGATAATGGTGGGGGACGGAGGGGAGGGGAGAAGCTAGTTTGAGAGTGGATGAGGCAAGGGCATCATGCTGGCCAGGAATCAATCAATTAATCAGTCGGTGGCATTTGTTGATCACTTATTGCGTGCAGAGCACTGTTCCCAGGGCCCGACAGAGTACAATACAACAGGGTTGGCAGACACTTTCCCTGCCCTCAGGGAGCTTATGGTCTAGAGGAGGAGTTTGGCTGGCAGGGAGGTTACCACAAAGTTAGTATGTTTCCTGGGACCTTCCTCCCTCAAGAGACTTTTCTGTTTTCCCTCTCATTAATTTATCATAAAGGTGTCTTCCACTGTAGACTGTAAGCTCCTTGTGGAGAGGGATCATGTCTACCAACTTCACTGCATTGTACTTGCCAAGCATTTAGTGCAGCGCTCTACATAACGTAAGCGCTCAGTTAATGTGATTGATTGTAAGCTCATCGTGGGCAAGGAATGGGACTGTTTAGTGTACTCTCCCGAGCGCTTACTACAGTGCAGATAGGATTGACTGAATAATGAATTGATTAACTGATTGACTGATGAGACACCATCAGGGCTCAACCACATCCCTCAGGTAGGTCTTGTCTTATTCTGTCGAGTCGTCTCCGATCCATAGCGATGCCGTGGACCCATCTCTCCCAAAACGCCCCATCTCCATCTGCAATCATTCTGGTAGTGGACCCGTAGAGTTTTCTTGGTCAAAATCCGAAAGCGGTTTACCACTGCCTCCTTCCGCACAGTAAACCTAAGTCTCCGCCCTCGACTCTCTCCCTTGCCGTTGCTGACCAGCAAGGGTGAGTTTTGATTTGAAGCAGATGGCCTGCCGCTCGCTAGCCATTGCCCAAGCTAGGAATGGAATGGACGGGCCTCTGCTTGACTCTCCCTCCCGTAGTCGAGACTGGTAGAGGACTGGAAACTCTCCAGATGGACCCTGAGAGGGGCCTCAGTTGGGAGGAGAGCCAAATGTTCCCAAATGTCAAACTTCTCTACAAGATTTCTGTGTCTTCTAAGGCCAGTCCAGTGGGAAAGGGCCTTAATTGAACCAGAAGTGGTTTCATTTAGGCATTAGAAGGATTGCCAAATATATAACATTATGGCAATACTACTTTCTCTGGGCCCGACGTGGCTGGAACTTAACCTTTTCAGCCCCACACATGCTCATAAGCGAATTTCACCGACAGTGGAATCTTCTCCCAAAACAAAGGACGGCTATATATAGGAAGGATATCCTGAGGCAGTAGGATAACTTTAATCAATCATAATTTGGGTACTTATTAAGCTTACTTTGTACAAAGTGCCAGGCTAATTCCTGGGGATGGTAGACGGTAATCAGTTGAGACTCAGTCCCTGACCCACATGGGGCTGACAATCTAATTTATAATTAGATTTATAATTTATATATTTATATTAATGTTTGCCCCCCTCCCCCCCGCAGACTGTAAGCTTGTGATGGGCCGGGAATGTGTCTGTTATATTGTTAGTGCTTAGTACAGTGTTCTGCACACAAGAACTGCTCAATAAATATGACTGGTTTGTCTGACTGACTAAAAGATAGGGAGAATAGATGTTTTCTCTCTTTTTTAGTTGAGGAAACTGAGGTCCAGAGAGGTTAGGAGTCTTGCCCTTCATTATCATCATCATCATTTTCATGACTGGTGTTTATTGAGTGCTTCCTATATTAAGTGCTTGGGAGAGTCCAGTACAACAGAGTTGAGAGATCACGCAGCAGGTCAGCAGCAAAATGGGGATGAGTGAAGAAGTTTGAGTCCTCTTTCTGGAAATAATGCAGGATAAGGAGGATCTTGGGAAAACCCATAAAAAAAGCCTTAGTGGAAAGAATCTTATCAAATGCCTGATTCGCCTACTCAAATAGTCAATGCCATTTGGGATCTTATCCTGAGTATTGCAGGTCTACAACATTAGCCCTGCTTCTCAACGCACCAACGTTCATCGACTGCCTCCTCTCGATTTCCTCTGGGGCAATAAAAAAGGCGCTCTTGAAGAAGAAAGGGCTACGAGGCAAATAAACTAGAATCATCCCTCTTCTTTCCCACCTGCCTTTGCAGCCCTCAATCACCATGAAGGTCCTCATCCTGGCCTGCCTGGTGGCTGTTGCCGTGGCAATGCCCGTGAGTATGGCGAGTCAGAAGGTCGGTTCTTTAAATCTATTTTCCCCTGGGTTTCAGAAGGAAGGACGGGAGAATAGCTCACACTTTGAGCCGCACTGGGGTCAGGGGCTAAGGCGGGCTGGACGGGGTTTAGCGTCTGCTTAACCCCGGGAAAGGCAGGGAACGTGTTGGGAAGGAAGGAGGGCAGACCCAGCGTAGAATCTGGAAGAGGGATAAGAAGAGGCCGAACGGCAAATGGTTGATGATAGGCACCTTAAATCTAGTCACTTTTCTGAATGGCAAGCTGGCATCTCTCCAACTCCCATGACTCTGGTTGTACCCCTGAATTGGTCTACAGTCAGTGTGTGTAGGCGGGGTGGAGGAGAGTTAATAATAATAATAATAATGTTGGTATTTGTTAAGCGCTTACTATGTGCCGAGCACTGTTCTAAGCGCTGGGGTAGACACAGGGGAATCAGGTCGTCCCAAGTGGGGCTCACAGTCTTCACCCCCATTTTACAGATGAGGTAACTGAGGCCCAGAGAAGTTAAGTGACTTGCCCAGAGTCACACAGCTGACAAGTGGCAGAGCCGAGATTCGAACCCATGACCTCTGACTCCAAAGCCCGGGCTCTTTCCACTGAGCCATGAAAAAGACACAACATTATGGCAGCCAGGCCCCCACGGAGCTCAGCGGGTCAGACAGGCCCATTGTCAGTGGCGGCAGCCCCGTCCCTCGGTGCGGTGCGTGGGGTTCACAGTGTCACATAGGCACAACGCTGCAGTGGCCCTGCCCCAGTTGGACAGGTATTCTCTCAATGCCACCAATTTGGGTAATTTTTTGGAAGATGGTTCTGCCTCGGCTCCAGATATAATTGTCCGAGCAATGAAGCGTCAAAATTCAATGTGCTGAACGCTGTCACAAGCAATACTTGCTGGGGTCCTTGCCTCTACATTCCTCCTAACTCCATCGTTTGCTTAAACCTGTGCTTCATTCCTCAAATGCCTTCTTGGGTGAGAGCCCTCCGAGCACTTCTTCTTTCTTCAAGGAGAGATGTGGGAGGGTTTTTTGGTTTTTTAAACTGTATTTGTTGAGCGCTCATTTTGTGCCAGGCACTCTATTAAGCGCCGGGGTAGACATAAGCTAATCAGGTTGGACACCGTCTCCGTCCCACATGAGGCTCACAGTATTAATCCCCATTTTACAGATGAGGCAGCTGAAGCACAGAGAATTTAAGCGACTTGCTCAATGTCACACAGCAAACAAGTGATGAGGTCAGGATTAGAACCCAAGTCCTTCTGACTCCCAGGAAGGGCTGCTAGGCCATGCTGCCTCTCAGGCAGTCACTCAGCCCCTCCACATCCTATACCTTCACCCATATACGCATTCACACAAACGCACACACAGTGGGGTCACTCATGAAGCCTAAACTTTTCTCTGTTCCTTTCAGGAGTCACCCAGCAGCAGTTCATCCAGTGAGGTGAGTTGCTGTTCCTGTTTCCTCTTTCAGCTAGGCTGGAATCCCCGAGAGGTCCCGAATGGTTAGGGATTGTCTATATTGTTGCCGAACAGAACTTCCCAAGCGCTTAGGACAGGGCTCTGCCCACAGTAAGCGCTCAATAAATACAACTGAATGAATAAAAAAGGGCAATTCAAAGTGCATTCTCCCTACTCTTTAATAATAACAATCATGTTGGTATTTGTTAAGCGCTTACTATGGGCCGAGCACTGTTCTAAGCGCTGGGGGAGACACGGGGGAATCAGGTCGTCCCACGTGGGGCTCACGGTCTTAATCCCCATTTTACAGATGAGGTAACTGAGGCACAGAGAAGTGAAGTGACTCGCCCAAAGTCACACAGCTGACAAATGGCAGAGCTGGGAATCGACCTCATGACCTCTGACTCCAAAGCCCATGCTCGTTCCACTGAGCCACGCTGCTTCTCTAACCTTTAGCCTGGGAACCCCAGGTAGAGCAAGGACCGTGTCCAACCTGATATCTACCCCAGTGTATAGTACAGTGCTTGGCATCTAAGCGCTCAACTAGTACCATTATCATCCTCATCCAGGCTCCAGTAGCTGCCAGTCACTTTACACAGCAAAGATTAGTGGGAGGAGGGGCGTGATGGACATCACCTTTGGTCTGTGAAGGCAGCCTTAGAGTGAATTTATTGGGGCGGTCGATCTGTATTCTGTTAGCCACGGCAAGTATTATAAATTAATCAAATCTCAGCCCATGGAGGGAGTAATTTTGGGAACCCCCTCCGGGGTCCATGTACACTGGAAAGAGCGTGGGCTTTGGAGTCAGAGGTCATGAGTTCGGATCCCGGCTCTGCCACTTGTCAGCTGTGTGACTGTGGGCGAGTCACTTCACTTCTCTGGGCCTCAGTTCCCTCATCTGGAAAATGGGGATTAAGACTGTGAGCCCCACGTGGGACAACCCGATTCCCCTGTGTCTACCCCAGCGCTTAGAACAGTGCTCGGCACATAGTAAGCGCTTAACAAATACCAACATTATTACTTTCTCACCTGGGTACATTTTCCTTGCGTTCAGTACAGTGCTCTCAACATAGCAGGAGCTTAATAAGTGCCATTCCTGCTCCTGCTACAACTAACAGGGCTCAGCTCTTAGAAGTAAGCGCTTAACAAATGCCATCACGATTATTACTATTTCTTCTACCTTTTCTAATAATAATAATAATAATGTCAGTATTTGTTAAGCGCTTACTATGTGCCAGGCACTGTTCTAAGTGCTGGGGGTGGGGGGGGGCTACAAGGTGACCAGGTTGTCCCACGTGGGGCTCACAGTCTTAATCCCCATTTTCCATATGAGGTAACTGAGGCCCAGAGAAGTGAAGCGACTTGCCCAAGGTCACACAGCTGACAAGAGACGGAGTCAGGATTAAAATCCATGACCTCTGACTCCCAAGCCCTGGGCCATGCTTCTTCTACTCCAATTATGACTTGTAGTTATGCCCCCCGCAAGACTGGGAGCCCTTCGTGGGCAGGGGGTGTCACTCTTTATTGCTGTATTGTATTTTCCAAGTGCTTAGTACAGAGCTCTGAACAGGGTAAGCATTCAATAAATGTGATCGAATGAATACTGGTTCAACCGCCACTATTAACACCCTCCAGCTGGAGCCCCGAGGGGGTGGGAGCTTCAGGGTTCAGTGGATTGGGTCTCGGGCGGTGATTTCTCTGGGGTGAGAATCCCTCCCACCTGCGTGTACTGCTTAGTTTGTCCATCTGAAATTGTAAACACCTTGAAGGTCGGGCCTTTTCATCTACTTCTGCTATTCTCCGCTCCGCGGTTAGTGCAGCGCCTTGCACAGCGTAGACGTCGAGGAAATGTAATCGATTGAATTCTTGTAGTTTAACCAGTTTTCACTGAGGGTGAGATTATATTCTTCCTGTTCCCCCATCTGCCCCGACTCCCTCTTTCGATTAGGAGCCCCTTACCAGCCAGGGGTCTCATCTGAATTGATTCTGTGTACTCTGCCTACAGCTTAGAACAGTGCTTTCCACATTGTGAGGACACGGTACGGCTAAGGATAATCGCAGTGATAACGCTCTCACCGGAATTCTCCTTTTCTTTCTTTAAGGAAGCTCCCAGGCTGCTGACAAAAGTAAGGTATTTTTTTCTTTAAATATGGTAAAGCCTTGTGTGTCTACTGTAGGTTTATGACAACTGTGCTTTTTTTCTTTAACAGAAGCGCATCCTAAGAAACCAAGAATACTACCTTCCCCATCTGGTAAAAAACACTTTCAAAATATTGTTGTTAGTAATAATGATATTTGTTAAGCGCTTAACTGTGTGCTAAGCACTCTGCTGCAAGATACCAGCTCTGGGGTAGATACAAGATAATGAGGTCCCCCATGGGAGTCACAGTCTAAGTAGGAGAGAGAACAGGCACTGAATCCTCATTTTCAAATGAGGGAAGTGAGGCCCGGAGAGTGAAGTGACTTGCCCAAGGACACAGAGCAGATACGTGGCCGAGACGGGATTAGAAGCCAGGTCGTCTGACTTCCAGGCCCGTGTTCTTTCCATCAGTTCATGCTGCTTCTCATGTTTGCAGCTCTCCTCGTTGTGACTGTTTTGCCCTCACCCGGTTTCTCCCTCCTCTTCCTCTTTCCCCCCACAGTGCTAGCTCTACTTCCTAATGCGTGGCTCAGTGGAAAGAGCCCGGGCTTCGGAGTCAGAGGTCGTGAGTTCGACTCCCGGCTCTGCCACTCGTCAGCTGTGTGACTGTGGGCGAGTCACTTCGCTTCTCTGTGCCTCAGTTCCCTCATCTGGAAAATGGGGATTAAAAGTGCGTGAGCCCCACGGGGGACAACCTGATTACCCTGTATCGCCCCCAGCGCTTAGAACAGTGCTCGGCACCTAGTAAGCCCTTCACAAATAACAACATTATCATTATTAATAATAACAATAACAGTGATGGTATGTGTTAAGCGTTTACATAAAGAGATTGAACCCCCATTTTACAGATGAAGATGCTGAGGCATAGAGAGGTTAAGTGATTTGCCCAAGGTCAAAGAGCTGATTGTCAGATTGTACCCTCCCAAGCACTTAGTACAGTGCTCTGCACACAGTAAGCACTCAATAAATCAGATTGAATGGATGAATGACAAGTGATGGAGGCTGGATTAGAACCCAGGTCCTCTGACTCCCAGGCCAGTGCTCTTTCCACTAGACAACACTGCTCCCCTTTTGAAGAAATATTTCGGCTTCAACTTGGGTTCCTCCCGCTGGCTGATTCTGGGCTGGCAGAGCTCCAGAATGAGGAGGTAAATCAGTCAATCAGTGGCATTTACTGAGCGCTTACTGTGTGCAGAGCACTGTACTAAGCACTCGGGGGAGTTCAACGTAGCAGAATCGATTAGACCGTGAGCCCGTCATTGGGTAGGGATTGCCTCTATCTGTGGCCGAATTGTACATTGCAAACGCTTAGTACAGTGCTCTGCACATAGTAAGCGCTCAATAAATATGATTGAACGAATGAATCGGTAGTCACATTCGCTGCCAACAAGGAGCCGACAGTCTAGAGGTGATCAGACGGGGATTCCTGAGACCAGAGTTGGCCGTCTAAAATCCATCCGCTTTTCTTCGGCAGGAGGAATCCAGAAGCAGCTCATCCAGTGAGGTAAGACACCTAATGGAAAGTCAGTGCTCCAGCACGGAGCAGGAGGGGGTTGGGCTGCTTCCATGTGGGGGCAACGACATATCTGGGGCGGGGGGTGACGGTATTTGTTAAGCGCTTACTATGTGTCGGCCCTGGATGAAAGCAAATCGGGGTTGGACGCAGTCCCTGTCCCATATGAGGCTCACGCTGTCAATCCCCATTTTACAGATGAGGTAACTGAGGCCCAGAGAAGTGACGTGACTCGTCCAAAGTTACACAGCAGTCAAGTGGCAGAGCCGGGATTAGAACCCAAGTCCTTCTGACCCCCAGGCCTGTGCTCTATTCTCTAGGCCAGGCTGCTTAGGAGTCTGGGGGAGAGAAGGCACTTTCGGTGTGAACATTTGGCCTCATTTGGCCTCCTTGGATGTCTACTCTGTTTTTTGTATTTTCCCGGTCACTGATCCCCTTTGCTCTGGCAGTGTAGACACGGTCTAGGGCTGGCAGAGGGTGTCCCCTCAGCTGCTTTTTCTATCAACCCATTCCTTAAGGGGACACCCGGGAATCCACGAGGTCCAGGTCCTCGGGCCTCTCCATCACGCTCCCCGAGAGGAGTTCCGACGGCGATCAGCATTTCGAAGGCAATGGGGTTGGTTTTATGGGGCAAAGTTCTTGTTCTAGACTCCAGTGTAAGCTTTTTCTCGGTGTGTCTGGTCGGGCCTTCCCTCCCAAGCCCAAGGGAGAATCAAACCAATCACATGTCCCAATAATGCATAAAACTAGTCTATTCTCCTTTTTTGGAGATCACTCAGGCCTAGAGTGTGTGTGTGCGCGCGTGGAGCGGGGTCGGTGTTGCAAAAAAGGTTGGGAGACGATTGAGGCGTTCCCCGAATTCCCCAGAGGCATAGAGCACGGGCCTGGGAGTCAGAAGGTCATGGGTTCTAATCCCGGCTCTGCCACTTTTCATTCATTCATTCATTCATTCATTGAATCGTATTTATTGAGTTCTTACTGTGTGCACAGCCCTGAACTAAATGCTTGGGAGAGTACAATATCCTTGGGCGGGTCACTTAACTTCTCTGGGCCTCGGTTCCCTCATCTGTAAAATGGGGATTAAGACTCTGAGCCCTAAGTGGGGAAGGGTCTGTGTCTAACCCGAATTTCTTGTATCTACTCCAGAGCTTAGAACAGTGGCTGGCACATAGTAAGTGCTAAACAAATACCATAATTATTATTATTATCACTATGATTATTAATTCTGTTTTAAATTTTGACCAAGCACCACTGGCCAATCAATGTTTCCAACTCAGGGGCAAATCACCAAGTTAAGAACATAATAGTAATAATAATAATAATAACAATAATGGTAGTTGTTAAGTACTTACTATGTGCCGAGCACTGTTCTAAGCCCTGGGGAAGACACAAGATAATCAGGTTGACCCCATGTGGGGCTCACAGTCTTAATCCCCATTTTACAGATGAGGGAACTGAGGCACAGAGCAGTCAAGTGACTTGCCCAAAGCCACACAGCTGATTAGTGTTGGAGCTGGGATTACTAGATGGGCCCCAAATTATTTCTCCCCCGTTGTTGATGGGATGGTTGCTGGCTACATGGCTACATCTTTTTCTCACTCCTCCCCACTCACACATCCCTAAATCTTCTTTGGACTTCTAGCCCATAGATTTACCCAGAAGCCGCAGACCTTGAGAGTCAGAGGACCTGGGTTTTTATCCTGGCTCTGGCACTTCATTCTTCAGTAGTATTTATTGAGTGCTTACTATGTGCAGAGCACTGTACTAGCGCTTGCAAGTCACTTAACTTCTCTGGGCCTCAGTTTCCTCAAATATTAAAATGGGGATTCAATATCTGTTCTCCCTCCTACTTTCGATGAAAGGACCACGTGGGACCTGATGATCTTGTATCTACCCCAGTGCTTAGTACAGTGCTTGGCACATAGTAAGCACTTAATTGTGGTATTAAAGCCCTCTGTATTCAGTTGTATTTATTGAGCACTTATTGTACTAAGTGCTTGGAAAGTACAGTTCAGCAGTAGAGACAATCTCTCCCGACACTAGGCTTACTTGTACCTCCCTATGCTTTCGATCTGCACAACCTCCCGTTGAAACACATTCTACGCACTTAACAACTTCCGTATTTTTTCTTTTCCTAAGGAATCTACCCGTCCCACACTCAAAGTAAGACATTATCATTCCAGTTATTCTATTCTACTATTTGCCAGTGTGTTTGTATTTGTATAACGCTTGCTTTGTTTCCTATTTCCCAACAGAGACTTCTTCTGAAAGAGAAACCCATCTTGCATATCCTGGTAATGCTTCCAATGATTCATTTGCAAATGATTGACCAGACTGTAGAACGATATTAGAACGTTCTCCCAAAAACCTTTACCCTTCTATCTCACCCACAGTGGGTAACGATTTACACTATAAAGTCTTATTACGTTGATTTTACTAACTGAATGCTGCTTCTGGAGAGAGCAGGCTAGAAGACCAGTGGTGTCAACAGGAAGACGAGTCTGTAGAGTTGATTTATAGAATTACACCGACCAGAACATGATCCATGCTCTGATGCAGTGGTGCCTTAATGGAAGGAACTCTTGTACTGGCCGATCTCCTTTACATCCTTCCACTTCTTCTTGCAACCAGTTAATCAATAACAATGACTGGGCAACTATTGTTTGCAGAGATCTCAACTGAGCACTTGAGAGAGGACAAAAGAGTGGAAAAATATAATGATCCCTGTCAGTCTAGTGGGAGAGACAGATTCTTCAGTAAATTCCATGTAAGGGAGTACTCTGTTGGTCTGATTCTTGAGTGAAGAGTTCCGGAGTGCTTTTCACGCAAAAAGAGAGATTGGAGAGAGAGGGAGTGTTCAGTAGTGTTCAGGGATTGGGGGTGGGGGTTCAGTAGATAGCACATCTTCCCCAAGTCAGCAGCTAACCTAGAAACCGGCTCAGCTCGGAAGAACTAGCAGTCTCAAGTTGCAAAGAAAGTTGCTCCATCAATCACTTGATCAAGTAAGCTCCTCTCCTACTCTGTAAGCACCTTATAGGCAGGAATCACGTCTACCCACTCTATCCCACTGTATTCTCAATTAAGCTATCGGTCGATCATTCAGGGAAGACCCCGTGGAGGAGATCTGCTTTAATAAGCTTTTGAGGTCAGGGAGATTGGTAGTGGGCTATCAGAAATGAAACGGGAGGGAGTGCTAAACCAGAGGAAAGGCATGAGCAAGGGGTTGTCGGTGAGATAGGCCAGAGATCAGGTGAGCGTTGGAGCGGTGAAGTGTTCGGGTTGGGCTGTAGCGGAAGATTAGTGGGGTTAGGGAGGAAGGGAAAAAATGAAGGAGTGCCTTAAAACCTGCCTCTTAGATTCTCCCCGCGAACCACTTTGTTAACTGGGGATTGAGCCCTTATCGCTGGCAGCCTCCATCACCTTTCTCCCGAAGCTTCATTCACATTGTATTTTTTATGGTATTTGTTAAACGCTTACTATCTGCCTGGCCCTGTACTAAGCACTACGTTAGATATAAGCTAATCAGGTTGGATACAGGACCTGTCCCACATAGGGCTCACAGTCTTACTCCCCATTTTACAGTTGAGGTCAATGAGACTCAGAGAAGTGAAGCGACTTGCTCAAGGCCCCGCAGCAGACAAGTGGTGGAGTCGGGATTAGAATCCAGGTCCTTCTCATTCCCAAGCCAGTGCTCTATCCATTAAGCCGTGCTGAACCTCGTTTGCATTACGGGAAGGTTCCTTCACTTCCTAGGGATGATCCAGGGATACATTGGGCAGATCCTGGGCCCGGGTGGTTCTTAGAGCATCAAGAGCGGTGGTTCTGACACATAAAGATAATTTTCCCAAATCTAGCAGGGTGAGGGAAGGATAATTCTCCACCTTCTTCTCTACTTAGACCTGTGGCAAAGTAACACACGATTACAACACTCCTCTTTCTCCTTCCTTCTGAACACTTCCTCTCTATAAGGGCACAGAATTAAACCGGTGCTATGTTTCTCTTTACAGAAGGCTCCAGAGAGCTCTTCAAGTGAGGTAAGATTTTGAGTCCAGTTGTAGATGGGGATCGTGTCTGTTTATTGTTATATTGTTATTGTTTATTGTTGTTATACTGTTTATTGCTATATTGTACTCTCCCAAGTGCTTAGTACAGTTCTCTGCCCACAATAAACATTCAAAAATAGGCAAGGCGGTCTCTATGGCTGGGCTGGGCTGGACTCCTGGACTCCTCTTCTGAGAGTTCATCCTTGACACAAGCTTCTGTCTTAGACTGTTTGCCTGTCTGTTCGCTTTTTTGGGTACCAGGTAAATGTCAGCTTGCTAGGCATATCCCCTTCGGACCGACTACCCTTTCATTGAACATTTCCACTCCCAGTCCTGAACAGTTTCCTGCAGAAACGCTCTGGGCATGTCACTCCCCTTCTCAAAAACCTCCAGTGGTTGCCTATCAACCTCCGCACATAACCAAAACTTCTCACTCTGGGCTTCAAGGCTGTCCATCACCTTGCCCCCTCCTACCTCTCCTCCCTTCTCTCTTTCTACCGCCCACCCCGTAGGCTCCACTCCTCTGCCGCCCACCTCCTCACCGTCCCCCGTTCTCGCCCATCCCGCCGTCGACCCCCGGCCCACGTCCTCCCGCGGTCCTGGAACGCCCTCCCTCCTCACCTCCGCCACACTAACTCTCTTCTCCTCTTCAAAGCCCTACTGAGAACTCACCTCCTCCGAGAGGCCTTCCCACACAGAGCTTCCCCTTCTCCCTCTGCTGCCTCTCTGTCCCCCTTCACCTCCCCTCAGCTAAGTCCCCTTTCCCCCCCGCTTTCCCTCTGCTCCTCCCCCTCTCCCTTCCCCTCCCCTCAGCACCGTGCTCGTCCGCTCATTTGTATAGATTTTTATTACCCTATTTATTTTGTTAATGAGACGTACATCCCCTTGATTCTATTTATTGCTACTGTTTTTGTCCCTCAGTCTCCCCCGATTAGACTGTGAGCCCGTCAATGGGCAGAGATTGCCTCTATCTGTTGCCGAATTGTACATTCCAAGCGCTTAGTACAGTGCTCTGCACATAGTAAGCGCTCAATAAATACTATTGAATGAATGAATGAACATCTAAATTTGGGGTAAATGAGAGCAAGTTTGGTAATCTCTAAAGGACCCGGTTTTTTTATATTTGTTAAGTGCTCACTATGTGCCAGGCACTGTACTAAGTGCCGAGGTAGTTACGAGCTAATTACCTAATAGACCTTGTCCCATAGGGCGCTCACAGTCTTAACCCCCATTTTACAGCTGAGGGAACTGAGGCACAGAGAAGTGAAGTGACTCGCCCAAGGTCACACAGCCACTCATCTCCCGGGATTATATCTACGTCCTTCTGACTCCCGGGCCCGTGCTCTATCCACCAGGACATGCAACTTCTCTAATTGAGTGTAGAGTTTTGGTACATCAAAGCTGGAGCCACTGGAGCCAACTTCAATCTTAGATAGTTGTTCCCTGGAAAATCCCCAGGTGCAAATCAATCGTGTCTCCAAAGAAATGGGATTCACAGGCCAGAATTTAGTCAGACCCAATAGCCAGATTGAACAGTAAAACCAAACCATGACAGTTCTGACAATCTCAGACCCACCTGAGTTTCTCCATGAGGAAAGCATCGTGTTAGATAGATGCTAACCAGTCCTGGGCTCTCTATCCAAGCGATTCTGGGTAGCTTATTACTCATTTCTTTTCCTTGAATGATTAAATTCTCTGGACAACCATTGACTGCTTTATGCTTGCAAACCATGAAACTAAAACTGTTTTATCTTTTTTCTCATCCCAAGGAATCTGACAGTGCTGCTGAAGTAAGGAACTTTTATTATCTTTGAAAACCCTTTAACGTCCTCCATTAGGTGTTCTGTTTTATAATCAGTGATTTGTCTGGTTTTTTTCAGAAACGTCTTCTGAGGGAGAGAGAGTTCTATCAACAGCAGCTGGTAAGGATTCCCCTGTAACCTAATGACAGTGGATTGTGACTTCAGTTGGGAGAGGACAGTTTTCCTACCTCTCTGACCCTCCCACTCCTTTACCCTATTCCGAATCAGTCAAGAAACTCAGAACTATCCTCCTGTTCTGTTCCTGCCTCTATTCACCTATGGCCAGGCTTTCACAGCCAGAACCAAAACCAAAATTAAATCAATTATCCTGATAATCTAGACAGAAAACCCTCTTAAACCTGAATTAGTAGCAGAATGCATGGACCGTACCATCCGTGATCTAGTGGGAATCAACAGCTGTAAGGCCGGGCTACTCAAGCCCAGATACCCTGCAAATTCAGGGGAAAAAAACCTGCCTGAATAGAGGGAGATAATTGCCAAACCTCCATCTGTCGTTGGGCTGTAGAAAGCAGGACTGTGTGAGGTGATGAACCTCTTGGGGGGTGACGGGGAGGATTCGCTTAGCTATTATAAATGATTCTTGCGCATTCTGGAGGAGCTCATTTACTTCACAAAATGAGCAGGATCCTGCCGAAGAGAAGATCCCTAGCCAGGATTCACCTCGGGAAAGAAATTGCTTCCTCTCACTTCCGTTTACGATAGACATCTGCCACGGCCTTCATCGCCCCCTTCCCCCCGGCCCTCGGCAGTCCAGTCGTGATAGCCGATGGTGGTCCCAAGCCCGGATCAGGGTGGCAACCTGTCCCACAGGCTGGTCCGGGGACATCTCACATGTTTTCAACTGGCCCGTTGAAAACTGAGAGTCAATCCTTGCTCTCATCCCCTCAATGGTAAGACATTGGACATCTTGATGTCTGGTATCTTTATTGCAAACGTTCAGGTTCCCTCTGCCTTGCCTGGGCCCCTGGAATGAGCTCAGAAGCAGCACCCGTGTTTACGGACCTGGGAGGAGAGCTCAGTGGGTACGGTGCAAATCGTTGGGGGTTTAACCCCCAAAGCCTCCCCCAAGGTCACACTCTCGATTGTGCGGATTCAAGCATATCATTACATACTTTACCCATATAGGGCTAATCACATAACATGACTATTGCTTCCAAATTGACCAAAGGATTAGTTTCCCCCTAATAACCCAAGGGACCATCCTAATTACCTCTCCTCTCTCCCATCCCTCCCTCACCAACTTTAGCCTCTGGTCCTGGTCACTCCACTCTACACTGAGTAGCGCCCTCGTGACACTAATGAATTAGAGTGGATTAACGTATCGGGTATACTATTATTCATTCGTTCGTATTTATTGAGTGCTTACTGTGTGCAGAGCAGTATAGTGAACAGTTTGGGGAACTGCAAATTATGTGTGCTGTTTTCTTTCCTTCTAGGATGAACTCAACGAACGTTATCGTCAGCTTGAACCCTACTAAACTGATTATGAGTGCGCTATTTTCTTTCTTTTTAGGATGAATATTATCGTCAGTTTGAACCCGACTTCTACCCTCGGGCTTATCCGAAAAAAGAAGTCATGCCCTACCCGCTGGAATATTTTATCCCTCAAGCAGCAGTGTACAGCATCCCCCAGCTGGTATATAGGGTCCCTCAAGAAGTAACCTTTCCCAGTCCTCTCCGTTTCCGCTACGCTTTTCCTCAGCCAACCCTCCCCGTTGAGGTGAGCTCAGTTCCAGGGCTGGGACTGTGATTTCAGGGGCTTGTCAGAAGAAATGAGTAACGTAGAAATGAGAGAAAACAGCAGTTAAATGAATTGCATAGGAAAAGGAGAAAAAGCATTTGGTTCAATCGAACGATGCTATTTGGGAAGCAACATGGCTTAGTGGAAAGAGCACGAACCTGGGAGTCGGAGGACATGAGTTCTAATTCTAATTCTACCAGGTGTTTGCTGTGTGACCGTGGGCAAGTCGCTTCAATTCCCAACTATAAAAACGAGATTCAAAACCTCTGTTCTCCCTCCTACTTGATCCGTGAGCTCAGTGTAGGTCAGGGACTGTGTCCGACATAATTAACTTGTATCTACCCCAGCGCTTAGAGCAGCGCCGGACACATAGTAAGTGCTTAACAAATACCATAAACAAATCGAGCACTTACTGTGGGCAGAGCACCTTTTAATGAGTTTGGGAGAATGTAATGAAACAGAGCTGGTGACACTGTCCACAGGGAATTTACGGGAGCTTACGGTCTATTGTATGGGTAAAACCAAGCCAGACCAAGGGAATAGTTCAGATTCTGGCACTCCTCCATTAAAATGTGAGCCACTGGTGGGTAAGGAATGTGTCATTTCATTATTCCGTATTGCCCACAAGTGACTACTGGAGCTAAGCAAAGCCTAGCACACCAATGAGCTTCCCGTTTCAAACTCCCCCAAAGAGAAAATTGAGTTTTCTGTTTCCTGGCAAATGCCATAATTATACAGAAAATGCTTCTCCTTTGATGAGAGCCATCAACTCTTTTTTTGTTTCTAACTCTTTCAGAGGAAGTAAGAAGACTTCTCTGGGATACCTACCACCTCCAAGACTTTGGTAAGTCTCTGCTTCATTGGAGATAGAAGCTAAAAGTGGTCCATCTAAAGCTATTTCTCTCTGAGACACGGTACAAAAAGAAACAGAGTGTGGCCTACGGGATAGTGCAAAGGGCTGGGAATCAGGAGAACTTGATTTTAATCCTGGCTCTGCCACATGTCTGCCAGGTGACCTTGGGCAAGTCACTTAAATTCTCTAGGCCTCAGTTTCCTCATCTGTAAAAAGAAGATTAAGACTGTGAGCTCCATGTAGGTCTTTCACTGAGTCAACCTTGATTAACTTGAATCTACCCCAGAGCTTAGTACGGTGTCTGGCAAATAGTAAGTACTTAACAAATGTCATTAAAAAATATGCTGAAGCATATTGCGCCGTGTTCTTTATCAAAATTTATTTCACCTGGGCCTTGGTTGGTTGATGACATATTTGAAGTTTGGCACTGAGGTCTTTGTTGCCTAAATAGAGTTTATCTACAGAGTGGGGTTATGCAAAGAGACGAAACTGGTCTTCATCTAAAATTGCTCCCAGGGCAAAGCAAAGGTCGTAGCAGGAAGATCCCTTGGGGTGGTCTCCTTGTTTCAAACAAGATCCTCAGCTGGAGCCTTTTCCCAGCAAGAATTTCCCCACAGTAGGAAAACCCCTGAAGACCAAACCTTAGAAATCATTGTTTTCTAATCCTCAGCCAGGACACCATCCCAAACTCACAAATGTAAGCAACTAGTTTCCTTGAATTATTGAGTTGTCTTCAGTGGGCAAAATCCATAAAGAAATCTAGAGCCAGACTAGATTTGGAAAAGCAGCTCTGGTAGTGGTTACCTTGGTTTTCCTCCGTCTCTTCTGACCTTAAATAATAATTTTAAAAAAACATTTTCTGGCAATCCCTGGAAAAGGGTGTCATATTGGAAATCCTGATGGGTACTGAAATCTCATGCTGCTCCAAGTTATCGCCTAATTCCTATTTCCTTATGATCAACTCCCAGTTACGTATGAAATTTTAAAACTCGGATCCTATGTAGAGGAAACTTGACACTTCATCCGTTCTTTTAGCCACTTTACAAAGTCTCCAGTCAATCTATCAGCAATATTTACTGAGCATCTACTGGGGACAGACTGCATTGCTCTAAACACTTCCATGGCTTAGGAGTCAGGAGTTCTAATCCCAGATCCACCACCTGTCAGCTGTGCGACTCTGGGCAAGTCCCTTAACTTGTCTGTGTCTCAGTGACCTCATCTGGAAAATGGGGATTAAGACTGTGAGTCCTACGTGGGACAACCTGAAGACTGTAAGCCTCATGTGGGACAACCTGATTACCCTGTATCTACCCCAGCGCTTAGAACGGTGCTCGGCACATAGTAAGCGCTTAACAGATGCCAAAATTACTATTATTATTACTTGGGAGAGTACAATAGATTGAATAGACATGTTCCCTGCCCTTGGGGAGCTTACAATCTAGCCTTCAACTACTGATCTAGACTACTTGTAAATCTGTTATGTCGGGCATGTCCACAACAGGACGTGACTAACCAAGAGAACTATAGAGACCGATTTTCTCTAACCGAATAATAGGACCTGCAAAGAAACCATTCCAGATGACTTTATAAAAAACTAACCGTACGTTTCCTTTTCCTCTGCAGATCTGAATGAAAATCCCATTCTCTGTATGTGATCTCTCATCTATCTGTGTTTAAGATATAGCACCATATTTCCGAAAACCTTGAGCAAGTTGTTAATTTAGAATGACACAATACTGATCAGGAGAATCGTTTTGCTGTTCTTCCTACTCCAAACAGTTCGCTGTCTCTAAATCTCAGGGCTATGGGGAGCTCCGGTATCTTCAGGGACCAGAGGATGTAGGCCCTGCTTCTGCCATGGAAATTTTAAATTATTTAACTTACTGATGCCACCATTTCTAGTAGCTGTGTACAGTAACCACGTTATTTTCTTTCCTATCTTTTCAATAAATTGAATTTTCATCCACTTCTGCTTTTCCTGTTTTTATTGTCATTCTTCACCCTTAATCTGGGTCCTGAAGATGAATGACCTGCATAATGACACTAAAATTTGGTCGGTTTTTATAAATTGGTCTTCAAAGTAAAATCGAGACTGTCTGAAGCTAAGGTTCATTTTCTCTACAAAGAGAGGTTACTAACCATCCATCACAAAATCCATGAGGAACCGAGAAGGGGGTTGGGTAGGTGGGTGAATGAGTTCCCCGAGAAGACTGGGTGCAGAGACTGAAATTGGAAATTCTGGAAGAGACAGGGAAGCTTTTTTTTAATTAACTGTACTGGTTAAGTCCTTACTATGTGCCAAGCACTGTACTAAGCACGGTGTAGATACAAGGCAAGAAGTTTGGACACAGCCACCTGAGCCACTAAGGGCTTACAGTCTAAGTAGGATGGAATAGGATTGAATCCCCATTTTACAGATGAAGTCACTGAGGCCCAGAGAAGTGAAGCAACTTGCCCGGGGCCACACAGCATTCTAGTGCCAGAGCCAGGATTAGAGCCCAGATCCTTTGACTCCCGGGCCTGTGTTCTTTCCACTAGACCACGCCGTTTCCCTTCTTTAATAAAATTTCCTGTCTCCGTGTGATTTTGACTAGGTTAAAGATGTGCTTTTTTCATTCAATAGTATTTATTGAGCGCTTACTATGTGCAGAGCACTGTACTAAGCACTTGGAATGTACAAATCGGCAACAGATAGAGACAGTCCCTGCCCATTGACTGGCTTACAGTCTAATTGGGGGAGACAGACAGACAAAAACAATAGCAATAAATAATAATAATAATGTTGGTATTTGTTAAGCGCTTACTATGTGCAGAACACTGTTCTAAGCGCTGGGGTAGACACAAGGGAATCAGGTTGTCCCACGTGGGGCTCACAGTCTTAATCCCCATTTTACAGATGAGGTAACTGAGGCACAGAGAAGTTAAGTGACTTGCCCAAAGTCACACAGCTGACAAGTGGCAGAACGGGAATTCGAACCCATGATCTCTGACTCCAAAGCCCGTGGTCTTTCCACTGAGCCACGCTGCTGAACATCTCATTCAAACTATAGCAATAAATGGAATCAAGGTGATGTACACCTCATTAACAAAATAAATAGGGTAATGAAAATACATACCCTTCCTGAAGGAGATGATTACTGACATTTATTGAGTATCAACTCTAGGCTTTTCTGTTGAGAACTGAGCGTGCCCACCATCAGGGTCAGTGAGCTGCTGTTTCAATCTTGTGATGCACTAGCCTCATTTAGGGACTTGTATCTGACAACTTTCAAATAATAATAAGGAATAAAATGTGGAAAGTAACGTGTAAATTACAGGCCAATTCTATTTAGGAATCTAAATGGGTTTTACAGTACCAATAAATGTTTCAAGTAAATCCCAAGGAACTGCAAACTTGAAAAGCCCGGGAAAGCTTGGACAAATGACCCTTTCTCAGTTACAAGATCACGTCGGCTCTCCTCGTTACCCATCACCAGCAGTGACAGTAAGCCGAAAGTGGTAAGGGAGAAATGGAAATCGGTCCCCATGTAATTCCGAGTCCTTGGAATAAGGAACGATTTGGGGTGAAGCTGACGCGGAAGCCATTACGAGGGATCTGGCCCTGGGTCGTGTTAAAACTTTTTTTTCTTTAATGGTGTCCGTTAAGTGCTTACTTGTAGTCTTTACTCACCGCTCCTTCAGCATCACAGAACTTACGTGCATATCCGTATTCATTGATTCTATTTATTGCTATTGTTCTTGTCTGTCCGTCTCCCCCGATCCGACCGTGCGCCCGTCAAAGGGCAGGGACCGTCTCTACCTGTTACCGATTTGTCCATTCCAAGCGCTTAGTCCAGTGCTCTGCACATAGTAGGCGCTCAATAAATACTACTGAATGAGTGAATATTCATTCATATTTATATTCATTTTAACGTCTGTCTCCCACTCTAACCTGCAAGATCGCTGTGGGCAGGGAACGTGTCTGCCAACTCTATCACACTGTGCTTTCCCAGGCGCTTAGTACAGTGCTCTAACACAATAAGCGCTCAATAAATAGGACTGATCGACTGAAGTGTCACGTACTGTACTAAGATCTGGGTAGGTAATCAGGTCCATGTCCCACACGGGGCTCACCATCTTAATCCCCATTTTACAGAAGAGGTCACTGAGCCCCAGAGAAGTGAAGTGATTTGCCCAAGGTCACACAGAGAACAAGGGGCGGAGTTAGGATTAGAACCCGGGTCTTCTGACTCCCAGACCCAGGCTCTTTTCACCAGACCACTCCACCTCCAGGGTGGAGTGAAGGCTTCTGGGAGTCAGTCCGTCCATCTGAACGAATGAATAAATGATGAATCGTATTTATTGATCACTTACTGTGTGCAGATCACTGCCCTAAGCGCTTGGGAGAGTACAATACAACAATATAACAGACGCGTTCGCTGCCCACGATAAGCTTAGGAGCATCTGATGTAATGCTTCCTCATTAGGCAGTGGGTGGTTTTAAATGCCTTTCAAGGGCGGGAACCTCCCACTCGACGCTGGTCTTACTGGTAAGAAGAATCTATTAGCTACTGGTGCTAATGGTATAAATGAGATTGGGGGTGCATGGGATGCAGATGGGGGAAGGCCGCGGCTTTCGGTGGTGTAGAAAAAACTGTGGGAGCAGGAGGTATGGGGGGTTGCCGGTGCGGGTGTTATAGAGAAGTTATGGGGAAGCAGCATGGCTCAGCGGAAAAGAGCCTGGGCTTCGGAGTCAGAGGTCATGAGTTCGACTCCCGGCTCTATCACTTGTCAGCGGCGTGACGGCGGCCAAGTCGCTTCACTTCTCCGTGTCTCAGTTACCTCATCTGTCAAACGGGGATGAAGACTGTGAGCCTCTCGGCGGACAACCTGATTACCCCGTATCTACCCCGGCGGTTAGAACAGTGCTCGGCACCTAGTAAGCGCTTAACAGATACCAACATTATTAGAGAGGACTGTTAGGCCAGGTGGTGTAGATTGGGATGTAGGTGTGGTTCCGGCGGAACCGCTGACCCTGTCGAACGAAACACGAGGAATGAAGTGAAGTGCATCTCCCCGCTTAAATTAATGATGGCATTTCTGAAGCACTTACTTCGTGCCAAGCACCGTATTAGGCGCTGAGGTAGATACAAGGTAAGCAAACCTGACTTAGACCCTCTCGGACACACGGCTCACAACCCAGGGAAGCAGCGCGGCTCAGTGGCAAGAGCCCGGGCTTGGGAGTCAGAGGTCCTGGGTTTGAATCCCGGCTTTGCCACTTGTCAGCTGTGTGACTGTGGGCAAGTCACTTAACTTCTCTGTGCCTCATCTGTAAAATGGGGATGAAGACTGTGAGCCTCACGTGGAACGACCTGATGACCCTGTATCTACCCCAGTGCTTAGAACAGTGCTCTGCATATAGTAAGCGCTTAACAAATACCAACATTATCATTAACTGGCTGGGCCTGGCCTTCACTTCTCTTCTCTGTGCCTCGGTGACCTAAAGAGATAGTAAGGAATTTGAAAAATCGAAAAGTCATAAAACAGAACTAAATTCTCTAATAGAGAAGCAGCGTGGCTTCATGGCAAGAGGCTGGGCTTGGGAGTCAGAGGTCATGGGTTCGAATGCCGGCTCTGCCGCCTGTCAGCTGTGTGACTTTGGGCAAGCCACTTAACTTCTCTGGGCCTCAGTTAAATCATCTGTAAAATGGGGATGAAGACTGTGAGCCCTACGGGGGACAACGTGATTATCTTGTATCTACCCCGCCGCTTAGAACAGTGCTTGGCACATAGTAAGCGCTTAACAAATACTGACTTTTTTTTTTTAATAATGGGAGAATGCACCTGGACAGATGATCAACTCCCTCCTCTCTTTAGCCAAGACCCTGTGATCAACACCTCCCCCCCACAACTTTTTGAACTGGGCTTTCAGCCTAGGGGTCATTGCAAGGGACTGACAGGTCTTGAGAACTTCCAGTCATGGAGGTCAAACTCCACTGCGGGTCTCCAGACCTTAAGTTCACTGTGGGCAGGGAACGTGTCTGTTCATTGTTATACTGTACTCTCTCAAATGCTTAGTAAAGTAATAATAATAGTAATAATGATGGTATTTGTTAAGCGTTTACTATTCATTCATTCAATAGTATTTATTGAGCGCTTACTATGTGCAGAGCACCGTACTAAGCGCTTGGAATGTACAAATCGGTAACAGATAGAGACACTCCCTGCCCTTTGACGGGCTTACGGTCTAATCGGGGGAGATGGACAGACAAGAACGATGGCAATAAATAATAATGTTGGTATTTGTTAAGCGCTTACTATGTGCAGAGCACTGTTCTAAGCGCTGGGGTAGACACAGGGGAATCAGGTTGTCCCACGTGGGGCTCACAGTCTTAATCCCCATTTTACAGATGAGGGAACTGAGGCACAGAGAAGTTAAGTGACTCGCCCACAGTCACACAGCTGACAAGTGGCAGAGCTGGGATTCGAACTCATGAGCCCTGACTCCAAAGCCCGTGCTCTTTCCACTGCGCCACGCTGCTTCTAAATAGAATAAATAGATTCGAGGGGAAGAGCATCTCATTAAAACAATAGCAAATAAATGCTATTTGCTAAATGCAAATGTTAATGCTAAATCTCATTAACAAAATAAAGCACTGTTCTAAGCGCTGGGGGAGATACAAGGTGACTGACCCACGTGGGGCTCACAGTTTTCATCCCCATTTTCCAGATGAGGTAACTGAGGCCCAGCGAAGTGAAGTGACCTGCCCAAAGTCACAGAGCTGACAAGTGACGGAGCCGGAATTAGAACCCTTGACCTCTGACTCCCAAGCCTGGGCTCTTTCCACTGAGCCACACTGCTCTGCACACAGTAGGTGCTCAGTAAATACAATCGACTGACTTCCAGCCTGCTAGCTCTTCGAAACCTGCCCTTCCCAGTTCCCACCCTCATCTCATATCCCTGTACTTCATTTTGCCCCTGCACTAAAAAAGGAAATGTTGGCATCTACGGGGGACAGTAAGTCATTGCTGAATGCAGGAACTCGTTTTAAGGTTTGGGTTAATAAAGGGTGGAGATTGATCTTAGAGCACTGGATCTTAGAGCACTGGATGGCAGTGCTACGACAGCACTGCCATCCAGAAAGTCTCTTGGCCTTCCTAGCCAGGGCCTAGTGACAGAATCATAGGAAATAGCAAGGTTTTAGGTGCCCTTTGACATCAGTCTTCCGAATCACGGAGTCTAAATGAGTCTGGAAGGAGGGTCTGGGCTCTATTCGTTCCCTCAGAGATGGAAATTCCTTAGCTCTCGTGGAGAACCCATTTCGCTGTCAGTGTTACTGACAATTTCTTCCTCCCTGAACCTATAGATAATACATTCGTTAACTTCAAAATACACCAGACATTCGGCCACGATAGTGACCTGGAAAGGCTGCTTTTGGACATCTCTGGGATCTTTCTTCTCAAACAGTGAAATTTCTTAAGCATCTACTGCATTGCTTCTCATTAATTTAATTACACCTCACATTAGGTCCTGGAGAAATTCAGCGGTCTCCACACACTCTGGTGAGTCCTCCAGGATCTGGACCCGGGGATCAGGGTTGGAAGTTTAAATACCTTGGGAGTCGGCTGGTCACGCATTTGCAATCTGCCGATCAGCGGGTTACTCTCCCCTTCTAGACTGCAAACTCATTGTGGGCAGGGAATGTCTACCAACTCTGTCATCTTGTACTCTCCCAAGCATTTAGTACAGTGCTCTGCACACAGTAATCACCCAAGTATCATCGATCAGTTGATTGTTAGGTGTCTGCTGCTTAAAGGAACAGCACGCTATAGAGAGTACCGGGGATATTAACTAAAAAACTCCCTTTTATAACCCAGCTTCTGTTCACGTGTCTGGGGATTGGTATTTGAATCAATGTGGGATGGAGGTTACGGCATGGGGTGAATTGGCTCAAGACAATGAGAATAAAGACAAGAAAAGTAAACTATGAATGAAGAGTCATTTTATTGGAAAGAAAGGAAAAAAAAACAGTTCATGTTCATCCCTTTTAGAAGTGGCGACGCTAATAAATTAAATAATCCAAGGAACCTCTCATAGAGACATGGAAAAATTCCTGATAATAACATTCCACTCTAAACCATCTTGCTGTTGACATGCCAAACCTGGGATTTAGATACTGTAAACTGTTTCGGAGTCAATATATAGTAGAGAATATAAAGAACGTGGTTTTCCTCCTATTCAGAATTGTTTTTTTCTAAAAGAACATATTTAGCAGAGAGAGAAGAGAGATCAATTAAAGAGGTTGGAATCTCCAGGCATACCTGTGAATAAATAGACAATAATAGATTAGTCATTTTTCATTTCGGATTAATAATTACAGACAATGAATGCTTATTATTGTACTATATTTGTGTAGGGGGGTGTGTGTATATAAAGATATGTGTGTGTGTTTTTGTGTATGCGTGTGTCTACACTCTGTTGGATAAGCTTTCGCGAGCTTTCATAAGCTTTAATAAATAGTAATAAAGGCATTTAGATCCACTACTCTCTTCAGCTTCCACTTAGATAAGGTTCCACGCCTGGACATCTAACTCCCTCTGGGAGTCAGTGGCCCAGAAGAGGGTATGGATCGCCTTAACAGAGCAGAAGAAGCCATGTGGCCAAGTGGAAAGAGCACAGGCTGGTGAGCCAGAGGCCCTGGATTCCAATCCTGGCTCTGCCACTTGCCTACTGCGTGACTTTGGACTTTTCACTTCTCTAGGTGTCAGTTTCCTCATCTGTAAAATGGGGATTCAATACCTCTTCTCCCTCCTACTTAGACTACGAGCCCAGTATGGGCCAGGGACTTTGTCCAACCTAATTATTTTGAATCCATCCCAGTGCTCTGACACATAGTGGGTACTTAACAAGTACCACGATCATTATTAAGATGAGGCATGTTCCCTGCCCACTAGAAGCTCATCCTCTAATGGGGGAGACTGACAGAAACATATCTACAAATTAGGAAAAAGAATAAGCCAAATAAATCGTATACATTATTAGAGATGCTGAGGCGGGGTATGAATATATACATCTCTAAGTTACTCGAGGTGGCTGATGAATTGGTGGGTCTTGGTTTTGGTGAGTTAATCAGGAAAGGCAGATTGGAAGAGTTGGGATTTTAGGGGTCTCTGAAGGTGGGGAGAGCTGTGGTCCGTTGGATGAGGAAGGGGGTGGGGCTTCAGCTGATTTGGTCAATATTTCATCCAAGTTTCAGCACATAAAAATACCCACACACAAGCACTCTGTAAATATATCTAGTCTAGAAGCATTTCACCCACCAGTCTGAATGAAGAGGATGACTTACCAGAACCCTAGGACTGCATTACTTCAGTTGGTTTCTGGGATCTTCTAAAAGAAAACATTTCCATAAAATCAAATCATGACACATAATAGGAAAACCCATTTTCAGTTGTCCAGGATTGGCTACCTGAGTGAACTGGAAATACCAACTGGCTACCAAGCTCTCTGTAGCACTCTCTCTGTCTCTCTGTCTGTCTCTCTGACTACCCATCTCTGTCTTTCTCTCTGTCTTTCTCCTCTCCTCTCTCTCTCTCTCTCTCCTTTTCAGTCAAAATGTGCGGGTAATTCCAGTCAACAGTTCTGCACTGCTCCAGTGCTTGACACACAGGAGCACTTAACAAACACCGGCATTACTATTATTATGATGTATTAAAAACATCTCCTCTTTCTGGGTAGTCTTACTCTCCATTTTACAGATGAGGTGACTGAGGCACAGAGAACTGAAGGATTTGCCCAAGTGGCAGAGCTGGGATTAGAACCCAGGTCCTTCTGACTCCTAGGCCCAGGTCCATCCACTAGGCCATGTTGCTTCTCAAGATTGAGACTCCGAGGGCTGCTGTGTTTGTTTATTAAGGCAATCAGCTACTCTCTTCAACCTCCACTGGGATAGGCCTCCCCCCCGCCGGCAAACATCTAGCTCCTTTTGGGAGCCACACTGGCCCAAATGAGGGTGGGGCTTCAGACCCTCTCAGAAATGAAGTCTGATGTACAATCAGGGAAGCAGCAGGGTCTAATGGAAAGAGCATGGGCCTGAGGGTCAGAGGACCTGGATTCTAATCCCAGCTCTGCCATGTGTCCGCTGTGAGACCTTGGTCAAGTCATTTCACTTCTCTGAGCCTCAGATACCGCATCTGTAAAATGGGGATTAAATCCTACTCTCTCCTACTTAGACTGTGAGCCCCATATGGGACAGGGTATATGTACAACCGGATTAACTTGTATCTACCCCAGTGTTTAGAACAGCGCTGGGCACGTAGTAAGCACTTAATAAGTACCATAATAATAATTATTATTATTAGCTGGGGAGACCGCACTGAAATAAATTTCAGAATGGAGGAAGAAGGAAAAGGGGATAAATACAGAGTTTTTGCTCTCCATTTCCTGTGACAATAGCAATCAATGTATTTTTAGCAGCCTGGCTTACTGGAAAGAGTCAGGGCCTGGTAGTCAGGACACCTGGGGCTCCGAACCCAAGCTCTGTCACTTGCCTGCTGTGTGACCCTGGGCACGTCACTTCAGCTAGCCCTGCTCCAATTTCCTCCTCCGTAAAATGGGGATTAAATGTGTTCTCCCTCCCCGACAGACTTTGGAGTCCTGTGCGGGACAGAGTCCGGGCCTGGCCTGATTGCATTATATTGACCTTAGTGTCTCGCACGTAGCAAGGGCTTATCAAATACCACAATTGCTGTTTATATCATTATCATTATTCCCGTCATTACTATTTGGCGATTTCATCTGAACTCACCTGAACCGGTTGAGGAAGGTTGTAGGCCACCGGTCTGATGACGGCCTCTCTGTAGAATGAGGGGGGCACGATGTCAGGCTGAACCAGAGACATGGTCATGGGTGGAAAATAAGGCATGACTTCAGTCTCGGGGTAAGGCATGACCTGAACCTGAGGGTAGGGCACCACTACAGCCTTCAGGTAGGGCAGGACTTCTTTCTTAGGGAGAGGCATGTCTTCGGGATTTTGTTGAGGCTGGAGATAAGTCAGGGTCTCAGGATGAGTCACGGGGAGGACAGCAGGCTTTTGGTAAATGTGAGGATTAACGTAGGTTTTGATGGGAGGGAAAAACGGGTAGGGATATTTCTAAAAGAAAAAAAGAGAGAAAAAACCAATCAAGCCAAACTTGAGTCAAATTCACATATCAAATTCACAGATTCACATATGAGAAGCAGTGTGGCTTCACGGACAGAGCACGGGCTTAGGGGTCCGAGAGTCATTCTAATCCCGGCTCCGCTACTTGTCTGCTGTGTGACCTTGGGCAAGCCGCTTAAGTTCTCTGTGCCTCAGTTACCTCGTCTGTAAAATGGGGCTTAAGACTGTGAGCCCCATGTGGGACAACCTGATTACCTTGTATCTACTCTAGCGCTTAGAACAGTGCTTGGCACATAGTAAGTGCTTAACAAATACCTTTATTATTATTATTATTATTATATGACTATCAAAATCTTTCTAGGATGACCTAATAATAATAAGTATTAGTATGATTAGTATAGCACTGTACTAAGCACTGGAGTGGATACAAGCAAATTGGGGTGGGCACAGTCCCTTTCCCACGTGGAGCTCACAGGCTTAATCCCCATTTTACAGAAGAGGTAACTGAGATCCAGACAAGTGAAGTGACTTGCCCAAGGTCACACAGCAGACAAGTGGCAGAGCCGGGATAGAATCCATGACCTTCTGACTCCCAGACCCATACTCTATCCACTATTCTATGCTGCTTCTACGGATTAAACTCCCGGGCTGAGGTGACGAGCATTTTACATTCGTTCCCCCTGGGATAGGTGGATGAAGAAAATAGTGGGATCAGGAAGGGTTGGGATAAACTCATAGATGAGAAGTTGATGAAGGGTCACTAAAGAGAAGAGTTGCCATTTCCCATGGTCCATCCGCAACCGTGGAGATGGACAAAGGAAACCATCCATCTGAGAGAAAACAGCATCGGTTCGGCCCAGATTATTTTAGGTTCCACTTGTGCTGAATAATAATGTTGGTATTTGTTAAGCGCTTACTATGTGCAGAGCACTGTTCTAAGCGCTGGGGGATATTCAGGGTCATCAGATTGTCCCACGTGAGGCTCACAGGTAATCCCCATTTTACAGATGAGGTAACTGAGGCCCAGAGAAGTGAAGTGACTTGCCCACAGTCACACAGCTGACAAGTGGCAGAGCTGGGACTCGAACTCATGACCTCTGACTGATAAACCAAATCTGTCTTATGATGAATCCTGGCCAAAGAACTGCTCTCTGGAATGAAGTAAATGTGTTTTTCCAGGATACGCTAGAAGCATTTAGGAAAATGCTTCTCCTACTACCCAGAATCGCTCCCCCATCCTCAGAGACGCTCATCACTTCACACAGTTCTCATTGGCACGGCCTCGACCCAAGAGGAGGGCTGGTCCATCATCTTCCTCTTTCCTGAATTTCCGGGATAATTGGGCTTGAGTAGCCAGGCCATAGAGGTGTTGATTCACACTGGATCCCCCAATGGTCAGGTCCGTACATTCCGCTGCTAATTCAGGTAAAGGAAGATTTTGGACTTAGATTTTCACGTAACGTGATTCGATTCTCCCCTTGGCTCTGGCTGTGAAGACCCAGCAATAGATGGATGGGCTGAGGCAAGAGCTGCCTTTAAAGTAAAATTACTCATTTGATTTCCTGATTGGTTTGGAGAAAATGGGACCTCTAAATGCCCCAATTACATCTTTTAGTGCAATGGGGGCCAATGCAGGGCAAATATTCTGGAAGAAAATGTTTTTCTCAACTGCCCTCTTCTGAAATCTACAGTGAGAATATCATTTTCTTCTGAGAGAAGAGAAAGTTTACCAGACGGGGCTGGTAGAATTCCTTCTCTTCCATAACGTGTTCCTGCAAAAAAAAAATTGAGAACAGTGTAAAATAGAAAACAGAGCAAATGATTTAATAAAATAAGCTTCACTGTATCATCTAGTGAAATAATCTCTGTTTTTCCAGTCACTCACTGGCAAAACTAAGCAGAGAGTGAGATTCAGCCCAAAGTAATTTAGGAAAAATTTTTTTAAAAATCAACTTCAATTCTTCACTCTCCTTTGGCATGTACATTTGCAAATTACTTCCAAGTACAAACTCCACTGCAAGTCAGTTCTGGTTTACATACCTGAGTGGCTGGAGGGACCCTGCTCTTAAAGCTGCTGTGGACCTGCTCTAGAAACTGATTCATTCAATAGTATTTATTGAGTGCTTACTATGTGCTGAGCACTGTACTAAGCGCTGGGAGGACACTGCTCTGGAGGCTGGTCATCATAGATCTCAAACCAGTGGGCCAGCCATGGGCCGGGCAATTCCACTTTGGGAAAAAAAAAGTTGGCTACACGAGATTTCCAGCCTACACATCCAGAGGGAATGAAGAGTTTAGACATTATCAAGCAAGCCAACTAATTGATTTTGCTAATTGATTTTGCTACCCTGAATATCCAAATTTTACAGAAGCCTCCTTCCTCCTCCCGTCCCACGAACTGGAGATTTGGACATCAAGTCAGAAAATGACAACACGGGAAACGGCATTCCAGCAGCAGGAGGAAGATCATTTCTCTTTCCTGCTCCAAGCTGGGGCATTGGCCATCTGGTAACTTACCTCGCTGGATAAGGTAGTAGGAAGGTCCTGTTAGGAAAAGGAAAACCCGTTTCAGTGGAAGGACTGACTCGGGGGGAAGTGGTTCTCCTCCCCCAAACCAGCCCTTCTCCTTGGTCTGTGGGGGTTTTTAGAGGCCTGTCAGCCCAAAATCACCATGACGAGTCAGGAAAAACCCAGCCAAAAGTGGCCCCACATTAAGAAATTGTAAAGGGAAGGGAGGACTAGAGTTTCAGGTTGCGGGTGCTCCAAATGACTAATGGTAGACAGGCCAAAATCGCCTCAGCATCAAGGACAAAGCAGGCAGGTTCCCATCTCTATCAATCATATTTATTGACCATTTACTGTGTGCAGAGCACTGTACCAAGCTTTGGAGAGAATGCAATATAACAACGTACAGATACATTCCCTGCCCACAATGAGCTTACAGGAAAGAGGGGGAACTAACGCCTTAGCAGCTTGAGTATAAATAAATGAATAAATCAGCAGCACACAGAGTTCCACCCTGGAACTGGCCATCTGATTTGGAAAAATGGGTAAAGATTCATGGGACAAAACCCATTACAAAACTTAAGTCCCCCTAATTCAACAGGGGAAATAATTGAGGTTAATATCATAAAATAAAATTTTACCATAAGTTCTCTGCGTTTTACGAGTTTCTCCTAAAGAAAAAATATTAAGTATAAAAGAGAAATCAATTAGTTCCTTACTCTGAGTAGAGAGCTTTGTTCTAAGTACTTGGAAGAACACAACAGAGTAGGTAGACACTATTCCTGATTCTACCAGCTCGGCTGACTAAAATCACTTAGAAGGAAGCAACAGATTTCAAAATTAGAACAACAGTGCTACTAGGAATGGAGGATTGAGTATTCAAAAAAGTTTTGAAAAAGTATCTTACCTTAACCAGCAGTTGGTCAGTTTCCTAGGGAAAGGAAAAGATAAGCCGTTTAGGTTTATAATAATGTTGGTATCGGTTAAGCGCTTACTATGTGCAGAACACTGTTCTAAGCGCTGGGGTAGATACAGGGTAATCAAGTTTTCCTTGTCCCACGTGAGGCTCACACTTAATCCCCATTTTACAGATGAGGTCACTGAGGCACAGAGAAGCGAAGTGACTTACCCACAGTCACACAGCTGACAAGTGGCAGAGCCGGGAGTCGAACCCATGACCTCTGACTCCGAAGCCCAGGCTCTTTCCACTGAGCCACGCTGTTTACGACACAACATGGTGGAAACACTGATTGAGGAGGTCTCCACAGCTACAGTGAAGCTGAGAACTGAAATCTTTATCTGTAAAGTTTCCCTGGTGGACTCAATTGACTCTGGGGAAAGGCCTGTGGAGTGGGAGAGAGGAAGAGGCGGTGGCCCTGGGCTTGAAGAAGGGAATGGAAGAGAACAGAGCAGAAGACAAGGAAATGGAAGAGAAGAATTGAGAACAGGAGAACAGAAGATAAGAGAACAGAACAGAAGACAAGGGAACGGAAGAGAAGGGAATGGAAGAGAAATAAACAGAAGAGAAGAGAACAGAAGAGAAGGGGAGACTGTGGGGGATTGATTCGGGAGACAGGCAGAACCGGACTCCCCACAGACTGTGTCCCCCAGGGAACGGGGTGGGCTCAATGCCACTGGCTTAGAAAGCTAAATGGTCCAAGACCCCAGTGAAACATGCAGATTTCAAATTCACTTGGGTGTTGTTTCCACTGCCGCATAATGGCTCCCTCCCTCTTAGGTGTGGCTGTGTGGACTGAGCTCACTGCTTGAGGTGAGAGGACAAGGGAGCCCAGACTGGACCGTAGCTGGGTCAGCCAAAGCTGGGCTCTGGCCTTTCAGTGAAGAACTCACGTCAGTGAAGGACTCACCTCACTGGATGAGCTGCTGCTCTGTAGTTTCTGCAGAGGAGAGACAATCCGTTCAGTGGCAGGGCTGACGCAGGGAAGGCTACCGTATTCCCCTTTCAATGGGGACTGGAAGGTCTGGGCAGCCAGAGGCCACCACTGCTCAACTGTAGGTAGACCCGTCGGTGGTCGCGGGGCAGGATGGGGAGGGGACCTTGTTACAAGGATTTCCAGTAGGAAATCCTCCCTGTTCACGTATCATCGGCCTCATCGAGGGCAAGCCTGCCGCTGAGGGAGACGAGGCCTTTGTGGAAGTGTGAATCATGAAACTCGTGACCCCCAGCTAACCTGCCCAAGACTCCTGGTCCTCGTCTCTCCAGGGCCGGCCTGTGTTCTTGGGTAATTGCCGGAACTTTGATGTTGGAGTATTTCTAGTCACGGCTACAACTTTTCGTCTCCTTCTTCCTTTTTTCCCTTCGGGCTCTGCTTCCTTACATTTACTTATCTCTCTCTTTCTCTGCCCTCTCGAGAGCTGTTGGAGACCTGGGATAAATCTTAGATGTGGCTGAGTCTCTCCTCAGTTGACTTTGGGGTAGGACACTAGCTCTCCATTTCCTTTCCAGGGGTCCTCAGCCATATGACCCAGGCAATCACTTCCCAGTAAACTCAGCTTCCAATATGACGAGTGGAGAGCGAGGCCGAGAACTCAGTTTCCACCTAGAACTCCCAGACGTACCCTCATCACTGGCAAAAGCCCACCCTCCGAGCCCACCGTACTCACGGGCATTGCCATGGCAACAGCCAGCAGGCAGGAGAGGATGAAGACCTTCATGGTGATTGAGTCCTGCAAAGGCAGATGGGAATGATGAGAGTTGAACTCGGGCAAAGATCGTTAATTTTACAAAACAGAATTGTGAGGTATCCACTCCAATCCTTAGTGCAGTGTCTGACACACAGTAAGGGCTAAATAAATACCACAAGTATTATTATTATTATTACTATAACGCACAATGAAATCCTTTGTAGAAGGAAGTGAGTTTGCAAGTCTGTGATATTCAGCATGGGCATCCATTATCTGTGTTCATCTTTCTGTAGATAGTGTTGAAATTGACAATCCCGTTTCAGTGGAAATTCACATTTCAGAATCGTGTGGCTGTCTACAGTATCATAATTCAAGTGTAAACTGTGAATTCTTCCAGTGGCTAGTTTTACAGTGAAAAAGCTATTATAGTATTCATTCATTCATTGATTCAATCATATTTATTAAGCGCCTACTGTGTGCAGAGCACGGTACTAAATGCTTGGGAAAGTACAATACAGCAATAAATACAGCAATCATCTAGAGCAGATGATAATACTAATTATATCCTGCATCTACTATCTTCAGTGTGTTTGGGGACTGGGGTCATTTCTACCAAATCTAATGTGCTCTCCCAAGTGCTTAGTACAGTGCTCTGCATATAGCAGCTCTCAATAAATATGATGGTATTGATGCCTGTCTACTTGTTTTGTTTTGCTGTCTGTCTCCCCCTTTTAGACTGTGAGCCCGTTGTTGGGCAGAGATTGTCTCTGTTGCCGAATTGTACATTCCAAGCACTTAGTACAGTGCTCTGCACACAGTAAGCGCTCAATAAATACGATTGAATGAATGATTGATTGATGGGGCTCTTGTTAGACCAAAATTCTTCATCATTAGAGCTGGGTTTACATCTTCAACTACTATTGAAAGAATTGAGACTTGAAGTGGACATTGCCCTCACTTTTTGGAGTTATTCAAAGTTTTCCAGCATATCAAAATCAAGAACATATTTTTTGACCTCAGCCATCCAAAACCTGGGTGCAGGTAACGGCAGCCTCAGTCTCCTGGCATTTTAAAACAATAGAAAGTGGCTAAAGACACCAAATGTCTGTTGTCTTTAGAAATCCTCTCCAGAAGAAGAGGCCGCTGTTCCTCTAAACAAGAAATTTGGGATCATTAGGAGGGATTCTTGGAAGCAAATTCAATACTCATGTTTCGGACCTGTTTAACCCAGGTAGAATCAAAGGTGGGTAAAGGATTTCAAAGTCATCAAACCCATCCTCCTGTTTCTAGAATGGCATCAGCTAGGCTTTCTCAAGGGATAGCTGTTCACCCTTTGCTCAACTAGCTCCTAAGAAAAGGTTCTGTAGTTGCCTTTCCCAGTGAACCTGAATGCTCGTAAACCAGAGAGTCATCCTGGGGTCTAACCTAAACTAGCCTGCTGGGGAAATGGAAGGCTTTTGCTTTCCACCAGACCTCAGGAGACACAGTGAAGTCCTTCCCTGCTGGCCAAACTCTCTTCCTGAATCACTTGAAGGCTCTTAGCTCTGTGATTTCTCAGCCTTCAGTCATCTAGGGAAAATAAACTTAGGCACTAAACCCTTGCCAAACCCTTGATCAGGTGTGGTACAAAACTCTAGTAATAGGTCTGTCCAAAGTCAAATAATGATTAGCTCACTATCTCCCTGGACCCCCCAGATACATGTCCTCTTTTTAAACTCGGTATTTAATATATCGTGTTAAGGCTGGGGTCCACCGTGATCCCCAGATATTTATTTTTCCTAAAATAGCCCTCCCTGCCCCATATTGAATTCATGTAGCTTCTCTTTCAACTGTAGCTAAATTACCTTGAATCACCCAGTTTTCCCAACTCATCAAAGCTCTGTGAAATATTACCCAGTTCTGGCAATCATAGGTAAATCCAGTGAGCAATGGATATTGTCTAATTTCCAGGTTAATATTAAAAACATCCTGAAGCTCCTGGCTCCGGACCTACCTCAAGAATTCAATTCAGTATGCTCCCCTAGACTGATAGTGAAAATCACTTTTTGACTACAACCCCTGAAACAACTGCACCCTCAGCCCTCATCGTCAATCATTCAGAAACAAATACTCTATCGCCAACAAGTATTACATTGTGGCCTCTGATTTTTCAAGTCTACTACTTTTCAAGTTCACCACTTTCAGGTGGAAGGAAACTAAATTAGGCTGACAAGATTGGTTCTTCCTAAAGATAATGATTTTTACCCAATAAACCATTGAATTCTTGCTCCTGGAAAGTCTGGCTTTTAAAGGAGTTACCAGAATGACCTTGCATTAATGTCTCAGAAGAATATTCTGATGAACTAATCATGGATCCTAACTCCATGGTGAGAGGTTGGGGTGGACAGGGAGAGAACTCCTGGCCATTATGGCCATGGATTCCCAGATTTGGGGTGAAATCCTTGTTTTCACCCACACCCATTTGGGTTGACCTCCCGATCTTGGTTATTCCAGATCTCCAAAATATCTGAGCCCTCCCAAGGAAACCTAAAAAGAAATGAGTTTCCAAATGGAGTTAGAAAGACCCCAAATCGGTTCTTTTTGTTCTCTGAATCCTCTCTGCCCCACCCACTTGTCTCCCCAACAAAAAAAGCTCTGCCCCCTTTCCAGCCAATATTCGGCCCATACTCCACCCCTTTCCAGCCCAAAAGAGGAAAGCTAGCATGTACTATAATAAATGTTTTTCCGTAGGGCCTAGCTCTGAAGAAAGACAAAAAGAGTGCAGATTAACAGGGTCTAGAGATCTTTACCTGGTGTCCGAAGTTGGAGGTGGGGAAGGTGGTGATCTCCGAGAAGATGTGTTCTGCCTGTCTCAGGGCTATTTAAACCTTAACTTGGTGCTATGCTAATTCTGTGGTTTTATGAAAGGCCAATTGAGAGCTTGAATTCTCAGAACTCCCTCTGATACGAAATCGTTTTTCTGCCCAATTTATGTCCCAAGAAATTCCTAGGACTGTTGAACAACGGTGTGACTGACAATGTAACCATTGGAATTTGGCAACCTAACCCCATGGCCCTAGGTGCAGCCCCCCAGATTCATGCCAGAGTCGCCGAGAACGCACGGAACCTTCTTTAGACTGAGGCACTCCAACCTGTCCTCAGAGGGTGGGTGGAGGAGGAACGGTGGTCTGCCCCTCACCCTACAGGGGGTTCCTGAGGTGACTCCCACCCTCCCGATCTGTGCCAGTGAGATGCAACTTCTGGGATCCTGGATGGAGAATGTGGGGTTGAGTGGGAATCTCTGATCTGGTATCTGGAAGGACTTCAGATCCCAACTGTCTTGGGGTCACACTGTGGCTTCTCTATAGCCCTGGAGTCAAAGGTCAGAGTTCAGGGACTTAGAGTACAAGCTTCTTGTAGGCAGGAAAGATATTTTGTGATTCTCTTTTACTTGCCCAAGAATTCAGGATAATGCATTGTTTTTAATGGGTACTCAATAAATATCATTCCATTCTGTCAGAAAGAGAGTAAACTATGGATAAAGCTAATACATTCCTGCTGTCATGGGGTTCCTCTAGACTGTAAGCTCAACTTCTAGATGGTCAGCTCATTGTGGGCAGGGAATATATCTACTAACTCTGTTATATTGTATTCTTCTGAGTGCTTACGGTCATGTTCCGCACACGGTAAGTGCTCAATAAATTCACTTGATTGATAGATTGAAGGTTTGTGCATATGTTGGCCATTTCAGTGAGAAGCGCTTCCTCCCTGGAGGATAAATCCAGTGACAGGGTGACTTCAGTTCTCGTTTGCTTAAATCATCGCAGTCTCGAGGTGAAGAAGAGTGGAACATCATCGACTGTTTCACCCACCTTCCTAATTCAGGAAATGCTCACCATGAGATGAAAGCCTGACACTCTAACTAGAACCTTTGGATCTCTAATCGATACTTTTCTCTTTGGAATATTTGGGGGGTGGGCGGGGGGCAATCCGGGAGATGTCTACATTGTGCCCAGATTCTTGTAAGTCATGAAGCCGACATACTCTGTCAAAGGTCAGGTTTCAACAGAGAAGAGAGGTTATTGACAATGTAACGAACTGGGGTAGCATAGACCTATTCCTTAGATAATTAAGTCCCCATGAAACTAGGTGATTTGGAATGAATATCTACATGGATCCAATTGACCAGATAATTATCCAATTTTTTACCTTGCCTGTTTAGGCATGGGAAGGAGTTTAAAATATTGTATTGCGGTACATTTAGTGCCGGTGGAAAGTAGTAGCAGGAAATCCCCCATGAGTCTCAGAGAATTTCTATGGAGGACGAGCATTTCCTCCTCAGTGGTATTTGTTAAGCATTTACTGTGTGCCAAACATTGTACTGTCTTGGGGTCACACTGGCTTCTCTATAACCCTGGAGTCAAAGGTCAGAGTTCAGGGACTTTCTCTGGGGTAGAAACAAGACGGTCAGGTTGGACATAGTCCCAGTCCCACATGGGGTTCACAGTCTCAGTAGGAGGGAGTAGCATTTAATCCCCATTTTACAGATAAGTAACTGAGGCACGGGGAAGTTAAATGACTTGTCCAAGGTCACACAGCAGACAAGTGGGATTAGAACCCCAGCTCCTCTGACTCCCAGACCCATGCTCTTTTCACTAGGTCACGCTGTTTCTCGAATAGTCTGCATTAGTATTTATCAAGTACTTCCTATGTACACAAGACCATCAGGTTGGCCACAGTTCCAGTCCCACATGGGGCTCGAAGTCTAAGTTGGAAGGAGAACAGGCCCCATTTGTTTGACAGATGAGGAAATTGAGACACAGAGAAATTAAGTGACTAAGATCATACCGAGAATAAATTAGTCAATCAATCAATCAATAAAAGATATTTATCAAATGTTTACTAGGTTCAGAGCACTATACTAAGCACTTGGGAGAGTACAACACAACAGTGTAAGCAGACACATTCCCTGATCACAGTTAGTTTAGAGCCATGAAGAATCAGATCTTCTGATTCCCAGACCTGTGTTCTTTCCATTAGGACATTCTACTTGCCTATCTATGTTTCAGAGTTTCCTAGGTCTAAAGTGGATTTTTCCCAGATTTATCCAGATTATTGCACAATTCACCATTTTACTCTATGCTGGTAGATCTGACCTTAGTAATGCTTGGAGGTCCAAGAATTACTGAGGCTGATCATCAATCAGCATAGCAATACTGCTATGATTTTCCTGCCTCTTTGAGATCATTTTAAGTTCCTGTGGGCAGGAAAAATATATATCAAATCTGTTGTATCGTGCTCCCCCGAGCGTCCGTACAGCACTCTGCCCACAGTAAGCTCTCAATAAATGCCATCAGTTTGGTTTTAGTTTGGTCACTCTCTGGTAACCTGAGTGTCCAGGTGGAAAAGCAAAGCTAAGAATTACCATGGTTATCTTGGTCGTTCGGGCAAGTTTCCTCCTTTGAATGATGATAGTTATAAAGAACTTACCATATGATAAGCATTTTGGCAAATGCTGAGCTTGGTGCAGGGTAATGACAGCAGACACAGTCCCTGCCTGCATGGGGCCTATAAACTAAAGGCAGGCAGAGGCACTTATCTTTTCCCTATTGGACAGTTCAAAGAAACTCAGGGCCAAAAAGGTTAAGTGACTTGCCCAAGGTCACACATGAGGCAAGTGGCAGAGCTAGGACTGGAATCCATAACTCCTGACTCCAAGTCCCATGCTCTATCTGCTAGGCCACGCTGCCTTTTTTGTAGTATTTTTTAAGCGCTTACCGTACGTCAAGCACCGTGCTAAGTACTGAGCTAGTTACAAGATAATCGGGTTGGACATAGTCAGTCTCACAGGGAGCTCACCATCTAAATGAGAGGGAGGAGGATTCCATCGCCATTTTGCAGATGAGGTGACCGAGGCTCAGAAAAGTTAAGTGACTTGCCCTAGGACACACCTCAGGCAAGTGGCAGGGCTTGGATTGGAACCCAGGTCCTCTGACTCCCAGACCTATGCGCTTTCCATTAGGCCATACTGCTTTCCTAACTTTGCTTGAGTTACCTGGATAACAAAGAGGAAAAATGGGTTTGCTTCCATTCCCTGCTTCATTTTGCTAGAGTAACAAAGCACCCAGGACACATGACTCATGGGGATTGTAAACTCTTCCTGTCAGATCCCGGTGGGCAACTATTTTGTCTACCAAATCCCTTTTTATACTCTCCCAATCAACCAATCAAGGTATTGTTTGAGCACTAACTGTGTGCAGAGCAATGTTCCAAGCCCTTGGGAGAGTATGATACAACAGAATTGGAATATGGGATATCTGATCACCAGGAGTTTACAGTCTAAAGGGGGTTACAGAAATTAATATAAATAAATCTATGAAGGATATTTACACAAGTCCTGAGGGGCTGAGAGTGGGGTGAATATCAAGTGCTTCGTACAGTGTTCTGCACATGGTAGGTGCTCAGAAAATACCCCTGATTTAGGAAAGCTCGTGGAATCTGGAGTGGACGGATGAGAAGAGAGTGGTGGAAACCTGCCCAGATTCCACCCACCAGGTCTTCCCACTGGGGAAGAAAGCTCAGGTGATTAAATGTGTCTGTCTCTGTGCCCAATGTAGAACACCCTCCCCCGCTCCACCCCACCCAGAAATTGACGCCAGTTATGGGAAAAGGGTCCGGGGATCTTCAGTCTCGAGGACATCGACTTCCTCCATCGGGGTGTCCCAGGAAGTCTGCAGCTCAGTGGAGCCAAGCGTAGAGTCATTAATGGAGACTCCACTTTTCGCCAATCCAGGTGAGCGGGTCCCGTTTCGGAGTTCACCGTGCTGAGGGTTCTGGGAAAGAATCTTGCTGAGAAATGTTAAGGTCGTGACCGTCGTAAAGCCAGGCGCTGCCAAGTTTGGGCGGAGGGAGGAGATCAGTGACCTTGGCCTAGTGAACTAGGCAAAAATGGCTTCATTCACTTTACAACCCGCTGGCCGATGGGTGATAGGATGGGATTCCATCAGCTAGAGCAGCATTGTTCGCCAACATCGAAAAACAATATGTCAAGCTATAGTCTGCTCTGTACTTTGCACTCCGGCCCTCTCTATTATACCTGAAAACTTCACTATCGGGCCACGAATTTCTAAAGCCCAGCCCTCCTGCACCCTCATTCCTGCCCCAAGCAGCTCTTCAGAAGCCGCACAGCCCAATAGATAGAGCACAGGCCTGGGAGTCAGGAGGACCTGGGTTCTAAACCTGACTCTGCCGCCTGCCTGCTGTATGACCTTGAGTAAATCACTTCACTTCTCTGGGCCTCAGTTTCCTCATCTGTAAAATGGGAATTTTACAGACTATGAGCAGATTGTGAGACAGGGACTGTGTCTTGTATCTACCCCAGTGCATAGTTCAGTGCCTGGCACACAGTAAGCGCTTAACAAATACCATCATCATCATCATCACCTGGCTTCAAATCCCAGTTCCATCACTTGTCTGCCGTGAGACCTCAGGAAAGTCACTTTAATTCTCTCAGTTACCTCATCTCTAAAATGGGGATCAAAACTGTGAGCCTTGGGTGGGACAAGGACTATGTCCACCTGATTATCTTGTATCTACCCGGTGCTTAATATAGTATCTGGCACAAAGTAAGCACTTAAATACAATTAAAAGAAAACTGGGGTTACCCTAAGGCAATGAAACTGTTTTAGGGTTTCAACAGGTGAGTATAGGATCGAGGGGGTCGAGGTGGGATTGGAGCATACTTTGGAATTGGCATTAGAGGAGTGAAGTGTGTGAGCTGGGTTGTAGTAGGAGGGCAGGGAGGTAAGAAAGCAGGGGGCAAGGTGTCAGAGTGCTTTAAAGCTTTCGGTAGGAAGTTTCTCTTTGATGAGGAGGTGGATGGGAAACCACTGGAGGTTCTTGAGGAGCGGGGAAGCATGGACTGAATCATTTTGTAGAAAACCGTCCTGGGCACACTTCATTCTGTATGGACTACAGTGAGGAGAAACAGGAAGAAGGGAGGTCAGCGGGGAGGTTGATGCAGTAAACCAGGTGAGATAAGCTATAGCAGTTTGGATGGAGGGGAAGGGAGGATTGTAGCGACGTAAAGGTTAAGCCAACAGGATGTGGTGATAGATTGAATGTGTGGGTTGAATAAGAAAGACGAGTCGGGGATAACACCAAGGTTAAGGGCCTGTGAGACGGGAAGTTGGTGGTGCTGTCTACAGTGATGGGAAAGTCACAAGGGAGAACAGGTTTTGGTTGGGAAGATAAGGAGTTCTGTTTTGGCCATGTAAAGTTTGAGGTATTGGTGGAACATCCAAGTAGAGATATCCCGAAGGCAGAAGGAAATATGAGACTGCAGAAAAAGAGATAGATCAGGGCTGGAGATGTTGATTTGGAAATCATTGGCATAGAGATGAACTGTACTTTCCCAAGAGCTCTGGCATGCTCTAGGCACAGTAAGTGCTCAATAAATATGAGTAATTGATTGACTGACAAAGAGAATGTTGTTAGAAAAGGGGGAGGAGATGCCCGAAGGCATTGGGCTAGTCAGGGGCAACAGAAGGCTGCCCTGCAGGGGGAAATCATCTGATTTGCCCAGGGATGAATTGGCCCCGGGGCCAGAGAGGGAAATTGAGTCAGAGACTGGTCAGTCACACCTCACCAAACCCTCCCACCTCTTTGACTTTTGCTCTCCATTTGGGTCCTGCCTGCCTACTCATGAGAGAATGCTTTATTCCCTATTGATGGTTTTATTCCCCCGCGGGGTTCTTTCCTGAATTAGTGCTCACACTCCCTTAATCGCAATCAGCAACCAGCTTGTTGGCTGAATGTGAAAGTTGCTTTTTTTCTTAGAAACCACACCATCCCCTCCAGGCCTGGCCTCCAGCATGAAGGTTCAGTTTTCCTGGTTCCAAATTTCGAGTGGATTCTAAAGATACAGATTCGCCAGACAGCTCCTCCTTTCATTTTTTTATAGTATTTGTTAAATGCTTATTATGCACCAGGCACTGTACTGAGCACTGGATTAGCATGGCTTAGTGGAAAGAACCCGGGCTTGGGAGTCAGAGATCATGGGTTCTAATCCCAACTCCGCCACTTGTCTGCTGTGTGACCTTGGGCAAGTCACTTAACTTCTCTGTTCCTCATCTATAAAATAGGGAATTAAGACTGTGAGCCCCATAGCGACCTGATCGCCTTGTCTCTACCCCAGCGCTTAGAACAGTGCTTGGCACATAGTAAGCGCGTAACAAATACTATAATAATAATAATAATCATTATTATTATACAAGGTTGTCAGGTTGGACATAGTCCCTGTCCCTCATGGGGCTCACAGTCTTAATTCCCATTTTACAGATGAGAGAACTGAGGCACAGAGACGTTAAGTGGCTTGCGTAAGGTCTCACAGCAGGCAAGTGGCAAAGCTGGGATTAGAATCCAGTTGCTCTGACTGTGCTCTTCCCATTAGGCCACGCTGCTTCTTATCAGGACTTGGTCTCCAGGTGAAAGAAGATGGGTGATAGATTTATAGGATGTGACTCAGAGGTCAGGATGGGCCAACCATCCCAAATGTTATCTGAAAGGCCAGGGAAGGAGGAAGGATGGAAAGCGAGGGGGAGGAGGAGACTTGAGTTGGTTCCATTTTGGGATCAGACTATCTACGTTGGAGTTAGAGAGAGATAGTAAGCTCCTTGAGGTCAGTAATCAACCAATCCTAATAATAATTATGATATTTGTTAAGTGCTTACTGTGTGTCAAGCACTGCTGTATGCGCTGGGATGGATCTAAGGTAATCAGGTTGTCCCACGTGAGGCTCACAGTCTTAATGCCCATTTTACAGATGAGGTAACTGGGACACAGAGAAGTGGCTTGCCCGAGGTCACACAGACTAGCGGCGGAGCCGGGATTAGAACCCATGTCCTCTGACTCCCAAGCACATGCTCTTTCCACTAAGCTGTGCTGCTTTTCATATCAATAAACAGTATTCATTGAGCTCTTACTCTGTGCAGAGCATTCATTCATTCAATCATATTTATTGATCGCTTACTGGGTGCAGAGCACTGTACTAAGTGCTTGGAAAGTACAATTCGGCAACAGGTGAGAAAAACCCCGCCCAATAACGGGCTCACAGAGCACTGTACTAAGCATTTGGGAGAGTAAAATACAACTCTCCCATTCCCTTCCCACAATGATCTTACAGCCTAGCGCAGGAGACAGACATTAATATACATTAAAAAAAAATCATGGGCATGGAAATAAGTGCTGCAGGGCTGAAGGAGGGGTGAATACAAGGTGCAAATTTTAGGAGTGGGAGAAGAGGAAATGAGGGTCTAGTAAGGAAGGCTTCTTAGAGGAGATATGCCTCTGATAAGGCTTTGAGAGTGATCTCCTGTCGGATATGAAGCAGACACTTCTACAACTCTCTTGTACTCTTCCAAGTGCTTAGTCCAGTGTTCTGAACACAGTAAATCCTCAATAAATACCAGTGATTGATTCACTGAGAGAGGACTCTTTCCCAAGTCCAGCAGGGAGCCGCTCTATCAGAAAAACAGTGTTGAGACCAAAAGAGACTCGATGGAACGACCCCCTGCAGTCCTGGATTGCTCAGGGTGTGTAAACCGGGATCCTGACTCACACGATGGCAACCAAACATGGATATCCATCTACAAAATGGGTTCCTCTTTTCCTTTACCTCTTCAACCCCAAAGCTGCTCCCAGTTCTCGAGACGCTGCCAGTCTTGAAAACTTCAAGAGCCATCTGGCCCTAAGAGTTCCATCTGGCTTGCCAGGTTACCATCATTGCCCTCACCTCCTTTCCCAGTTCCATCTCTCCACTCCAGGCAAAGAGAAAAAGAACAGCACACCACTGCCAAAAGCAAAGGGGTCCCCGTATATTTATTTATTATCAATCAATGGAATTTATTGAGAGCTTTCTGTGTGCAGATCCCTAAAGCACTTGGAAGGGTACAAAAACAAGAGTTGGTAGGCACGTTCCCTGCCCACAATGAGCTTACAGTTTCGAGGGAATTTATTATCCTGGGAAAAAAAAAGAAAAGAATAAGATTTATTTGCATTAGGATATCCTGATGTAATTTAGGAAATGAGTTCCAGAATGGCCATTTGAGTGGTTTATATGAGACAATCCAGTTTCCATCTGGTCCCATACTAACATGGTATTCGTTGACTTTATGTCTGTTATTTTTATTTTAAACTTCCAGCCTCCCTTCTCCTCGGCTCCTATCTCCAAGTTCCACAGATCGGTAACGGGGCCTGGGAGAGGTCCACCCTGACGATGGGCCTAGGGAGGTATCAGAGGCCCTCCCAGTGACAAATGGTAGATTCTGCGGATTTCCGAAAAAAGAAAATTGATCTGCCCTTCCGTTGTCATCAAGGTATGCTACAAAGCCTATCTAACACCCACAACTCACCCCTGTTGCTCCCAGGGTGACAGAGGAGTGTCCAGTATTCTCACGTTGCATCAGTGAACACCCACTGGGCATGTGGGCCAATGCTTATTTTCATGGCTATTCCACGTTGCTCAGATGATGCAGGCCACGGCAAGTGATAGGAGCTTCTGTAGACACTGCCCGGGCCCTCTGCTTTCCTCTGCTCTGGGGGCTGTGTCCCTGGGCAGCATGGGAAGACATGAAATGCCCCTCTGAACCGAGCAGAGCCTTGACACTCCTCTCCTCCCGCTGTCCTCCAGAGGTGAGGACGCTCACTGACAGGATGGGCCTCGCTCCCAGGCTGCCGGGGCTGATACAGGTAGCAGGGCGGGTTCCTGGAAAAGCCAAGAAGGACAGCAACCTGTCCATTTCTCAGCAGGCTGCTTTCTGGATGGCCACCTGGATGTGGGGCAACAAAGAGCATCCAGAATACTCTTCCCCACACTGCCCTTTTCCCAGAAATTTCACAGCCTCTAATGTGGGCAAGAGCCCTGGGTAGGCGGACCAAGTTCGGGTCCTCGTGTTCCTAAAAACCTGTGGAAAGATCAGGCCAAGCGGAGTGTTTTCACTGCCACGGAGACCTAAATTTCTTCCTCTGTGTCATGGTGAGGTTTGATTGGCACATAGCGCTTAACAAATACCAACATTACAACATTATTACCGAGCTTCTCCGTTCCCACCATTAGAGTATAAGCTCTGCGTGAGCGGAGGACGGACATATCTCTACAATCTGTTGTAACTGTCCAGGACCTTAGTATGGTACACTGCTCCCAGAGGGTGCTCAAGAAACATCATTACTTCTACTATTTATACTACTACTAATAATTAATAATAATTATGGTATGTGTTAAGCGCTTACAATGTGTCAAGCACTGTTCTAAGCGCTTGGGGTAGATACAGGATGATCAGGTTGTCCCACGTGGGGCTCACGCTTTTAATCCCCATTTTCCAGATGAGGTCACTGTGGCACAATTTCCAGATGAGGTCACTGAGGTACTAATCCCGGCTCTGCCACATGTCTGCTTCGTGACCTTGGACAAGTCACTTAACTTCTCTGTGTCTCAGTTCCCTCATCTGTAAAATGGGGATTAAGACTGGGAGCCTTACGCGGGACAGGGACGACATCCAACCCAATTATCTTGTATCTACCGTAGCGCTTAGAACACTGCCAGATACATAGCAGACACTTAACAAATACCACAATCATTAATATTACTAACTCTCTGCAGCCCATTAGTTCACAAGAAGCTTACACTCTATTCAGGAAGAGAGACCTAAAATATTTACAGATAGTGGAACCAGAATAAATAATCGAATGGACAACTGAGAATGCATCTATCCATAGGTGGTGGTTAATGGGTATTAATAATACATAGGTGTTGGAGGTGGCTGTTGGGTTAATAATTCTGAATACAGAACTCTGAACTAAGCACTCGGTAATGTCCCTCGGAATCAATCAATCCATTAACAAATGGCATTTGCTGAGTCCTTACTGTGTGCACAGCACTGTTCTAAGCACTTGAGAGAGAACCAAACAACAGAGTAGGGAGACACATTCCCTGCCCACAAGAAGTTACAGTCTAGAGGTGGAGATAGATATTAAAATAAATTACAGTTATTTACATAAATGCTGAGGGGCTTAGTGCTGAGGGTGCATGAATATCGAATGCTTATAGGGTACAGATCCAAAGGCAGAGGTGAAGGCAAAGGGAGAAGGAGTAGCGAAAATGAGGGCTTAGTTGGGGAAAGCTTCTGGGAGGAGATCGATTTTAATAAGACTTTGAAGGTAGTGAGAGTGGTGGTCTGTCAGATATGAAGAGGGAGAATTCCAGGTCTTCATTCCATTTGGAACCTTGCGATTCCCTCTGACATTATGCTTGGTAATTTCCCTTAGTTTGGTATCACATCCATTCAGACCCCAAACTGAAAAATCCTCTTCAAATCCTGGGCGCAGGCCGGACAGACTAAACGCCAGCCTTCACTTTTCAGTAATAATCATAATAATGTTGGTATTTGTTAAGCGCTTACTATGTGCAGAGCACTGTTCTAAGCGCTGGGGGAGATACCGGGTCATCAGGTTGTCCCACGTGAGGCTCACGGTTAATAAGCATAGTGTATAGAGCAGAGTCCCCAGTGTCATAAGGCCCTGGAATCTAATCCTGGCTCTGTCATTTGACTGCTCTGTGACCCTGGGCACGTCACTTAACTTCTCTGCACCTCTGTTACTTCATCTGAAAAATGGGGATGAAGACAGTGAGCACCATGTAGGACAGGGACTGTGCCCTAACTGACTAGCTTGCACATACTCCAGTGCTTAGTACAGTGCTTGGTACAGAGTAAGCACTTAACAAAGATCTTAAAGCTCTTCACTTCTCTGTGCCTCAGTGACCTCATCTGTCAAATGGGGATTAAAAGTGTGGGCCCCATGTGGGACAACCTGATCACCCTGTATCTACCCCAGCAATTAGAACAGTGCTTGGCACATAATAAACACTGAACACATATATGATTAATATTAATTAGTAGTAGTATCCATAGTAGAAATAATGATGTTTAAAACTTAAAATTATGGTATCTATTAAGGGCCAACTTTGTGTCTAAGCACTGGGATAGGACCTGGATGATCAAATCATATTCAGTTCCTGCCCTACAAGGGGCTCGCATTCTAAAGGAGAGAGAACGCGTGTGCCTTATCCCCATTTCACAGATGAGAAAACTGAGACCCAGAGAAGTCAAGTGATTAGTTCAAGATCACACAGCAGGCAAGTTATGAAATTTGAACTGGCGTCTCTAAATTTCTAGTTCCCTGCTCTTTCCACTAGGCCATGTGGGATGTCAACAGAGGTATAGTTGTCCTTTCCGTGGTTTTGAGCACCAGTTCTTACTAAAATGTTATTTTCATTGACATGACTAAAGGGGGTCTGAAATCCCACAGAGAAAGAGTCCATTCAAATGGGAAACAGACCTCTTCATTTCCTGTACAATTTCCTCTTACCCTCCTGTAAATCACTCTGCTGTTTCAATACTCCTTGGAATTTCTATGGACAAAAAATGTGCAGTACAGTAATTCCAATCAGAGCTAATTCTTAGAATTCTATCTAGTGGAATAATGAAAACCACAGAATTTGCATATCATTAAACCCAGAGTTTAAATAGTTGTGAAACAAAGCAAAACACATCATCTTGATCACAGATTTTCCTTCTGTTCTTCCTCCCATTTTGGAAACAAGGTACTAACTTCTTTTTATCATTTCAATATACTGGATTATCCTAGCTCATTTTCTTTGGTAGGTTTCTCTGTTAGCTCTCATATAAAACTATATAGGTTACATTTATAATGATTTTCTGGGGAAAAAAATGAATTTAAGATAATACTGGTAATCATTTTTGAGATTGAGTATTGGAGTAAATGGGACCGATACCTGGCTATTGTAAGTGTTTTAAGAAGTTTACCCCTAAATCAAAGAAACTCTCACTATTCTCTAGGGAAGTTTCTAATGAGGAAAGAGAATGGTTGATATTTTTCACGTTGCTATTTGAATTAGCTATTGGCCTGTTGGATTTACCAGATCTGATATCCTGGGTGCGCTTTCCTCTCAACTGTTAACTCACTTAGCAATTGCAACTAGTTTATCCTCCTTTCAAGACTTCAGATTCTCCCCGGGTAGGGTGTGAACAATACGATAACTGAAAAAAAAATAATTCAAAGATGACTTCCTTCTGAAATAGTTGCATCTTTAAGAATGATCCTAGCCCAAGAATGAATCAAGTAGCTTTGTTTTGGGGAGACTAGCCTTCGAAAAAAGAGAATTATACTATGAGGGTGAAATATGACTTGATTTTGAATGTACAAGCTACGTCAATACAGCCCTAATAGAATAGATGGTGGAGCATTTATTTAGAAAATTGGGGTAGTATTCAACTAAACCAAAATTTAAAATAATTAGCCATAAAAGTGCTTAAAGCATTAACCTGAGAAAGTGTTCAAATTATTACAGGTATAGCAGACAGAAAGTAATGCTACTTAGTCTAAAATACTCCTATTTCCTCCTGTCATCCTAAAATAGGGAAATTCTAGGTAGGTGGGGACCATAGAGATTTCTGCTTGCTTTCCCCTGATCTCTGTGACATCTGTGGGCTGCGATGTCTCTTTGAAGAGGAAGAGAGTAAAGCAGACGCGGCTATTTTGGAAATCCCTGTGATGAGGGAAAGTAGCTGAAAAATCTCTTGTTCAGATTCAGGAATTCTTGCAGAGTTATCATCATTTCATCAACATGAGGGCAGAGAAGAGTTTTATAAAATAATGTGGGAAAAGTGCTGATATATTACTCAAGGGTAAATTATTAGTGGATTCACAGCTTGGAAAGAGGAACTTTCATCTGAAAGAATTCCTCCCTCAATATGAAATTCTGAAGTGGATGACCTTTATCATCCTTATCATTAATGATATTTATTGAGCGTTGACGGTGTGCAGAGCACTTTTTTAAGCAGTTGAGCAAGTATAGTACAATCGAGTTGGTAGATATGTTCTGGGGCCACAGTGAGCTTAGAGTCCAGCAGGGTAGGCAGACATTAACATAAATGGATAACTTAAAATCTATTATTATTCTTATGACCTTGGATCTAGGTCTTGATGGATCTTGAAAAGGGAGGACTCAGTGTACCTCTTAGTGGGCAATTAGAATGCTGTAATTACAATTACTCTGCTTTGGCCCCCCCAAGTTGGATGTTTCCTTAAGTGATCTTCTGCTCTGTACCTCTAAATCCACAACCCCGTAGATTCTTGTTGGGAAAAACATCTCTCACCTCTCTCATCTCTCTTTGCAGGACTCCATCACCATGAAGGTCTTCATCCTCGCCTGCCTGGTGGCTGCTGCAGTAGCAGTTCCCGTGAGCACGGTAGGCTGGAGGGGAAGCAGCACGGCCCGGGGGCAAAAAAAAACAGGACTGGAAGTCAGGGGATCTGTGTTCTAAACCTGGATCTGCCACAATCCTGGATCTGCCGCTTGTCTGCTGTGTGACCATGGACAAGCCACTTAACTTCCCTGGGCCTCGGTTCCCTCATCTGTAAAATGGGGATTAAGAGTCTGAATCCCACGTGGGACAACCTGCTTACTTTGTACCTACTCCAGTGCTTAGAACAGTGCTTGGCACATAGTGAGCACCGAAAAAAATACCATAATAATAATTATGATTATTACTAAAATTGGACTCAATACCAGTTCTCCCTCCTACTTAGTTGCTCCATTTGGGAAAGAGACTGTGTCCCACCTGATTAACCTGTATCTACCCCAACACGTAGAACTGTGCTGGACACATAGAAAGTGCTCAACAAATATCATTATTATTATCATATAATATTCATATTATTATTCTCAGAGATGAGGAAAGGACTAGGATTTCCAAATGGAAGAAGAGCTGTGCGACTCACTCTCCATTCATTAAATTGGAGGCTGAGGTAATGGCAAGTGACTGCCTGGGAATTAGGGCTGTGGAACCCTGGAGAGGACAACGGAGAGCCGGTAGGGCTTCCCCCGTACCCACATATAGGGCTTAGCCCAAGTCCCAAACAATCCTCAAAGGACCGAGAGACCAAAAGGTGGAAGGAAACAGAGTAAAATAAGACCAAAGAGTGGAGGCGATCAAAAACTGTAGTTGTGACTAGAAATAATCTGGCATCAGAGCTCCGGCAATTGCCCGTGAGCACAGACCAGCCCTAGAGATATGAGGACCAGGAGTCTCCTGCAGGCTAGCTGGGGATCAGGAGTGCCCTGATTCACACTTCCACAAAGACCTCGTTTCGCTCAGCAGCAAGTTTGCCCCCGATGACGCCAGTGATGCCCGGACAGGGAGGTTTTCTTGCTGGAAATCCTTCTAATGAGATCCATTCCCCATCCTGCCCCTCAACCACAGAATGATCTACTTATAGTTGAGAAGTGGTGGCCCCTGGCCGCCCAGGCCTTCCATCCCCAAGTGGAGGACCCTTCCCAGGCAGGAAGGGGGAAGGGGACTAGGGAGAATATGGTGTCCTCCCCTGCATCAGCCCTGGCCCTGAACAGATTGTCTCTCCTCTGCAGAAACTACCTAGCAGCAGCTCATCCAGTGAGGTGAGTCCTTCACTGACATGAGTCCTTCAATAAAGGGTCAAATCCTGGGCCTGGACAGCTTTGGTTGACCCAGCTACAGTCCAGGCCGGGCTCCCCTGACCTCTCACCTCAAGCAGTGAGCTAGGTCCACACAACCACACCCAAATGCAGGTGCTGGGGGAGGGAGCAATGATCCGGCAGCAGCGAAGACAACAACCAAGTGAATTCGTGGTCAGCATGGTTTACTGGGGTCTCTGACCATTTGGTCCAGTGGCATCGAGCCCACCCTATCCCCTGGGTTCACAGTCTGTTTTGATGTATATATAGGTATAATTCTATTTATTTATACTGGTGCCTGTTTGCTTGTTTTGATTTCTGCCTCCCCCCTTTTAGACTGTAAACCCAGGGGGGGAGGGATTGTCTGTCTTTATTGCTGAATTGTACTTTCCGAGTGCTTAGTACAGTGCCCTGCACACAGTGAGCGCTCAATAAATATGAATAGATGGATGGATGAATGAATGAATGAATGAATGAATGAATGAATGGAACCTGGATCCGCCCCTCTCCCAAACCAGGATGGAGCCCCTCACTTTGCTGCCTCTATAATTCTTCTCCCTCTTCTCTTTCATTCCCTTCTCTTCTGTTCTCTTCTCCTTTCTTCCATTCATTTCTCTTCTTTTCTCTTCTCTCTTTCATTCCCTTCTCTTCTGTTCTCTTCTCCTCTCTTCCATTCTCTTCTTCAAGCCCGGGTCGCCTCCCCTTCCTCTCTCCCACCCCACTGATGGACCCCAAGCCTTGCCTCAAAGTCAATTGAGTCCACCAGGGCAGCTTTACAGATAAAGTCTTCAGTTCTCGATTTCACTCTAACAGTTCTGACTTTGTCAATCAGTGTTTCCACCTTGCTACGTCATGCAGGTAAACTGCTCATCTTTTTCTTTCCCTAGGAATTTGACAAGCTGTTGGTTAAGGTAAAGTACTTTCTTGAAAGTTTCTTGAATCCTCAAACCTCCACTATCATAGTACATTTGTCTACATTTTGAACCCTGGGGCCTCTCACACCAATAATTTAAGACTAAATTAAAGGTAGTGCTTAGCGCAATACTCTGTACACAGTAAGAGCTCAATATACATGATTGATCATTTATTTTAGTGTCTGCCTCCCCAAATGAGATTGCAAGCTCCATGAAGACAGGGATCGTGTCTACCTACTCTTGTATTCTCCCAGTTGAGAACAATGTTCTTTACTCAGAGTTAGCACTCAGTGAATATCATTGACCGACTGATTTTTCTTTTCCACTCTACATTTTTTCTATAGGAGAAACTCCTGAAACACAGAGATCTTGTGGTAACTTTTCTTTTAAGATATTCGTTATCATTATTTCCTGTGTTGAATTAGAGGGACTTAAGCTTCACAGTGTATTTTCTCCTATGAACCATTACCCACCCTTCCAAGGCAAATAACTAGACCCAGGGTGGACTTTTGTTTGCCACTGACTTTATTCACTAGACTGGGTGTATCCTGGCAAGAAGTGAACAAAGTGGAGATGGGAAAATGCTTTCCTTGATCCTTAGGCTGATTTGGGACACCACACTATTCACCGTTAGTCAGTTGGAGTGCCCACAACCTGAAACTCTAGTCTTCCCTTCCCTTTACAATCTCGTAATGTGGGACCACCTTTGGCCAGGTTTTTCCTGACTCCTCACGGTGATGATTCTTGGCTGGCAGCCCTCTAAAAGCCCTCCCAATCCAAGGAGAAGGGCTGGTTTTCGGGAGAAAAACCACTTCCCCCTCGGTCAGTCCTTTCACTGAAATGGATTTTCCTTTTCCTAGAAGGACCTTCCTACCATCTTCTCCAGTGAGGTAAGTCACTAGACAGCCAGTGCCCCTGCTTGGAGCAGGAAAGAGCAGTGATCTTCCTCCTGCTGCTGAAACACCCTTTTCAGTGCCGCCATTTTCTCACCCGGAAGAAAGGGAGGAGGGAGGAATTTTCCAGGGATAGTAAGAGTAGACAACTGCAAACTGAATTTGTGATCCTCAATGTCTGAGGCCCAGCTGGCTTCTCCCTTCAATCCTCAATACACTGGCGATCCCAACTGGAAATGTGCCTTTCCCTTCAGTCTCCAATGCACTCCCAAATCAGCCACTTGTCTGCTGTGTGACCTTGGGCTAGTCATTTAACTTCTCTGTGCCTCAGTTACTTTATTTTGTAAAATGGGGATTAAGACTGTGAGTCCTATGTGGGACAGGGACTGTGTCCAACCTAATTATCTCGTTTCTACCCCATCACTTAGTTACCGTGCCTGGCACATAGTAAGGGCTTAAGAAATACCATTTTAAAAATCCTACAGAAAATGGCTCTATTTTTTTTTCTTTCAATTACCAGTGGGCACCCTGACTCTCCCACTCGTATTGCTCCCTTGTAACTTCCCTTCACAGACCTGACAGAAACTGCACTGTGTAAAATGGAAACAAGGAATATTAGCTGGATAATTGAGGATACAAAGTATTTTAGCCCCAAACTGACTCTGTAGCCTAATCTGTTCAAGCGTTTGCATCAATTTTCCATTACTCTTGGTCATGGCAGAACTCTCAATCAGTTTTTTCCATCCATCAAAATAAAACTCTTTATATTTTTCCTCCCTTAAGGAAAATATCAAATACGAGAAACAAGCAAGACACTTTCCTTTATATTAAGATATTTTCATTTTCTGATTATGTGTGCATGGTGATTTTATAGTGATTTTACAGTGAATGTTTTCTTTTTTAGTGGGAGCAATTTCTGAGACATCCAGAGGTTTACGTGCCCCTTGAGGTAATTCTCCTAGTGTGTTGTGATAGTGAAATCTCTTAATATGTTATGATAGTAAAAATTATATTTTAGAAATATCTTTCCTTTTTTTTCCCAATACTTGTTAAGCACTTACTGTGTGCCTGACAATATACTAACCACTGAGGTAGATACAAGATAATCAGATTGGATGCAGTCCTTATCCCACATGGGGCTCACAATCTAAGTTGAGGGGAGGAGGATTTAATTCCCATTTTACAGATGAGGCAAATGAGGCACCGAGAAATTTATCTTTTGTTTATGGCTTTTTGCTCTTTTTCAGTGGTATTTGGTAAGCACTTACTATGTGCCAGGCACTATAATTAAGTGCTGGGATAGGTGCAAGCTAATCAGATTGGATACAGTCCATGTCCCGCATGGGGCTTTCAGTCTTAATTCTCATTTTACAGACGAGGTAACTGAGGCACAGAGAAGTTAAGTGACTTATCCAAGGTCACACACAGGCAAGTGGCTGAGCCAGAATTAGAACCCAGGTCTCCTGACTTCCCGGCCCATGCTTTTTCACTAAACTGTGCCACTTCTCTGATTATTTTTCGCTCAGTACTCTTCACTCATGTACTGGCAAAGAACTTAAGTTTTTTCCCTATATCCCTCCCTAAGGACCATGTCAAGCCATGTACTGAAATGAGAAAAGTCTTTCATTAAGTGATCAAATTTTTTTATCTTCTTGAGCAATGGGTGATTTTATAACCTTTGTTCTACCTATCTTTCACAGAAATATCAACAGAGATTGAGACTGTTCAAACCTACCTATCTGGTACAACTTCTCTTATGACATTACAAAGCAAATGGATTTTTAGCTGAGAAGTATTTGGGATGGAAACTGAAAAAAAATACATCTCTCTTCCTGTCCCTCACATGCCCACTGCGGTGTGTCATTTAAGCTAAGACATCGCTCTATTTTACAGAGTTCTCCAGAGTGCGTTACTGTGTCACAAGTCACCAAGTTAGACTTCAATTTCGAATCCCAGCTCCCTGGAGTCTGATGCAATATTACTTTCAATCTGTATAGATTTTTTTTTTCCAAATCACTTTCACATTACTGATATCGGTTTTTGTCCACACACCATCCCTGTGAGGTAGAGTGCGGCAGGTATTACTATCACCATTTTAACAGAGGGTTCTGGCACTTTAGCGGGTGGAGTGACTTGCCCAAAGTCACCTAGCAGGTTGGTGGTACATCTGGGACTAGAACCCAAACCTTCTGGCTCTCAGAATTAAGTTCTTGCCACCAAATCCTGCTCCCTCTCTGACCTGAACTGGCTCTTTTTATTTCTGAAAGACACCTACAAGTTAATCAAATGGGCTCAATTATATATATTTTTTTAAAAGCTATATTTGGTTGTCGAGAGCCTAGCTGTAGTGAGTGGAAGTAATGGCTGAGCAAATTGTTTCAGTGTTTTTAGAGGGACTTAGCAGGAATGATGCACCCTGGTGAAGACCTCGGCCTGGCTTAGAGGAAGCGTAGTCTCTCACATCTAGTTTCAGCAATTTGTTCTGAGAAAGTGCTGCTGCAAATCCTCAGTGTTAATCATTCAATCAATCGCATTTATTGAGCACTTACTGTGGCAGAGCACCAAATTAAGCGCTGGAGAGAGTACAACAGTGTTCTCCCCTTCCAGCCTGGTAAGTGCTCACTGGAGACGTAAATATCTCCCTGAAGTTTCTGCAGTCCAGAATTCTATCTCTGATTCTTGAAGAAACTGTGTCATGGTTCAATTTTTTCCCCGTACTTTATCACTCAGTGGCATTTATTGAGCACTTACTGTGTGCAGAGCGCTGTACTAAGCACTTGGGCGAGTACACTATAACAATATAGCAGAGTTGCCCTATTGCACCTCTATTTCTCTCTGATCGGCCATCAAAAATTATCATCCACAAATCCATCTAAACTTGTTTTAGGCCTAACTTAATGACCCATTTGAGATTTCTTCATGAATTTATCCAAACCCTCCTTGAACGTGTTGATATCTTCTGCTTCCCCAATTTCCTGTGGGAATAAATTCCTTTTGCTTGCCACAAGCTCTGGGAGAAAAATATTTCCTTTTGTTTTCACCCTCTAACTCCAAAGACCTTTAGCTAGTGTGAAAGGGAAGAATCACTAACACCGATTTATTTTTCTTCCCTGTAGGTGCCTGTCAATAAGTTTGTTGAGGTAAGATTGCCTCTTTCCTTTCACAGGAAATATTTCAGTATTTCATTATTTCATTCATGATGTATTTTATGACAATGCCTACTTTTTCTGTTAGCAGAGACACCCCTTTAGAAACATTTTGTTTCCTGAAGAACTGCCTGAGGCCTATCAACCTATCGAGGTAATTTTTTTTTTCAGGAAAAAGGTATAACTGAAAAAAATGTATATTTTAAAAGTATATTTATCCTCTTTATTGTTTTTCTAACTCCACCATAAGCCACTTGTTTCCTTACTCCCGGGGAGCAAGAATAGTGCTGTGAACATTCTTAGGGAGAGATGTTGGAAGTGACTTGATTGGGGATATTGAGAAAAATAATGGGCTAGTCAATGTCTTACCCTCTTTGCTTGAGGGGCTGCTCCATCTTTAACAGAGATGAACAGTGACTGTCCGAATCATTGGTTCATTCCATCCTCTCTTCCTCCTCCCCTAACACATTAGAACACGGGCCTGGGAAAAGAAGGACCTGGGCTCTAATTCCAGCTCTGTCACTTGTCTGCTGTATGACCTTGGTCAAGTCATTTCCCTCTTTATGCCTCAGTTACCTCAAATGTAAAATGAGAACTGAAACTGGGAGCCCTATGTGGAGCATGGACTGTATCCAACCTGATAATCTTGTGTCTATCCCTGTTCTTAGTACACTGCCTGGTATATAATAAGGGCTTTACAAATACCGCAAAAAAAACCAAAACAACAAAACATAGACTCCTGGGTCAGTTTTTGGATCTCAATCCACCAAGAATCTCCCTGACGCTGATAGGGGAGGAACTAGAGATGCCCCTTCGCAACATGATTAACCGATGAAACTACAGTCGATTGTCTTTTCCTTTGCAGAAGGAAGACAGCAGCTCCTCCAGTGAGGTAAGAAACCTTGTACTGCTGTAACTGTTCAGTCTGGGGCTTTAACTCTCTGATTCAGAGGGTCCAGTTAACAGATCAGCAAGTCAGCAAGTCAGTGAATCAGTGGGTCGGCAAGGAAGTGCATGGAACACAAACGTGTCAACACTGGGCGGTCAAGATGGCCTACAAGAGAGTTTAATCTTGTTTGCCTCAATCTGTCATTCCTTTTTTTAGACTGTGGACCCCGAGGGAAAGGGATGAAGTCTAATTCCCCTTTGTGTAATTTTCCCAGCACTAAGTACAGTGCTCTGTACACAATAAGCACTTAATAAATACTATATTCACTCATCTTCCTCAACTCCCTCGTTCTACTTTCCCTGAGGCTTATACTAAGACCTGGAGTTCTCTCTCCCTTGAGCAGCCAGACACTGGAATGAAAGTGGAAATCCAATGAAGTGACATCACCCAATCAATCAACAGCATTTACTGAGCACCTACTATAGGCAGAGCACTATGCTAAGCACCTTGGAGAGTACGAGAAAATGAGAGGGCACAGAGAGAATTTGCAGCCTAACAATCCTGGACCCAGAGAGTTCTTCCTTCCCTTCTGATCTCTCTCAATTGCTGGAGTCTCCTGGCCTAAAATGGCACCTGTTCACAGGGCTCCTCAATCAGGGGAAATTTTTGAGGGCTTCCTGTGTGCGCAGCACTGTACTACAAGTTACTGCTAGTCACCCCCAAAGTCACAACAATGCAGAGAACCAAATCTACTATCTGGATATTACAGCCCCCAAAGCTCCAATTTGCTTCAATTCCTGGTTCAAGCAGACGAAATACCTTTTTTTGGCTGAACATCACCTAGATAACTATTTTAATTTTTTACTTTTAAAAAAATTATATTCGTTAAGCACTTACTATGCATCAGACATTATACTAAGTGCTCAGATAGACGCGAGATAATCGGTTTGTACACAGCTATGTCCCACATGGGGCTCGCAGCTTTAATCCCCATTTTATAGATGAGGTAACTGAGGCACAGAGAAGTTAAGTGACTTGCCCATGGTCCCAGAGAAGATTGGTGGCGGGACTGGGGTTAGAACTGGGATCCTCTCAATCCCACAATTTCACTATGCAGCTATTGATCTAACTTGTCATTTCTCTAGCCTAAATCATTCATTCCTTCAATCCTTTTTATTGAGCTCGTAATGTTTGCAGAACACTGTACTAAGCTCTTGGGAGAGTACAGTGTAACGATAAACAGATACATCCCCCTGCCCATAACAAGTTTACAGTCTAGAGGGAATATATCACATTATTCCCCCATCATTTACCCCGAGACCTGAGGTCTGCCATGAGCCACGTAATATGGAGGCTCAGGGATTGGCTGGATCACCCAAGTCAATTCCCTACGCCCCTCACCGCTCCAGAGTTCTGCTCTGGAATCTATTTTTCTATATTATATTAGAGAAGCAGTGTGACTCAGTGGAAAGAGCCCGGGCTTGGGAGACAGAGGTCATGAGTTTGAATCCTGGCTCTGCCACTTGTCAGCTGTGTGACTGTGGGCAAGTCACTTAACTTCTCTGTGCCTCAGTTACCTCATCTGTAAAATGGGGATTAACTGTGAGCCTCATGTGGGACAACCTGATTACCCTGTATATTCCAGTGCTTAGAACAGTGCTCTGCATGTAGTAAGCGCTTAACAAATACCAACATTATATTATTGGGGCAGGCTTTGGACATTCTGTCCAAGTTCCCTTTGGCAGTGGAGACCAAGCCTCTGGGCTGAATTGTTTTTCTCTTTTCCTTGGGCCCGTGGGGAAACTGAAAAATTATCAGGTGAATCTCTTCTATCTGGACAGCCCATTCGATTGCTTCAGCTTAAAACAATACCCTTTTCTTTCTCAGTAACAAAATTTTGACACCAAAATTATTCACCTCAGATGTTCACAATTTACCAATCAATCAATCAGTGGCATCTATTTGAGCATTTACCATGGGCAGGACACTGTACTAAGCACTTGGGAGAGTAAAGTACAAGAGCTGATAGACATGCTGCTTGTCTACAACGAGCTCACAGTCTAGAAAAGGAAACAGGCATTAATATAAATAAGTGCTTATGTTGACAAAGCAACTTGTACAGGTTGTGAATCTAATCGGTTTCTTTTTATTTTGACTAAAGGAAACTGTCCAAGTACCCGTTGAAGTAAGAACCTTTCTCTTCAATGAAACTCTTTCCACTCTTGGCAGTACCTTCCCTACTTTTACACTCTGTGTTTTTTCTTTAACAGAAGCACCTTCTGAGACTGAGGAAACTCCACGTGCCCCAGGTACACTTTCTTTAAGGAATTAGAAGTGGTGATTTAGGATGCAGAACTGAAAAGAAGTCACCTGTTTCCCTCCCCCATATCCAGTCTTCCTCTTCTCTCCCATTTTCCCAGAGCGAGTAACTATTGTGCAGGACAGTTCCATATGGACCAGGCCACTAGTCCCAAACCTATAGGCTGGGCTAAGCCATGATTAGTTGCCTGTCTGGGGGCTTTTGAGGTCCTCCTCTATCATGCAGACATTCAGTCACAGGACCCCTCTAGACTGTAAGTTCATTGTGGGCAGGGAATGTGTCTGTTTATTGTAGTGTTGTACTCTCCCAAGCGCTTAGTACAGTGCTATGGACACCGTAAGTGCTCAATAAATACGATTTAATGAATGAATGATCTCGGCATCATTGGTGATCAAAGCCTGTGATCATTCCCAGGTGGGGTAACCCTTGGACTTGGGCTGCTGAGACCTGGGCTGCTGGGACTCTTGAGCTGTTGAGACCCTTGTGCTGCTGAGACTATCAGAGCCTCACTCAACCATGTTTTAGAAAAGACCATTCGCCTCCTGAAAGGAATCAGTTTACTTCCAGAGCAGATGGCGATTTACCCTGGGAATGACCAACCCTGGGAATGACCATGTTTGCCCTTTCGATCATTCAGCCCCAACATCTGCTCATGTCCAGGCTAGAAAATCAGTGTGATCATTCGGGTTCCAAAAGAACCCTGTGGCCCCAGTCACCAGAATATGCCAGATAAAAGTGAATTTCAGTGCCCTGAACTATCCACATAGTTTGTATGTGTAAATCCAATGATGATCTCAGAGAATTCAAAGGAGGTTAACCCTGCCCCAAGTGAATCAGAATGGCTTAAATGACTGTACGATTGAAAAATGGTTTTCTTTCCTTTTAGAAGCTCCGGCCCCTCAGATTCTATCCTAACCACCAAGTTCCATTTCAACGGCACCCCCTCCCTTATGCCGGACTCCAGGTCCACCAACCAGTGGAAGTACCCTTCCCTCTTCCGGTAAGTTCAGCTGAATTATTTACATATAAGTTCTGGGGACTAACTATTACCCCTGTGGGTAATCAACCAATCAATCAGTCAGTCAAAAAGAATGAGCAAATAACATAAATTTGCCTTTGGGATTAATAATCAGATCAATCAATCAGTGGTATTTAATAAGCTCTTACTTTGCACAGAGCACTAAAGTACAACAGCGTTAGTAGAATAGAGAAGCAGCGTTGCCTAGTGGAAAGAGCATGGATCTGGGAATAAGAGGAACTGGGTTTTAATTCCAGGCCTTGGACAAGTCGATGAACTTCTCGGGGCCTCAGATTTATCATGTGTAAAATGGGGATTCAATAAGTGTCTACTTGGGCTGTGAGATCCCATGGGAGACAGAGATGAGATCCCATGGGAGACAGAGACGGTCAGACCTACTTATCTTGAATCCAGATTTTAGCACAGTTCTTGGCACATAGAAAGCACTTAATAAATGCCACAATTATTATTATTAATAGTAATAGCAGTTGTAGGAGGAGGAGAAGAGGAAGAGAAGTAGAAGCCATCATCTCTGTCCTCGAGGAGCTTACAACTCTGGAAACAGTGCTGGAGGAGGGGTGTCTATGGTAACAAAAACAATCGAGATGGCATATACAGAGCAGAGCATACAGAGCATACATACAGAGCACCCCTAAATGCCACTGATTCAGCAGCTCCTAGGCTTTTATTGGATCCTTGGTTGCTGGTGGGAGTTTACAGATATCAGGGTTCTGTACGTTGGGAAAGGGAAAGGTGAGCATGAGGAGACATCCCAATTTTACCCTGGGGAAAAGCATCCCCTGCCAAGAGCAGAGTGAAAATGCAGGTGCTCCCAGCCTTGGGCAGCAGCCCCAAGAATCCATGGCAGCCCCAAGAATCCCGGTACTTCATTGCGTTCCCAACAGTGGCACGAATCCTGGTTTGGGAAAAGGAAATGCTCTGAAGCTTGGAAATTAATTCTCTTCTAGGCTTTCCTCCTCTCCAGTGGGGCTGTAGGCCATTATGTTGTGACAGAAACTTACAGAGGTGGTGTTCAGGAGAGGAATTTATTTTGCTTCCGTTTCCAGCTCTCCTCCCTGGATCAGTAGCTCTGAGTTTGCTCCAAGCTCTGGGTAGGAAAGAAGCTGCTCAGAGCAAGATGCAGCTACAGTGGTCTACCAGGCCTTTGCAGACCAATTGGTTTTTCCCAACATCCAAGGGAGCCAGTCTCCCTTGGCAGTTAGTGGGACAATTTCTACCTTGGAAGCTAGAACTCAAACTTAGATGATGAGCAAGGACTGGTTTTTGGAGAGGTTCTGACTGTAGGGACATGAAATGATCTCCTATGTTTAGGTTGTACCTACGTCGGAAAAACTAGGGGGAAAATAGAGGCAATTATCAACTTATGACAGAAATATTTCTAATAAGGAAAACTGTTTTCTTTGACACAAATGTTGTGGATTAATTGTATACATCGATTTCATCAATTTTAGTCTACTATCTGCTCCATTAGATTATAAAATCTTTGGGGGCAAGCACCACATCTTTTATTTCTTTTATATGTTCCTTAAGTGTTTAGCACATAGTACCACTGTACACACAAACAAAAGTCATGGAATTCCTTAAGGGTTTATCTTATAGTGTTCCAAGCACTGTACTAAGCATTGGGCAGATACGGTACATTCAGAGAAGCAGCATGGCCTAGTGGATCGAGCACAGGCCTGGGAATCAGAAGGACCTGGGTTCTAATCCCAGCCTAGCCACTTGTCTACTGGGTGACCTTGAGCAAGTCACTTCAATTCTCTGGACTTCAGTTATCTAATCTATAAAATGGGATTTGATCCTGAGCCTCATATGGGACATACACTGTGTCCAACTTCATTAGCTTGTAATGACTTAATTAGCTTGTAACTTAATTAGCTAAATACTAGAGCTCTTAGTACAGTGCCTGGCAAAGAGTTTAGCAAATACCATTTTAAAAAAAAGATTGGACACAATCCCTATCACCTACAGGTCTCATGGTCTAAGGGGGAGAGAGGACAGGTATTTAATCTCCAGTTTGCATATAAGGATACTGCAGAACAGAGACGTTAACTGACTTGTCCAAGGTCACACAGCAGGCAAGTGGTGGAGCTGAGATTAGAACCCAGGTCTCCTGACTCCCAGATCTGTGCGTTTTCCACTTGGCCACACTAAGTGTTCAATAAACACTGTTGAAATGAATGAATTTACCAGATAATAGTTCTCATCCCCAATTCATTTTACCTCTATAGATACATTTAGTGGTCTAAATTTCTACCTACTATGTAATTCTGCCCGGGACATAAAACAAATTGTATTATTTAATTGCATTAGCTGGAGCAAACTCAGCCCTTTTCTAACCATTCCTCCTCTCCCTCATATGCAAAAACAAGCAGTTAAATCAAGGGAATTATCATTATCCTCATCATTAGTTGTGTCTGTAAGCTTCTTATGGGCAGGGAACTTTTCTACCAACTCTGTTATTTTGTTGTTTCCCATGTACTTAATACAGTGCTCTGCCCAGAGTATGTGCTCAATAAATAATTGATTGAAAACCACAGAGGTTCACTTCCATGTTTTTAGGATGTGCCATAGTTTTTGAGGCAACTGAGATCCCCAATACTTAAGTTGTAGGATAAATGCGAGAGATGTTCCTACGATGATGCTCACTGTTTTTTTCATTATTATTATCATTATTTCGTATGTTTTCGAACTACTTTTCCTTTTGAAATTACAGGTTCAGTACTGAATGAAACCCACACTTTTGGCCTCTGGTAAGTCTCCGCCTGCTTTCAGGTTTTGAAAACTATATGTGATTTTATATGCATTTATGTGTTGATTTGTGTGTGGAGGTGGGAAGGCATATGAGATGTGTGTGTTTATATTTGCATCTATGAATATATATGTGTGTATGTGTGTGTATGTTTGTGAATGTATTATGTATTATTCCTCGTCCATATATATAAATATATTCATAGACACAAACACAAACAGGATCAGCTTACCAGAAGAGAGGCCTTTTAAGACTTTTTTCTCATTTGGAAGGCTTCTCCCCATGGTGCCTTTATCTTCTGTTAGGCCTCAGCTTTGTGAAAGTGCTCATATGAGACAAAGATACAGAATTAATCTTCTTGAACAAAGCATTTGTCATGCATGAAACCACTTCACCTTAAGAACTAAGCATACTGAGGTAGCCTACATCTTTTTACTGAGCTTCCTCAGTCACACAGAAAACAGGAAAAAATCTGCAACTACAAAAAAGTGTGAATGAGGGGGAATTTGTGAAGAGCAGTACTCCGCTCCAACTCCATGCGTAAAATATTTTTCCTTCTTGGAATCTTTTTTCATCCTGTCCTCATCCCTCTCCCTGTACCTGAATCTGCTCTCCACAGGTCCAAATAGGCTAAGGCCACCTCCTGGAGAAACACAATCTGGAGGTGATCCAACAGTTCAGATCATGGAAATTCCGATGGCACAGGGAAATCAATGGTGCCCATGAATGGATATCATTTTCTGATTAATTAAATCCAATAATAATAGTATTTGTTGAGTGCTTACTTTATGCTAAACACTGTACTAAGCAATGGGGGTAGTTACAAGATCATTCATTCTTTCATTCTATAGTATTTATTGAGAGCTTACTCTGTGCAGAGCACTGTACTAAGCGCTTGGAAGGTAAAATTCGGCAACAGATAGAGACGATCCCTGCCCAGTGATGGGCTCTCAGTCTAAAGGATCATTAACCACGATCCCAGCTCCACTTGAGGCTTACAGTCTAAGTAAGAAGGAGTACAGAGCTAACATCTCAGAGAGCTGCCTAATAATGAAATGGCAGCTCTGCTTGCAAATGGATCTTTTCCATTTGAACTTGGCAACCTGTCAAACACTATAATACATGGACTGAAGACCCTTGCTAGCTGAAACTGTAGACATGTGAAAATTTCAAAAAACTAATCAAGCTCTTTTCTTTTTATTCCCAGATTCCACTGATAGCTCCAGTCTGTGTATGCAATCTCTCATCTATCTGTGTTCAAGATGTAGCACCATGTTACTTACAAACTTTGCCAAACGATTTTAGGTGGTGACATGGATGGGAAAGAAAACCATGCTTCTTTGCGCTTTCTACTATGTATTGTTCCACATCCTTTCTTTTCATTCATACTGGATGTACTGTCTTGAAATCTGAGTTCCATCACAGTAGGAATTTCATGCGAAAACGCTGAGACTATTTGATCTGTTTACACTACCGTTTCTCACAGTTGTATACAGTAAGCATGTTTCTCTTTCCAATAAATGATCTCTTCAGGCACACTGTGGTCATACTTCCTTTTATTCCAGTCTTCCATTTTCATTCATTGTATACCTTTGTCATAATATTTTTTTTTCAAATAATTTGGTAGGGAAGAGAAGGAAGAGCCGAGATAGAACAGGAATCAATTAAGCAAGGGTATTTATTGAGTGTTTACTGCTTGCAGAGCACCGTACTAAGTGCTTGAGAGAGTACAATAGGACAAAGTTGGTTCATATGTTCCCTGCCCCCAAGGAGCTTACAGTCTAGAAAACAGGAAGGACAACTATATCAAGATAAAATAACTGACTAAATAATTGAATTTTCAGATAACTATACAAATAAAAAGACATAAGTAAATGCTGAAGATAGGGTTGAAATGATAATCTGGCTTGCTTAGCTAAACTCTTCAAATTCACCAGACAGTTGATCAGTTACCTCCCTAACATGACCTATGTAGCACTGGCCACAAATAAGTATTCATCCATTTTGTGTTTTGGGAAACTCTGGTCAAAAAGAAATATCAGAAAGGGGAAAACAAAATGGCAAACCCTGTAAACAAATCTTAGATCCAAACCGTGGGACAAACTCTCATTCATGGGCTAGTGTTAGTAAATTATGTATTTAAGGGGAGTGATTAAGCTATTGATAAAGTTGCACCAGGTTGGACAATTCAGGCATGAGCTTGACTAGTTAAATGGATGTTTTTGAATGAGCTCCATTTGCTCTTTCAACTCTGTCAAACTCTGGGACCCTCTAGACTGTAAGATCACTGTGAGCAGGTAATGTGTCTGTTCATTGCACTCTCCCAAGTGATTAGTACAGTCCTCTGCTCACAGTAAGTGCTCAAGAAATATGATTGACATTTGGTCACTATCTCTTTTTAAAACATGGGACTTGTTAAGTTATTTTACTTTGTGCCAAGCACTGTTCTAAGCACTGAGGGAGATATAAGGTAATTATGTGGAACACAGTACCTCTCCCACTTGGAACTCACAATCTAAGTAAGAGAGAGAACAGGTATTGAAACCCCATTGTATAGTTGAAGAAATTCAAGTGCTTAGTACAGTGCCTGGCTCATAGTAAGTGCTCAACAAATACCATTATTATTATGAATAGAAAGAATATCTCTGTTGCATTGCTGTGTTGTACTCTCTCTAGCGCTTAGTACAGTGCTCTACACAGAGTAAGGGCTCGATAAATATGATTGATTGATTGATGGCAGATTTTCCTGTTGTCATGGAGTTCAAGGCCCCTTATGGTAGACTTGTCTCCAGGGGGAAAGGGGAGAAAATGAGGGCAGGAGCAGAGAGGCCCTTCTTGAGGCCTTGGGGACCAGAGACTGAGCCCAGTGACTCTCATATACTGCAACATTCCAAATACACACCTAAATATCTTGTACCTGCATCCACAGAAAACAGAGAAGGAAATGAAAAGTAAAGTTCCACTCGTTAACACAAACTTCAGGAAGAACCATGAAAGATAAACAATTTCTAACCATTGTCTCCAATTCAGCTACTGAAAATAGTTAACATCAATATAAAAACACTTCCCCAGCCATGAAAGGGAAAAGAAAAAAGGCTTTTTATACCTTTAAAACAATAACTTTACATTTTCTTCTTTTTCTTCACAGATACTGATGGAATGTCTGCTTTTTCCTTAAAATATTACTCGCTAGTGTTTGCTCTTTTGAGAATGTCCATTCCAGAGAAATCGGGGAAAATGAAGCAACGAGGAGATGTATCGTGTCTCCGCATTCAAATCTGACTCTTATCCAACATATCTGTGAGCAGTTATTTCCCTGCTTGGACTTGGGGGAGGCTTTGAAGAAATCGACGCTGCATACAGACATTGCATGTCTGTATTGCTTTGCATGTCTGTTTCCCCTCACAGGGATCACTAGTTGGGGAGAGGATTTGAAATTCACAAGCCTAGAGCAGAAAACATAAATATAAATATGGACAAGGATTCTACAGATTTCCTGGTTCACATCCTTACCTTCAGGCAAGAATATGCCTAAGCCTTTGGAGGCAGCTGATCGAAGCTTGCAAACTATCGTCTCAGAAAACACCTCAATCCCTCAAATCATTCCTTAACTTAGTCTCTTTTTTTTTCATCTGGTATCATCAAGAAAGGAGTTGTCATCCTTCAAATTATTGAGCCAACACCTGAGATCAGCTATTATTCTGATAAGAATTATTATAAAATCAAACAGCAATCCATCCAAGTTGCCAAAAGCTGTAGCTTGGGTCAGGAACAGCATTTTCCAAAACACTGAGTAATTCTTTCAGTGTAAAGAATATGTTGAGCTGGTGACATGGTAAATACCATTAAAAGAATTGACAATTTTGATGATAAATATAGTTCTAGACTTTAAAAATATGTATCAGAGAGACTTCAGAAATAAAATGCTGCTATTTCTATTGGGGATTTTTTCTCAGGCATTCTCCTAGGTAATTGGGCTCTGTACACAGAGCCCAGTAGATACCACTGACAAATCGATTGGTAACGCTGTTAATTGTGCACCTGCTGAATACAATCCAGTGTACTAAGCACTTGAGAGATATAAGTTCCCTGCACACAGGAGGCTAACATTCTTAACGGGGAAACAGGCAGAGAAATGCAACTGATCTCACATCCAGTTGCACGAGTCCTTCAGCAAGCAACATTCCAGTGCTGTCCCTTCCCTCCTCAGAAGACTTCCAGAAACTGTTGGCATCAAATTAAACCTTCTGTTGCTTGCATGAAGGATTTGTGTCACTTTCAACTTCAACCTGCTTATCAGGCAAAGTCCTTCAAGATGACCCAGACCCGATAATCAGTCTCCAAATGTCAGCTCCTTAGGGATCGACTAATTGGTTTAAACTTTGTTTAAACTGGCCTAGCCACAAGGAGGTCATGCTGAGAAAGAGGAAAGAGGACCATTTTGGGATCCACACTCCTCCCCAGTTCCCTTACTTCTGCAGTGACTCAGTGTCCCCTTCCCCCTCTTCCCCTCAGTCCTACAGAGCGGCCCAGGGGGCACGACACCCCCTGAGGTCCCCTTCCGATGGGCAGGGGGCTGCAGAGGCCGGGCGATCGTGGAGGCTGACATGACTCCACCGCCCAGAGGAGCAGGGTTACAGTGTAGTTAGCCTCGTGAAGGAGATGTAAGCCTCATGAGGAAATCTCCCTTTTCCCCACTTCCTCTATCTGCGTCGGATTGCCAAGTAATAGGCAGCTGTTCCAAACAAATCAGAGTCTTTCTGCAGGAACCAGTCGGAGGATGCAGTTCATTAGAAGACAGCAAATCAACCCCTTCAAATGGATGAAGGATGATTAGTCAGGGGTGCCCTCAATACTTCGATACTCCCTGATACTTTACCAAATTCACAGCCCTGCCTTACATACCCGATCCGATTGTGGGCTTCAGAACCTCTGTCACTTGGTTTTCCGTTGCCCTAAAGTCCCTCAACTCCTTTGTTCACTCATTCATTCAATCAATCAATAGTATTCCTTGAGTGTTTACTGTGTGTCGAGCTGTGTACTAAGTGCTTACTCAACCATTTTTTAGAAAGGGCCATTCATCTCCTGGAAGGGATGAGTTTATTTCCAGAGAGGATGGCGATTTGCCCTGCGAATGACCGTTGTTTTCCCTTTCAATCATTCAGCCCAAACGCCCCTCATGTCCAGGCTAGAAAATCAGTGTGACCATTTGGGTGCAATAGTAATAATAATAATAATAATATTGGTATTTGTTAAGTGCTTACTATGTGCAGAGCACTGTTCTAAGCAATGGGGGAGATACAGGGCGATCAGGTTGTCCCACGTGGGGCTCACAGTTTTAATCCCCATTTTACAGATGAGGTAACTGAGGCCCAGAGAAGTTAAGTGACTTGCCCACAGTCACAGAGCTGACAAGTGGCAGATCTGGGATTCGAACCCATGACCTCTAACTCCCAAGCCCAGGTTCTTTCCACTGAGCCATGCTGCTTCTCTACTACAAAAAGAACCCTTTGGCCTCAGTCACCAGGCTATATCAGATGAAAGTGTATTTCAGTGGCCTGAATTACCCAGATAGTTTGCGTGTATAAATCCAACGATGATCTCAGAGAAATCAAAGGAGGTTAACACTGCCCCAAGCGAGTCAGAATGGCCTAAATGACTGCATAATTGAAAAACGGCTTTTTTCCCTTTTAGAATCTTTGACCCCTGAGACTCATTCCTAACCACCAAGTTCCTCTTCAATGTCTCTCCCTTCTTCTTGCCAGACTCCCAGATGAATTCCGTGTCCCTCGTCCAGCAGACTTACCCTTCTCTCTTCCTCTGGTAAGTTCGGCTGAATATCTTCATTTTGGGCAGGGAATGTGTCTGTTTATTGTTTACTGTTATCGATTGAATTAGCATGGGAGCAGTTTGGACGGAGCGGAAAGGGCCGATTTTAGTGATGTTGTGAAGGTGGAACCGACAGGATTTAGTGATGGATTGAATACGTGGGTTGAATGAGAGAGAGAAGTCAAGGATAATGCCACGTTTATGGGCTTGTGAGACAGGAAGGATGGTGGTGCCATCTACAGATGAGGAAGTCGGGGGGGAACAGGGTTTGGGTGGGAAGATAAGGAGTTCTGTTTTGGACATGTTAAGCTTGCGGCAATGGGAGGATGTCCAGGTAGAGATGTCTTGAGGCAAGAGGAAATGCGAGACTGCAGAGGGGAATAGAGAGATCAGGGCTGGAAGTGTAGATTTGGGTATCGTCTGCATAGAGGCGGTAGTTGAAGCCATGGGAGCGAATGAGTTCTCCAAGGGAGTGGATGTAGATGGAGAAGAGAAGGGGACCCAGAATTGAACCTTGAGGGACCCCCCAGAGTTAAGGGGTGGGAGAGGGAGGAGCCCGTGAAGGAGACTGAGACCGAACGGCCAGAGAGATTAGAGGAGAACCAAGAGAGAACGGAGTCGGTGAAGCCAAGGTTGGATAACGGGGATGGTCCATAGTGATGAAGGCAGATGAGAGGTTGAGGAGAATTAGGATGGAGTAGAAGCCATTGGATCTGTCAAGAAGGAGATCACTGGTGACCTTTCAGAGGGCGGTTTCTGTGGAGTAAAAGGGGACAGAAATCAGATTGGAAGGAGTTAAGGAAGAATTGGAGGAGAGGAATTTGAGACTGCAGGTGTAGACAACTCACTCAAGGAGTTTAGAGAGGAATGGAACAGGTAACTAATCCCATTTTACAGTTGAGGAAACTGAGGCCCAGAGAAGTAAAGTGACCCACCCGAGGTCACACGACAAGCAGTTGGAAGAGCCAGGGTTAGAGCTCAGGTCCTCTGACTCTCAGCCCTGAGCTCTTTCCATTAGGCCACGCTGCTTTGCACTGAGATAGATTCGGGTTAATCAGATCGGACACAGTCGCACAAGAAGTTTTTACCTCAAAACGTAATGACCAAAGAAAAGTTCAAATTGAGAACTGGATTTTCTGGCTGAAAGAATGTGGTTCTGGTAGAACATTTCCAATTCCCCTAACAAGGGTCGGTAGGCTCCCACTCATAACTTGCTGATGAACATGGACAGACAAAACATTTCTGGGACAGTAATGACTGGAAAGAATAGGAGAAGCTGAGTGTTTAATTTTCGTCCTGAAGCATGTTTTCCATGAATTCCACCCAATCCAGCAGAACACCCATTTTCCATTTTGGAATCATCATCATCATCATTATCACTGCTACTTAAAGAGCACTTGGGTGTGAAATGAATGCTTGGTGAAGACAACACAAAGAGAGAAGCAGCGTGGCTCAGTGGGAAAGAGCCCAGGCTTGGGAGTCAGAGGTCATGGGTTCTAATCCTGGCTCCGCCGCTTGTCAGCTGTGTGACCTTGGGCAAGTCACTTTACTTCTCTGTGCCTCAGTAACCTCATTTGTAAAATGGGGATGAAGACTGTGAGCCCTACGTGGGACAACCTGATTAATTTGTACCTACTCCAAGTGCTTAGAACATTGCTTGGCACATAGTAAGTGCTTAACAAATACCAACATTATTATTATTATCATTCTTAAATAAGACATTTGTTCCCTGCCCCTTAGGAATTCATGGGCCAGTGTAAGTAATCTCTGGATTTCAGGGGTGCGATAAACCTACCGATAAAGTTGGCACCAGGGTGGACAAGTCGGACATGAGCTTGTCCAATTAAAATGGATGGTTTTTAATGAGCTTCATTTGCCCCTTCAGCTCTGTCAATCTCTGGGACCCTCTAGACTGTAAACTCCTTGTGGGCAGAGCATGTGTCTATGGATTGTTATATTGTACTCTCTCAAGAGTTATCATAGTGCTCTGCACACAGTGAGCTCTAAATGAATTCGTTTGACTGACTGACTGACTGACTGGCAATTAGTCCATCATTAAGTGTTTTTCCTACTTGTCAAGCACTGTTGTAAGCACTGAGGGAAATATAAGGTAATTATTTGGGACAAAGCCCTTCTCCCACATGGGATTCACATTCTAAGTAGGAGAGAGAAGAGGTACTGAATCCCTATTTTACCGTTGAGGAGACTGAGGCACAGAGAAGTGAATTGACTTGCCCAAGGTCACACAGCAGACTAGAGGCAGAGTGGAGAATAGAACGCAGGTCTTTATGACTCTCAGACCTATGCTCCACCCACTAGATCACACTGCTCCTCTACTGATGAACAATAAACGTGTTCATCGTTCTACAGACTCTTGACTGTTGTGATGACTTCTACTTCAAGGTAATACTACCTACGGGTGTCTTCCTTAAAAATTCCGATTTGGCGAAACTTCTCGATCATTCTTGCACAATAGGTGGAAGACCACACAACCGATCAGTTCCCTGGATCTGATCTCTGTTTATGCTACTTTTATGCCTTTCGACCGGCAAATGAAAATGCACTAGACCATAAGAGTCAAAAGGCTCAAAATAATCCTATAAAAATCCTGCCTCGCAATGAATGTCAAGGTCCTCTCAAGGGGTGGATGTCAACCACGTTCAGGTTGGAAGGGAGTCTAGTCGAATACCTCACTTGGCTTCCACAGGCAGGTGGCAGAGAGTTCCTGGAAATGAAATCTTCTGGAGAGAAGCAGGTAAGAGGCCTGTCCATCACAGTGGAAGGCCATTACATCCAGCAGATATTATCACTAACTCTGGAATCGTCACCCAATTAAGTAGAGGGTATAAATAGCTGGGAAACAGGGGAGAGGCCCAATGCCTGGCTCCTAGGAGTTCTTTTGTGTTGTTCATCTCCCCTTGGGGAAAAAAGGTATATTCTTTTTTGGATGTCAATATATTCTTCTCTTTTTCACTCTGTAGAGAGGTGGGAAGTGAGGTTGGTTATAGAACGTCTCTCATAGCACTCAATAAGAAGTTGAACAAGGGTGGAGGGATGGGGGGAGGGGACAGTGGGCAGCTTGAGGTTTGTTATGGATCGTCTCTCGTAGCAATCAATAAGAAGTTGAACAAAGGTGGAGGGATGCGGGGGAGAGGACAGTGGACAGCTTGGGGAGGTGACCACCTGCCCCTCTGTCATGGTCACAGAGTCCCAGTCCTGTCAGCACAGCTCAGACACCCTCTGCTTCTGAGGTGACCCCCGCTCGGGACCCCATCGATCCCTCATATCCCAAGACTCCAGAATAAGAGCTCATTTACTGCTCTAAAGTCTACGTATCCTGGACGTGCCTTCGGGTGTCCATGGATTGAATTGTCTAGGTAATGAGTGATGCTTTTACAACTTGCAACTGGACAGCCCAGTTTCCAGCCAGGCTGGACCCTGTCTGGGGTGGACACACCACCGGATACATGTATTCCCAGCTAGTCTTTTGATTCTGAGTGCTCCAGACTCCCACCACTTTCCCCAAGGGGACCTGGGAGGGAAATGCAACAGCTCAGGAGAAAGGGAAATGGCTCAGGACTTTGTATCCAGGGAATCCACAAAGATCCTTGGGTGCATCCCCATGACACCTTTGCACGATGATACAATATTCTTTATCAGCTTAATGGGAAACATGTCCGTTGCTTCCAGGTGGGTCGAGGGATGTCCATTGATCTTCAGTACCATAACTGGTCACTCTAATCCAAGGGCTTTGACTTTTCAGGCTCCTTGAGGGCAGTGATCAGGTCTTCTTAATCTATTGTACTCTCAAGCTTTTAGTACGTTGCGTAGAGTAATAATCATAATATTTGTTAAGCTCTTACTATGTACCAAGGACTTAGTACTAAATACTAGGAGAGATGCAATATAATCAGTTTGGAAACAGCCCCTGTCCCATATGGGGCTGACAGTCTAAGTAGGAGGGAATAAAAAGCCATGGGAAGCAGTATGGCCTAGTAGTGGAAAGAGCACCGGCCTGGGAGTCAGAGGACCGGGATTCTAATTCCAGTTCTGCCACTTGTCTGCCACTTGGGCAGATCACTTCATTTCTCTGTGCCTGAGTTACCTCATCTGTAAAATGGGGATGAAGACTGTGAGTCCTATGTTGTTGTTGTTTTTATTTGTTAAGCACTTACTATGTGCCAAGCACTGTTCTAAGCACTGGGATAGATACAAGATAATCAGGTTGTCCCACGTGGGGCTCACAGTCTTCATCCCCATTTTAAAGAGGAGGTAACTGAGGCACAGAGAAAGTAAGTGACTTGGCCAAAGTCACACAGCTGACAAGTGGCAGAGCAGGGATTAGAACCCACAGCCTCTGACTCCCAAGCCCGGGCTCTTTTCGCTAAGCCACGCTGCTTCTCTACAGGGGACGGGAACCGTGTCTGACACAATTATCTTGTCTCTGTCGAGTGCTCAATGCAGTGTCTGGCACATAGTAAGTGCTTCACAAATACCAGTAGTATCAAGTGCTCAATCAGTAAAATTAATTGATCAAATTGAGGGATTCAATAACATTGGGTAAATATCTTGCCAGCTCAACTCCTCTTTGCCTTTCCTTGTCTTCTGATAGATACCCACAAAATGAAGCTCCTTCTTTGGGCCTGCCTCATGTGCATTGTTTTGGCCAAGAAGGTAAGTCATGGAGTGGAGAGGAAAATCTTAGCAGCATCACTGGCTTTTGCAGAGATGCTGTTACATGCAGATTGTGGCTCCAAGGGAATGAAGAATTACATTTGCAAAAACCCCTGAAATCAGACTCTGTCCAGAAGAGCATCTTCCCTGGTATTTCTCAGGGCCATCCTCTGGAAACCTAGGTCATTGTATTCCCTGGATTTTTTTTTTCCAAATTAATCCTCTCCCTGAGGCCAGGGAGCAAAAGACCAAAGATTATTCCTTCGGGCCAGGAGGAAAACCCTAAGGTCCCTGTTCCAGCTGGGAATTACAATCCATAGTCTGCTGTGCTGGGGTCACCTCAACCAGACCTGGATTTCAAGCAATATTTCCCTTAGGGACAGAGACTCCAGAGTGACACAGCCCAGTGGAGCAACTTTCACCCCTCCGCCCCCACCTTACGCACACATTGGCATTGCGAACTCCATTGCCAGTTGTTTGCCTCTGGACCAACTGGGTTGAAGGAAGCCGCAGCTTCATCTCACTCTGATGAAGCACAAAGGAGGATAAATTCTGTCTCCCCAAGAGAGTCCAGGCAGTGGGGCTGCAAAGACACCCCCTTCAGTCCCCCCAGACTCTCACTCAATAACACAGACCTAGACCAGGCTTTGAGGAAATGGCAAGGCAATGATTTTCAGGGGAGATGGGCTTTACCGTCTAGAAGGGGGATAGAATTAGAAAACATGACCCCTGCCCTCAAAGAGCTTACAACATAGGGGGGAAGACAAGCAATAAAATAAATGACAGACAAAAGGAATAACGAAAAGGAGATATAGACATGGCACAGTATTCAAGTACTAATGAAAGACATGTACAGAAGTACCAGAGCACTTAGAATTGTGCTCTGCACAAAGTAAGTGCTATCGTCGATTGATTGATCATTCGTGCAAAACCCCAACTGTCCACTGAATAGTGTACATCACTAAGATTTTAGGACCTGGATTTTTCAGGTCCCTAAGTCAACCACCCCCTTGGCTTCAGAGATCCAGCCTATTCTGGTTCCTGAGGCAAATTCACATTTGAAAAGCAAACTTGTCTTTCTTTCTCTTTGTTTTAGAGGCAACATTCTTCCTCCAGTGAAGAGGTAAGCTATCATCGTTTTATCTTCCAATCCAGTGAAATATGTTTTAAATATTTAAAATAGATGACTTTCCTTTCATAAGCATTTTCTTCACCTTTTAGGAATACCAATATCCCCAAAACATTAATTTCCTTTTGCTATCTTCAGGAATAGTCTAAAAAGTATGATTTTTTTTATACAGATAGAATTTTCTCTACAAAATGATGATTCTGGTAATTATGGGGGAAAACAGTTTTCCTGCTATGTGTCATGTCTGGTTCTAAGCACTGGGGTAGATACAGCTTAATCAGGTGAAACACAGTCCCTGTCCCATCAGGGAAAACAGGTATTGAAACCCCAATACAGTCGAGAAAACTGAGGCACAGAGAAGTCAAGTAGCTTGCCCGAGTTCACACAGCCGGCAAAGTGGCAGAGCCGGGATTAGAATTCAGGTACCTAACTCCCAGGCCTTGCTATTTTCATTAGACCATGAAAGCAGAATAACACAATGGAAAGAGCATAATGTTTGGCTTCCCTTGGCGTGACTCGGAATGTTATACTATCGGAGTTAAACGCGGCCATCACTACTGCCTTCCCAAGAGTTTTTCCTTGGCCTAGCCCTTTCCTCATACTTCGGGGAAGCTAAATTCTACTCAGAAATGATGCCCACATTCAGAGGGACCCGGGAAGAGAATCAGGGGTTCTGGAATAAGTGGAGAAGAGGAGACAGTAAGTGAGTTTGTGTAGGAAGATCAGAGTGTTCGTTCATGATCCTGAAGAGAAACATCAAAGAGAAATCAAACAGTGGTATTTGACGAAACCAGAAACTCGTCCATTTAAACCCAGAATCTTGGACTGGATGGTGATTTATCTTTATCTGACTCAGACTGGCACCTCTCATTTTCTTTGGGAGGCAGCGTGGCCTAGCAGAAAGGGCACAGAACTGGGAGTCAGGAGACCCAGTTTCTAATCTCTGCTCTGCCACATTCCTTTGGGCAACTCTGGATGTCACCTAACATCTCTATGCCTCAGTTTCCTCATCTGTAAATTGTGGTTAAGATACCTGTTTTCCCTTTCTTTTGGACCTCTAGTCCCATTGTGTCGAAGCTGATTATCTTGTATTTACCTCAGTGCATAATACTTAATGGCACATAGTAAGCGCCTTAAAAATACCACCATTCTTATCATTATATTCTCCCTGTCCTACTAAATCACTTTTCTCCAGATCTGGCCAATCGGAGTTCAACTTTTTCCCACCATGATCTTGGTTTTGTTGAGTTTCCTTCGGATTCTGGCTCCAAATACTTAGAGCGGAAATGAATGGAACCGTGAGAGAGAGAATCTTTTTCCAAATAGGCCATGTTTATGAGCAATCATGATCATGCATTTAGGTCTGTGCTCATGTCCACATAGAATGATAAGACCAGGGGAATCGTGGTAAAAGTCAGGTTTGATTATTGCTCTAATGGCTTTTCCCTTAGGACCATGACCACAGACCACCACCACCAGCGAGGCCTTCTGGATCGGATCATGAACCCCCCTTCCATCCTAGGGCCCCCTGTCCAGCGGTTCCCCCTCCACCTCCACCAGCCCCTGGCCCTCCGGCACCCCCTGCCCCTCCAGCACCCCCTGCCATCCCAGAACCCGTGGCTCCCCCTGCCCCTCCAGCTCCCCCTGCCCCTCCAGCACCCCCTGCCATCCCAGAACCCGTGGCACCCCCTGCCCCTCCAGCTCCCCCTGCCATGCCAAGACCTGGGGAACCCCCTGCCCCTCGAGCCCCTGAAATGCTTCTTGCTAATCCAGCCCCAGAAGCTCTCACGGTGGAGTAGTGTCATTACCATGGCTGAGTAAGTAGCATCTCCGTAAGAGGAAACTAATAATAATAATAATGATGATGATGGTATTTGTTAAGCGCTTACTATGTGCCGAGCACTGTTCTAAGCACTGGGGAGGGGGGAAAATACAAGGAAATCAGATGGTCTCACATGGGGCTCACAATCTTAATCCCCATTTTAATGTTGGTATTTGTTAAGCGCTTACGATGTGCAAAGCACTGTTCTAAGCACTGGGGGATACAAGGTGATCAGGTTGTCCCACATGGGGCTCACAGTTTTCATCCCCCTTTGACAGATGAGGTAACAGGCACAGAGAAATGAAGTGACTTGCCCAAAGCCACACAGCTGGCAAGCGGCAGAGCTGGGATTCGATCCCATGACCTCTGACTCCCAAGCCCGGGCTCTTGCCACTGAGCCACGCTGCTTCTCATTTTACAGATGAGGGAACTGAAGCCCAGAGAAGTTAAGTGACTTACCCAAAGTCACACAGCTGACAAGTTGTGGAGCCGGGATTAGAACCCTCTGACTCCCAATGCTCTTTCCATTGACCCATGCTGCTTCTCTATAATGTTGGTATTTATTAAGCACTTACTATGTGCTGAGTAAGTGCTGGGGGAGAGACAGGGTCATCAGGTTGTCCCATGTGAGGCTCACAGTCTTCATCCCCATTCTACAGATGAGGTCACAGAGGCACCGAGAAGTGAAGAGACTTGCTCAAAGTCACAGAGCTGACAGGTGGCAGAGCGGGGATTAGAACCCATGACCTCTGACTCCCAAGCCCATGCTCTTTCCATTGGTTAAGTGCTTATTATGCGCCAGGCACTCTTCTAAGCGCTGAAGTAGATATGAGATAATCGGGCGGACATAATCCCTATCCCACATAGGGCTCTCAGTCATAATCCCCATTTTACAGACGTGGGGTCTGAGGCACAGAGAGGTTAAGTGATCTGCCCAAAGTCGCACAGCAGACAAATGGTAGAGCTGGGATTAAAACTCAGCCCTTCTGACATCCAGGCCTCTATCCACAGGCCACGTTGGGGGAATTTCCCAGGAATATGTGGGATCCTGGGTTGAAGCAAAGACGGAAGCTGCATCAGTTCCTGCTGCCGAGGATTATTCTGAAACCCTCTCCATTTGGCGAGGGATTCCTGAATCTGCCTCCAATCTTCTCTTCCGTGAAGAGACAAGCTAACCCCCCAAAAAACCCCAAGGAAGGCGAAATGCTTTAAACCCCTCCAAAGAATGGGGAGGCCCATGAATAGAAGGAATGTGCACCACAGTAAGCTCTAAATAAATAGTGATGATTGATTATTGGCAGATTTTCCTGCTATCACATAGATCAAGGCCAGTCATGGTAGATTTGTCCCCAGGGGGCGAGGGAAAAAAATGAGGGCAGGAGCAGGGTGGCCCTTCTTGAGGCCTTAGGGACCAGCGACTGAGCCCAGTGACTCTCATATACTGCAGTATTCCAATTGCACACCTAAATATCTTGCACCCGATTGCACCCACAAAAAACAAAGATGGAAATGACAGTAAAGTTCCACTCGTGAACACAAAGTACACGGAGAACCATGAAAGATGAACAATTTCCAACCATTGTCTCCAATTCTGCTACTGAAAATAGCAGCTAACTAACACATCCCCGGCCACAAAAGGGACAAAGGAAAAAGGCTTTTTATACCTTCAAAACAATAACTTAACACTTTTTTCTCTTTCTTCACAGATAAAGCTGGAAAACCTGATTTTTCATTCAGATTTTACACTTTGGTGGCTTTTGAGTAAATCCCCTCTGCGTATGCACTCTGGCTTTGGGTGTCTGTTTTCCCACACAGGGATCCCTGGTTGGAGAGAAGATTTGAATTTCACAAGCCCAGAGAAGAAAAAATATATATAAATGTGGACAAGGATTCTGCAGATTTTCTGTTCCACATCTCTTCCTTCTGGCAAAAATGTGCCTAAAGCCTTTGGAAGCAGCTGATCTCAGGCTAGGACTCAGAAGCAAACCACCTTCCCAGGGAACCCTACTTCCCTTAAATCATTTCCTCAACTTATTCTCCTTTTTTCATCACTTAATTATCATACAGAAAGGAGTTGGCATCCTGCAATTACTGAGCCAACAGTTGAGATCAGCTGCTATTCCAATATGAAGTATGAGAAAACCAAACTCGGCAATCCATCAGAGTTGCAAAAAGCCATAGCTTGGATCATGATGGGCATTTTCCAAAATACTGAGTTATACTTTCAGTGAAAAGAAGACACTGAGCTGTTGACATGGTAAAAAAAAACATAGAAGTATTGATGATGTAGGCTAGAAATATACTTCTAGGCTTTAAAAATATGTATAAGAGAGACTTGAGAAATAAAAAGCTGTTATTTCTAGTAGGGATTTTTTTCTCGGACATTTTAATAAGAGTAATGAAATCTTAAAGACATAAATCCTGTTGATCAATCAGTCAATCAGTCAGTCAGAGTCTACTAAATATATTGTGTTCTAAGCACTTGGTATAGATTTCTGCACACAGTGCAGATACCGTTGACAGATTGATTGATAACCCTGTTGATTGTGCATCTACTGAATACAATCCACTATACCGAACACCTGAGAGATATAAATTCCCTGTGCACAGGAGGCTACCATTTTAAATAGGGAAACAGCCCGCAGAAATGCAGTTGATCTCACACCCGGTTGCACGAGTCCTTCAGCAAGCAACATTCCAAGGCTGTCCTTCCCCTCCTCAGACATTTTTACGAGATGTTCTTCCCCTTGACGCTGTTTAGTGCCATTGTTCTTGTCTGTCCGTCTCCCCCGATTAGACCGTAAGCCCGTCAAACGGCAGGGACTGTCTCTATCTGTTGCCGACTTGTTCATCCCAAGCGCTTAGTACAGTGCTCTGCACATAGTAAGCGCTCAATAAATACTATTGAATGAACATCTACAGAGACTCCCAGAAACTGTTGGCATCAAATTGAAGCTTTTGTTGGTTGCCTGCCTGAACGATTTGTGTCATTTTCAACTTCAACACGCTTATCAGGCCAAGTCCTTCAAGAAAGTCCTTCTAGACGGCCCAGACCCGATAATCAATCTCCAAATGTCAGCGCCTCAGGAATCGTCTAATTGATTTAAACCGTGTAGTCACTGGCCTAACCACGGGGAGAGCATGCTGGGGAAGAGAGAAGAGGGCCATTTGGGGGTCTACACTCCTGCCTAGCTCCCTTACTACTGCAGTGACTCAGTGTCCCCTACAGAGCGGCCGAGGGGACAAAACACCCCTGAGGTCCCCTGCAGCTGAGTACCTTAAATCTTCTGCAGTGCTTAGTAGGTCTAGGAGGAGATGTGATTTTAGTAGAGATTTGAAGGTGGAGAGTGTGATGATCTGTAAGATATGAAGGGGTTTGGAATTCCAGGACGTAGGCAACGGGTTGGTGGCAAGATTAGAAGAGTGAAGAGTGTAGTAGGAGGGTCAGAGAGATAAGACAGGAGCGGGAGAGCTGCTTGAAAACCTTAAAGCCGATGGTGAGGAGTTTCTGTTAGATGTGGAGATGGATGGAGGTTTTTGAGGAGTAGGTAGACATAGACTGACTTTTTTCTTTAGAAAAATGATCTGGATAGCAGAGTGAAGTATTGGCCGGAGAGGGGAGAGATAGGAAGCAGGATGGTCAGTGAGGAGGTTGAGGCAGTAGTGAAAATGGGATATGATTAGAGTTCGGATCGATGTGGTAGCTTTTTGGTTGGAGGGAGGGGCAGATTCTGGAGCTGTTGTAAAAGTAGAACTGACGTATTTGGTGACAAATTGAGTATGTGGGTAGAGAAGCAGCATGGCTCAGTGGAAAGAGCCCGGGCTTAGGAGTCAGAGGTCATGGGTTCTAATCCCAGCTCCGTCACCTGTCAGCGTGTGACTCTGGGCAAGTCACTTCACTTCTCGGTGCCTCAGCTACCTCATCTGTAAAATGGGGATGAAGACTGTGAGCCTCACATGGGACAACCTGATGACACTGTATCTCCCCCAGCGCTTAGAACAGTGCTCAGCACATAGTAAGCCCTTAACAAATACCAACATTATTATTATTATTATTATTTATTATTATGAAATGGTAGAGATGAGAAGGAGGAGTAATAGCAGCAGTAGAAATAGTTCTAATAATAGTATTTATTTTAATGATAGCATTTAGCTAGCTCTGAGTGCAACAAACCACAGATACTAAGTGGAAGCAGTGTGTTCTTGTGGAAAGAGCCCAGGTCTGGGAGTCAACGGACCTTGGGCAAGCCACTTACCCTCTCTGTACCTCAATTACCTCATCTGCTAAATGGGAATTAGCTCCTACTCCCTCCTAGTTAGACTGTGAGCCCCATATGGACGGAGAGTGACTATCTTGTATCTTGGCATGTAGTAAGCACTTAACAAGTAACATAATCATTATCAATATTATCATTATCCCTCTAGACTGTAAGCTCATCTCCCTAGACTGTAAGCTTGTTGTGGCAGGGAATGTGCCTGTTTACTGTTGTATTGTTCTCTCCCAAGAGCTTAGTACAGTACCCTGCACAGAGTAAGTGCTCACAAAAGGCAGTTGAATGAAAGAATGAATTATTAGGTTCTTTGGAAAGTACCACAGAAGCAAAAGGGATGTTCCCTACCCACAAGGAGCTTATATTTTTATGGGAGAGACAGACAAAAATATTTACAAATAGTGAAAGCAGTGGGAAGAACAGGATCAGATCGAGAGTAGAATGAACTTATCAAGGTGAAAAATTATCCTGTTCATTTTTCTTCCAGACCTCCTGGTTCCATAGAAGTATGCACCAGTGTCCAGAGTGAGTATAAATCCATGTTTTGATTAGCTCTTGGGTGCTAAAGTATCTCTCAAGGTGGTCTGGATGGGACCCGCTGAACTCCAGCCTGCTTCCCCTATCGCTGCAGACTTGCGACAGGAAGCAATCGGCCAATCAATCAGTGGCAGTTATTCGATGCTTACTGTGTGCAGAGCACTGGGCTGAACACTTGGGAGAATATAAGACAGTAGAGTTGGTAGACACGATCCCTCAAAGAGATTACAGTCTATAGGTGGGGAAGGGCAGACATTAAAATAAATTATATTTAGGGGAAATAGAAGAATCTAAACAGCTGTGGAACCATGAGTAATCCATAGAGCATGTGTTTGGTGGGGAGGGAGAGTTGGGGGCTTTTACCTTCTTTGACTTTGAAGTTCTCTCTCTCAGGGCCTGAGCAAGTTGAGCGAGGCATTGTATCAACCAATCTGGGTTTATTGTGGGTGAACAGAGCTTACCTTAATGCAGCCCTGCAGCCATGACCCTGTTTCCTCTGGCTCTTATCCCCCTTTGTAACTTGGTTTGTCTGTGTGTACTTTAGAGGGTCAGTCACGGTCCCGCCCTCCTCACTAAATGTTAAGCGTCACCTCCTGTCTTTGTTTTGACAAATGCCCAGTTTACCGGTGCCCGGACGATGTTGCCAGGGGAAAGGACACAAGGTTGGGAGACAGGCAACCTGGGTTCTAAACCCATCTCTGAAGTGCGACCTTGGGCAAGTGCCGGGCACACTGTAAGCACTTAACAAATCCCACAATCATCATCATCATCATCAGAACATCTCTGAACCTTTCTCATCTGTAAAATGGGGATAAGATCCCCTCCCTTCTTATAGTTTAGATTGGAAGCTCCGTGAGGGTCAGGGGCTGGGTCTGATATGATTACACTCTAGAAGTGCTTAGAACTGTGCTGGGCAGAGGTGAAGGATTTACATAAGTGGATAGGGATTGTCTCTATCTGTTGCCGGATTGTACTTTCCAAGAGCTTAGTTCAGAGCTCTGCAAAGAGTAAGCACTCAGTAAATACGAATGAATAAATAGAACAGTGCTTGGCACATAGTAAGCTCTCAACACCATCATTCTTGTAAATATGATTAATTAAGAGTCTAAGGCAGAGACAGATTCATAGACAGATGACTGAAGCCCCTCATGCTGAAACTTCTGATTCCTTCCTGCAGGGTAAGCTCATTGCAGGCAGGGAATGTGCCTATGTTATTGCTATATCGTACTCGCCCAAGCGCTTAGTACAGTGTCCTGCACACAGTAAATGCTCAAAAAAATACCCCGGACTGATTGACTGGCATCTCTGGCATAGATATTTTCCCTCCTCACCTCCGCCAAACTGATTCTCTTTCCCTCTTCAAAACCCTACTTAAAAATCACCTCCTCCAAGAGGCGTTCCCAGACTGAGCTCCTCTTCCCCCTCTACTCCCTCTGCCATCCCCCCTTTACCTCTCCGCAGCTAAAGCCTCATTTTCCCCTTTTCCCTCTGCTCCTCCACCTCTCCCTTCCCATCCCCACAGCACTGTACTCGTCCGCTCGACTGTATATATTTTCGTTACCCTATTTATTTTGTTAATGAATTGTACATCGCCTCGATTCTATTTAGTTGCCATCGGTTTTTACGAGATGTTCTTCCCCTCGACGCTGTTTATTGCCATTGTTCTCGTCTGTCCGTCTCCCCCGATTAGACCGTAAGCCCGTCAAACGGCAGGGACTGTCTCTATCTGTTGCCGACTTGTTCATCCCAAGCGCTTAGTACAGTGCTCTGCACATAGTAAGCGCTCAATAAATACTATTGAATGAATGAATGAATGAATATTTTCACCTTAATACTCTTGTACATAGTCTGCACATCAGTGCAGAGGTGGAGAGAAACTTCTCCCTACCTTTCCCGACCTCACTCCTTCCCCACGCACACCAGACCCCCTTCTCAAGGCCCTAACCCCTTCAGCCCCGCATCAGGTGGTTGTACAACACCCCTCCCCACATCACTTTCTATCCAGTGAAACATTTGTCCCTCAGGGACAAAAAGAAGAATAGTTAAAAAACAACGTCTTAACAGCAGAGAGAGACTGTGTTTAAAGGAAACTCTTCAATTGTGAGTTCTGTAGGGAGTGGGAACTGTGTCCAATCTCATTATGTTGAATCTGGGCTTGGCCCGTAGTGCTTAATACTTGTCCTATTTAGACTGTGAGTCCCAAGTTTCCCAACCTGATAAACTGGTATCTACCCCAGGACATAGAACAGTGCATGATAGATAGTAATCACTTAACAAATATCACTGAAAAAACAAACCATTGAACTTTATGAGCACATAATGCAGAAAGGAGTGGCAGTCACTCATCTCATCTTTTCAACTACCTTCACTGGCACTGATAGGATTTCACCATTTGCAACTCTCTCTCTCTCTCTAACTTTCTCTCTTTTAATTTCTTCCTTTCTCTCACCCTCTCTTTATTTCTGTCTCTCTTCCCCACTCCCTCTCCCTCTCTCTTTTCCCTTTACATCATCTTTGCCTCCCTGTCTGATATATAACCTACACAGAACTATATTCACATAAATATATGATAGGCATATTGATATAGATAGTCTCCCTTGGCTGAGCACTGAAAATCAAAATACAGGACATAAAAGCATGCATTGTCGTATCCATACTGGATGGAGGAAAAACTGATGAAAACCGGATTGTCTGGTATAAAATCAGACAAATAGCCATCCTACCAGGGATCCTGGATTCCAATATGACAGAAATCCAGTATGATGAAAGGACTCAGGGCTCCTGGTGAATGTCCTCGTCACGAGGTATTACACACACATACTCCATGGTTCATCTCCTTGCTCACCTTTCAATCCTTGATTTTAGGCACCCAGACATCAGCCGTCCAGCAGTAAATCCCCCTGCACTCTTGTTCATTTCGTTATCCCTCCTTCCTCATGGCAGACAGTCGGCAGCTCTCCCTCCATCCTAAACTGTTTTAAAATTCCACCTCCTCCAACAAGTCTTCCCCCACTCATCTCCGGCCCCCTAAATCCTAAAAACCCATCGGCCAAGTCTAATACTTACAAACTTAATTATACCCACCCCCTGCACTCACATGTATATATCCTCAATTATTTATTTTGCTCACTCTAAATGGAATTTTCTTTTATGTTTATCTCCCTCTGTAGATTGTAAGCTCCTGTGGGCGGAAATCCTGTTCTTCAGTCCGTGCTTCCCAAATACCTAATACAGTGCATTGCACTAAGTGGGCAATTAATAAGTACTTCTAGGCAATTAATGAATACTTCTACTAATAATGATGATATTTATTAAGCGCTTACTATGTGTCAAGCACTGTCAAACTAAACCTAAAACCATCAAATTCCCTAAGCAGACCTGTTGTCACTGTGTAGAAAAGAGACTTCTTGGGCAAGAGTGACTAGCTACTTGATGAGTCTGGGGTAAACAAGGTCTCATTCTTCCGAATGGATAGTCAGGCTTCCCTTAGCAGTGTTCTTGTTCCATCAGGTAGCATCATGGCCTAGTGGGTAGAGCGGGCCTGGGAGGCAGAATATCATGGGCTCTAATCCCCACGCCAACACTTGTCTGCTGTGTGATGCTGGGCCAAGTCACTTCACTTCTTTGGGTCTCAGTTATCTCATCTGAATAAATGGGGATTGAGACTATGAGCCCCACATGGGACAGGGACTAAGTTCCACTCGATTTGCTTCTATCCACCCCAGCGTTTAGTCCAGTGCCTGGGACATATTAAGCGCTAAACAAGTGTCATTATTATTATTACTATTATTATTAATCATCATTTTAAGCAGCGATCTTGGGCAAACGATGTGCCAGGTACAGTTGCAGACAGAAGGGGGCGCTGTTTGTGCACATGTGGTATTAAAAGACACGCAAGATGGAAATAAATTGCTCTGAAAGTTTCACCTCTATGGATGCTGTACTGCACCAGTTGTAGTTAACACCTTTCTAACACAATTAAACCCTCAAATTTATCTTCCACCTTTGAAATTTTTCTTCGTTTGTTTGTTTTCACTCTCCAACAGTGAGCATGCAAAAGGATGCTCTAATTCTTTAGCCATCCTTGAAAAATCCTGATATTCCAACACGAGACTCCTCTCCCGTGGTTGTTTCTCCATGTTTCCAGGATCTGCTCTGTCCTTTCCACCCAAAAAACCACGACCCTGGTCCAGGCACTTGGTCTCTGGCAGCTTAACTACTCTGTCGGCCTCCTCGCTGAGATCTCTCTTGCCTCCCAGTCCCTTCCCTCTCCAATCCATCCATCGCTCTGCTGCCCAGATCAGTTTTCTAAAACATCATTCTCTGAATGTCTCCTCATGTCTCAGAAACCTCCAAGGTTTCCCCAATTCCTTTCTGCGCCAAGCAGAAACTCCTGACCATGAGCTTTAAGGACTTTCTTCCTTCTGTTTGCAGATTCTTCTTCCGCTACACTCTATCTCGCTTGCTCACCATTATTATTCACACACAAAAAACTTGATCGCTGACATTGCTGTTTGCATCTCCTGAAGAGTAACATCCTTTTTATGATGAACCACAAACAAAACAGCCTAAGAAAACGGTTTCATTTCTCTTGACCTGCACAATAGACCACCTGTAATTTCCTCTGGATTAAAACTAACCGAAAGTTCTCCATTGTGACTGCAATTGCCAGGTCATATGCAATCACACGAGGTATTGTCCAGGCCCAAACAGGTTGAGGGTACAAAGTCATAGAGATTGAAATGGAAAAAGTCTGTAAATACTATTACCTGCATTTGGAATAACAAAAATGTGCTAGACATGGCTGAGTGAAAAGAAAAACCCTGCTTTAGATGCTGGGTTCCTTTTGTTAAAGAACGCCAAGCAGTTCCCATAAATGGCTTATTTTTATTTATTTATTTTTTGGTATTTGTTATGCACTTACTACCTGCCAGGCATTGTACCAAGCCCTGGGGTAGATACAAGATAATCATGTAGGACGCAGTTCATGTCCCAAATGGGGCTCACAGTCTTAATCCCCAGTTTACAGATGAGGGAAATGAGGCATAGAGAAGCAAAGTGACTCGCCCAAGGTGACACAGCAGATACGAGGCAGATCCAGGACTAGAAGACAGGTCCTCTGACTCCCAGGCCCGTCCTCTCTCCACTAGGCCACGCTGCTTTTCAAATGGCTTCCTGTGTCACCATGTGGAATCCTCTTGGGGACAGGTTGGGATATTCCCATTTCACAGACGTGATAAGGGAGGCGCAAGAAGGATTCAGAGCTTCATTCAACATTTACAATGGGACACAGCATCTTACTTCTCAATTGGCCCCCTGGCTCAGGCACTACCCCCACCACGTGCCTGCTAAGTCTGTTTTATTGTACTCTCCATAGAGTTTAGAAGAGTGCTCTGCACATAGTAAGCACTCAATATATGCCACTGATTGATTGATTGATCCCAACAGTCCCTTGGATTTTACATGGGAAAGACAGATGATAATTAGTATTAGTAATAATAATAAGATGAAGCACTTACTTTAAGTGCTGTGCACTGTACTAAGTGCTGGGGAAGATACCAAGGTAACCAGTTCAGAAACACAGAGCTCGTGATTTAAAGGGGAAGGGAGAAGATAATGATGGTATTTGTTAAGCGCTTACTATGTGCAGAGCACTGTTCTAAGCGCTGGGGTAGACACAGGGGAATCAGGTTGTCCCACGTGGGGCTCACAGACTTCATCCCCATTTTACAGATGAGGTAACTGAGGCACAGAGAAGTGAAGCGACTTGCCCACAGTCACACAGCTGGCAAGTGGCAGAGCCGGGATTTGAACTCATGACCTCTGACTCCAAAGCCCGGGCTCTTTCCACAGAGCCAGAGGTAATTGATCTCCATTTAGTAGATAAAGAAAGCGAGGCACCGAGAAGTGAAGTAACTTCCCCAAGGTCACACAGCAAGGAAGTGGCAGAACCAGGAGTAGAATCCAGATCGTCTGATACCTGGTACTGGAGGTCCGCACTCTTTCCGCTAAGTCACGTTACTTCCTTTTCAGTATTGAAGAGTGGTAGTCTCTCCTTCTCTTTCAGGAAAGGAAGTTCTATAGGAGCTGGTGAAACTTTCTAAGAAAAAACATTATTAGAACTCCATTCCTTGAGAAAAGTGTGAACTCCTGATTGGGAATGGGTTGTGTGGACAGGGGATTGGCTTAGGTCCCTAGTTATTGGTAGATGAAGCTTGACTGAGATAGAGCACTACCTTAATTCGATCATCAAACTGTGGTCAACAAATTATGCTGAATTTTGACAGATTAATTTTCCCATCTTCTTTCATGTTGTAGCTACTCTTGGGCCTGACCAGTGCTGACCTTCTGCCATTTCAGCCTCAGCTACAGAGAGTCTTAGAAAGTCTTCGAGGGGGAGATTTTCTTCTGGTATTTCATTCCTCTGTCACTTTAACTAAACCGACTCCATTATTTTAGCTGAAGCCAGAACGTCTGGACACCTTTTGCTTATCTCTTGGTGACTGATGGGGCAAAGGGAAGGGAGATGGAGAGGAAATGGGGACACATCATCCCCACAAAGGATTAAAACAGGGGCTGATGCTTTGGGAGATTTAGCTTGATTTATAAGATTGAATTGTTCATGGTTCCCCATCAGTGAGTTGGAAATAACTCTGGATTTGAATAAGGAGTCAATACTCTCTTGCTCACACTTCTTCTGCTGTCTGAAACTCCTGCCCTCTTCAAATCCACGATCTTCTGAGCCTCCACGTAACCCACCTCATCCAGGAGGCATCTGGCGAGGCTTAATTTGCCGATTAAGCGTAGCCCTTCCCAGACACGTCCAACTAACGGCTGACCTAGCGCTTGGAAGAGTTGCCCTTGCCCACAAGGAGCTTATATCCTACAGGGAGAGAGAGAAATTTAAAAAATTACAGATGGGGAAATGGGAAAGTAGAAGGATACATACATAATCATTAGTGATCAATTGAAGGTGTAAGAAGAAGTGTTTGAGCCTATGGCACGAGTCAAGATACGCAGTTGTTCTGTATCAAACTTACTGTACTCTCCTAAATTGTCCTTGGTGATTTTTTGTGTTTTGTCTGACTTGGCCCTGATTTCTTCTTCTCTTCATTTCATTTTCTTAGGTTGCAATTAATCAGTTGATTCCTTCCCTTCCTGGAGCCCCTCAACAGCCACAACAGATGTTTCAGATGCCCGAACTTCCTCTCATTCCATTTTCAGCTCTAGGCCCCTTTACAGGATGATTTCCACATCCAGCACTCGATCCGGGACAGGTTAACTCACAAAGTTCAGCAAGAGCCCTTCCAACATCAGAATTATCAAGATCTTCACCAAGTAAGTCTTGCTTTTTTATTATGTCCAAATGGAAATGCTAAATCAGAGTCTGTGAGAATTACTGGTATTAACTATTGTGATTCACTGCTGCTCATCATAGAAGATGCCCCCATTAGATTGTAAGCTCCTTTTGGGCAGGAAACGTGTCTTATATTTCTACTCTGCTTTTCCAAGCACTCAGTACATGGCATAGCACCCCGTGAAAGCTCAATGAATGCATTTTATTAATACTGACATTCTTCTAAAGCCGAGGTCTTTGTCTCTTTCCTGACACGAAAAAATCTTCATACTAGCAGACCAGAGACACAAGATGAAGGAGTTAGAAATGAGGTGTGGCTGTATTCTGGGGTACACAGCAGAAAAGAAATAAGACAGTGCTCTGCATACAGTAAGTGCTCAATAAATATGATTGAATGAATGAAAAGAAATAGCATCTCACTACCTGGAGTGGGAAGTCCAGAAAATTGCACTGAGTCTTCAGCTTTGTTTTTGTTGAAAACTGTAACATCAGGACATCACCTCTAGCTTGTGCACCTAATTTTTCTCTCTTGGTGGAACTCTAGGGGCTGTAGGCAAGTGAGTTTCACATTCCCCAGCAATCTGGGACACTGGTCTAAATCCCAGGATGCTATAAGGCCCAAACTGATCACAGTCTGAGCAAGTTCCCACCAGATGTGGCAATCCAAGCATTTAAAAACACAACAGAATCTTACCAGTTTGTCTGAAACAGTCCCAATTCCAAGACATTCATACAGTTGTGGAAAATTCCTCAGGAGACCAAAGGTGATAGCTATCTATCCATCTATCTTTAAATCTATAAATGACCAATGCATCTACAAGCTCCACTGAATGACCTTTTCAGTAGCTTAAGGAAAAGAATGGACGTGTTCCATAATTTCGTATTTAATCTCATTCCTCTTATTCTACCAATAGATGTCACCCTCTGTATTCTCCTACAGAGTTCCTCAAGACCAAGGACAGGTAAATTAAAATCATAATTGATTATTACTGGTGACCTTTTCCTATTGACTCAAAAGCTATTTATATTTCTGACACTCCTCTTTTGTAAATGATTAAAAGCCATTTGTATTTCTGCATAAGGTATTTTTTATGACCCCATTTATCCAGGGCAAGGACCACTGATTAAGTCCATTAGGTCTATGATATCAGTTAGGTGACTCTAGGGGCCAAATCAAGCATTGAGAAATGGGAGCAAGATCCAAGAGGGGCTGGTTGATGCCACGACACTATGGATTAGAACCGATTTCACCCAGATATCAGTCCAACGACGAAGCAGCGTGGTCCACCAGATACAGCGTGAGTCCGAGAGTCAGAAAGACAAGAGGGAGAGAGAGAGAAAGAGAGAAAGCTACTATTTTCAGAAATCCTGCTGGAGAAGCAGTGTGGCCAGCTGGAAAGATCACAGGCCTAGGAGTCAGAGGACCTGCGTTCTAATCCCAGCTCTGCCAAATGCTTGCTGTGTGACCTTGAGGAAGTCATTTAACTTTTCTGTGCCTCAGTTCTCCTGTTCTTCCTCCTACTTAGTCTGTGAACCCCATTCAGGACAGGGACAGTGTCCAACATAATTGACTTGTATCTACCCCAGGGCTTAGAACAGTGTTTGACATCTAGTAAGCACTTAATAAATATCATAAAACAAAACAATCAAACAAATCTCCACTCCGTCAACCCACACAGGTAGTTCTTTGATCAGAAAACTGATGACACTAGAGTGGCCAGTGCCTCCTTGCAAACTCAAGGCCAGAACGAGTTCTCCTGCCACCCCAGACCAGGCCCTTTCCACTGGACCTTATGAGAGACATGAGGGAGCCGGCAAACAATCTACTTCTAATCTACTTCTAATCCCATCCAAAAATCTGCTTTATGTTTTTTTTGTTTTTTAGCTTTTTCCAAACAGATGCTTCATTTCTACCCAGTATATGTGTATTCACCCCTGGAGAGATCTCCTCATCGCCCCAAAAGCAGGTCTTTCAGAAGAAGGTACAACTGCAAGGTTTTTTTTGTTGTTTTTGGGGGGGGGGGCGGGTTATGGGATTCTTCCCATCTCACAGCCCAAAGATCACAGAGATCCTTTGTATTAACTACAACAGAAACTCAACCCTTGGAATTCGGGGACACAGAGAAGTCAATGGGATTTCCCAGCTCATACACTTGGAAATGCTTTGTCCAAAGTAGAGAAGCATGGCCTACTGGAAAGAGCACAGACTGGGGAGTCAGAGGTCCTGAGTTCTAATTCCAGCTCTGCCGCTTGTCTGCTGTGTGACCTTGGGCAAGTCGCTTAACTTCTCTGGGCCTCAATTACCTCATCTATAAAATAGGGAATAAGACTGTGAACCCCATGAGGGACAGGGACTGTGTCCAACCTGATTAACATGTGTTTACCCCAGTGCTTAGAACAGTGCTTGGCACATAAAAAGCACTTAACAAGTACAATTATTATTATTATTACTCACTTCTCTGGGCCTAATCTGTAAAATGGAGATTAAATCCTTCTTCCTCCGACTTATGTCATGAGTCCTGTGTGGGACAGGGACTGTTTCCAACCAGATTCTCTTGTATCTACCCCAGTGTTTAAAACAGATCCTGACACATAGTAAGTACTTAAAAAAAAACACTAAAAAAAATGAACCAAGACCAGCAGGTCAGTGGGTCACTGGCCCAACTTGTTGGCCCAGATGGTCTGAATCAGACCAGACCTGGGGCAAGAGGAAAACTCCAGGAGAGTCTGAGTCTTTCAGAAGAGTTTGGACCCATTTCCCAGGAGGGTCTCGGCCAAATCTGACCCTCCAGGGCCTCAAAACAGCGACATGGGAACTCAGGGAAAGAGATGAATCCAGAGCAGACTCGTACCTAAGGCTTCCCCAACATTCTCAATCCTGGTGCTCTGTCAGGACTGAGGTAAACCTCCAGGGACCATGCCTATAGGGGTGGCTGCCTCAGAGAGGGAAATGGCAAAAAGATGACTTTTTGGCTCCCTGCTTTCACCTCTCTTCAGCTAACCAGCTACCAAGGAAAATGACTATTTAGAAGTCTTACCCAGCGCAATCAATCACTGAATCAGTCAATCAATCAATGGCATTTATTGAACTCTTACTATGTGCAGAGCACTGGACTAAATGCTTAGGAAACTACAATGTGACAGAGTTGGTAGAAGCAATCTCTGCCCAAAAGGAGTTTTTAGTCTATAGGAGAAATTCCAGTGGAAATAGAGATCACCCCCTACTGAATTCTCACCTGATATTTAAAGGGCACCAGGATGAGACACTTTTTAAGAATTAATCAATCCCTGCAGTAGGTATCAAAGTTAAAAAGAAAGCAGCCCTTCCTGAACACAGTGGCCATTGGTATTTATTGAGTACTGACTATGTGCAGAGCACTGTACTAAGAACTTGGGAGAGGACATTATGCAGAATTAGCATATACATTCCCTGCCAATAAAGAGCTTAGTCTAGAGGATGATCAATCAATCAATAGTATGCTCACTGTGGGCAGGGAATGTGCTCTGCACACTAAGCGCTCAATAAATACAATTGAACGAATTTACTGAGTGCTTACCGAGTGCAGAGCACTGAATTTAGTGCTTGAGCGAGTACAAGAGAGCTAGAAGACAAGATCCATGCCCACATACAGTTTATAACCTAATGGAAGTCAAAGTACAGCATCACAGTCTCTGTGACTCATCCATCATTCCCAAAGGGAGACTCCTTCAGACTGCATCACCAGCCCAAAATGACATTTTTTCTGTAATGAAGAAATCACTGTTACACCAGGTCTCTGGCATTTTTTTTACATACAATTTCCTCCAGGAGCCATGAGACCACCACCCCAGGGAAAAGAACAGGGGAAAGGTATGTAAAATTGAGAGAGGGATAAGGATGACACCTATAGACCTCTATGAAAACCACGGAATCAGAACGTAACTCAGTTTCTACCCAATCCCCACTCACAGTGAGTCTTTCTTCCATGACAGGCCAATCCTGAGTTTCAACAGGAGCTGTGAAGAGACACAGACCAGGAGAGTGCAGGTATTCCAGGGGAGTGACAATGAAAATTAATTGGAACACTGTCACAGTATGACTGGAAGTAGAAGGGACTAATTTTCGATTAGTCCTGATTAAATATCCTGTACTAAGTGCTTGGGAGAGTATGAGTTGGTAGACGTGTTCTTGCCCACAGTGAACTTAGAATCTAGAGGAGAGATTTAACACTCAGTTCAGAGGGTGGGGAAAAGACCCCTGAGGATTGGAGACATTCCACTGTTTCCCCATCTGAGGATCCCTGGGATCACCCAAGGACAAGATAATTATATAAGGCAAAGAACTGCACCCCTGTCTTACATTGGCTTTCAACCTAAGTGAAAGTAGACCGATACTAAGAAAGTCCACAATAAGTAACAGAGTCAAGAACAAAGAAAGCACGGAGGCAGTTCTTATAGAGGGGAATCCTTAGAAAGTAATTTCAAGTATACATGTGAAAGACTCCTAAATGAATGTCCTAGGGTATGGTCTTGTTTATTTGCTAAGTAAATATGCCTGCCCTTAGAAAGTGTTTCTGACTTAACTGTTTTGTAAAAATAATGATATCTGTCTCTCTTGCAGGGAACACCAAATATCACTGCGTCTCTTTTCTGCATTTCAGTGCTATTTTTACGTGGAGTTCTGCAAAACGTTTTATGCTGCCTGTATCTGCACTGCTCAGTGACAGATAAAATAACATCTGGCAAACAAGCTAGAGCAAATTATCTAAACCTTATAATGATTTGTTTCTAGAAGCAAGGTTTGGTTTCTTTTTGATGGTTTGTTTGTTTTGTTTTGCTTTCACTATTATACCCTTCTTAATCTGATAACCCCCGAAGTGTGAAAGCCCCCAAATGAATTTATCCTATCCACAGCTCTTGGAGAAATTCACTGTGTCACAGTCTTTCAGACTTAAATGTTAACAGTGGTTAACATTAAAGTGGGGAGACTGATGGTCTGTCAGATATGAAGCCCTAAGGAACTCCAAGCCAGAGGCAGGAGGGAGGCAAGATAGACAAGATCAAGGTATGGTGCACACAGTTGGCCTTAGAGAAGTGAAGTGTTTGCATTGGTTGATAGTAGACAGTCAGAGAGATAAGGGAGGAGGAGGTGTGGTGATTGGGGAAAGGTGATTTCCATCCCAGTTGCATCTAGCTACTCATGGTCTGCTCTTAATAGCTGCCCATAAATAGGTTGTTGCAAAGAGAAGGTTTTCTTTATATGATAAATACCAAAATATTCCATTAAAAAACATTCAAGCAAGCAAAGATGCATTAGTAATTCTTGAAAACCAAACAGGTTTCCCTTCTTTTTCCTGCCTTCTTTTTCTCACTGTGGGCAGGGAATGTGTGTTTATTATTGTTTTGTATTCACCCAAGTGGTTAGTACAGTGGTCCGCACCCAGTAAGCACTCAATACATACAACTGAATGAATGAATAGTAGGCCGTTTGGTATCTACCACTGCTATGTGAACTAGGGCCAGTCACTTAGCTTCTCTTTACCTCAATTTCCTCATCTGTAAAATGGGAATAAATATCTGCCTTCCTTCTCCCATAGTCTGTGAGCCCCAGGAGGGATAGAGACTGTGTATCTTATATCTACTTCAGTGTTTTACAAATTGCTGAACAAATGAAACCTTGACAAACCCCCAAATTCATATTATCACATTCGTTATTATCATGATTGTTAACAGTTATCTGGCCTGCCTCTGAATGCTTTTGTGCTCCAGCTTTCCCAGCAAGTTTTAACTATAAAAAAAAAAAACTTACAGAAACTGTAGTTTTCCGCCTCTTTCCAAACATCGAATGCTCTCTATACCTGAAATATCCCAAGAATGGGTGTCCCAATTCCTTACTTCAGCCATTCAGAAGTCTTTGACTTCCGGTGGAGGGTGTTCATAGTCCCAGGCCACAGAGGAGGGAAAGCATTTCCCCAAGCAAGGTTTGGTTGCTGGAATTAGCTCCGTCAAGGGAAAGGCTTGAGGTCTTGTCTATTAATTCAATAAGTCAATCAGTATTATTTTTTGAGTGCTTACTGTGTGCAGAGCGCTGTATTTGGGAGAGTAAAATACAACAGAGGTGGTAGATACACTCCATGCCTACAAGGAGCTTACAGTCTAGGGAGGGATATGTATGGATATGGATAAATATGGATGTGGATATAGATGGGTACATAAATGCTGTGGGGCTGAGGGTGGGGGGAATATCAGCTGCTGAAATAATAATAATAATAATGTTGGTATTTGTTAAGCGCTTACTATGTGCAGAGCACTGTTCTAAGCGCTGGGGTAGACACAGGGGAATCAGGTTGTCCCACTTGAGGCTCACACTTAATCCCCATTTTACAGATGAGGTAACTGAGGTACAGAGAAGTTAAGTGACTTGCCCACAGTCACACAGCTGCCAAGTGACAGAGCCAGGATTCGAACCCATGACCTCTGACTCCCAAACCCGGGCTCTTTCCACTGAGCCACGCTGCTTCTCGTAGAGTAGAGATCCAAGTGTTCTGGGGGCACAGAAGGGAGAGGCCATAGGGGGAATAAAGACTCTTCCAAATGCTTAACATAGGAAGAGCTCAGAAAATGCCATTGATTGATCGATGGAGCGATGGGGTTGGGAGGAGTCCAGTCAGTGCACCAGGCTACCCGAGGTGCCCACCGGAGAGAAAAGACTTTCCGAGCAGCTGTAGAGCAGTTTGTTTTGGACAGCATCCCCTGTCCAAGTCACTTGGCAAGCTACGGGATACAAATCCACAAAGGAGGAAGGGGCGGAAGTTGATGAGGAAATGGAATTGTCAAACAGCACGCGGGCCAGAGCCCTCCAGCCACGTCAGAGGGACAAAGAGTCTTTTAGAGGGCCACAATAAGATGTTTTGTGCCCCTCCCTGGCTTGTGCTCAGGAGGTAAGACGCACCAGCAGAAGTAAAGGAGATTCCACTCCACAGAACACAACCCTGGAGTGAAGAGCTGCCTCTTCGGGCCATCTTTATTCTTCAACTCTCTGTGAAACCCCTGCTTCCTTCCACAATATCACACAGGGCGCTATTTGTAACTGCTTAAGTGGGATTCCTCCTTCCTCCTTCCATTCTCCTAATCGATCTATCAATCAATCATATTATTGAGCACTTACTGTGTACAGAAGGATGTATTAAGAGCTTGGGAGAATAAATAAATATAAGAAAGTTGGTAGACACATACGCTGCCCAAAACGAACTTGCTCCCAGTGAAACTCTCTGCCGTACCCTGGTCCTTCCACACTGGAGAAAGGCTCGTGGTGTTATTTGCTATACCCAGAAACTAGAACTTTAATAATAAAAACTGTGCTATGTGTTAAACGCTTACTATGTGCCAAGTGGTGTACTAGCAGTGGAACATATACAAGATAAACAGGTCAGACGGTCTCCATCCCACATGGGGCTCAGAGTCTAAACAAGAGGAAGAACAGACACTGAATCCCCATTTTACAAACGAAGAAACTGGCTCAGAGAAGTGCAGTAATTTGCCCAAAGTCACCCAACAGACAAGAGGAAGAGCGGGATTAGAACCCAGATCCTCTGACTCTCAGGCCCAAGCTCTTTCCACTAGAGCCTACTGCGTATCCAGTCTATCTTATCCTACTTATCTTATCCTACTACTGAGGCAATGTAAGTGGCAGAGCATTTATCAGTGAAACAAACATAGACCAACTGATGGGTAACTGTCTATAATCAACAAATAATTGCTCAAAACCCAGGTTGGCTTTGCTTGTCTAGACCTGGCTTTTAAATTGAGTCAACACCACAGACATTGTGAAACCCACATCCCATCAGAGGAAGCAGTGTGGTTTAGTAGAAGCAGTGTGGCTTTGTGGACAGAGCGCGGGCCTGGGAGTCAGAAGGACTTGGGTTCTAATCCCGGCTCTGCCACATGTCTGTTGTGTGACTTTGTGCCAGTCATTTAACTTCTCTGGGCCTCAGTTACCTCCTCTGTAAAATGGAGATTAAGAGTGTGAGCCCCAGGTAGGACACTGTTCTAACCAGTGCTTAGAAAAGTGCTTGGCATATAATATGCACTTAACAAGTACCATAATTATCATTATTATTATTATTATCAGAGAAGCAGCTTGGCCTAGGAGTCAGAAGGACCTGGCTTCTAATCCCAGCTCTGTCACTTGTCTGCTGTGTGGCTTTGGGCAGTCACTTAACTTCTCTGAGTCTCAGTTACCTCATCTGTAAAATGGGGATTAAGACTGTGAACCCGATGAGGGACAGAGACTGTGTCCAAGCCAATTTGCTGCCATCTGCCCCAGCGCTTAATAGAGTGGCTGGCACATAGTAAGCACTTAACAAATACCATAATTATTATTACGATTACGTTTTGGCAGGGTGGGAGGGAAGCTAAGTGAAGGGTAAGTCTTCCTTAATTCTCCAAGGAAGAAAAATGAGATACATTTCGGTGAAACCTCTGTATGCGCCCTAGAGAACACCTTTTCCCTGCGGGCTGAGCTTCTTGGAAAATCAATGCAAAGAAGGGTGATGGGTGAAACTACTGGGTAAGATATGGTCAGGACACCAACACACTGAGTGAGGTCTGGATCGACCAATCAGTCAATCAATCAATCAAAGGTATTTTTGAGCATGGACAGTGTGCAGAGCACTGTAATAAGCGATTAAGACAGTACATTACAATCAAGTTGGGAAAGTGGGGCAAGTAACGTAGTTTAGTAATAATAATAATAATGTTGGTATTTGTTAAGTGCTTACTATGTGCAGAGCACTGTTTTAAGCGCTGGGGTAGACACAAGGGAATCAGGTTGTCCCACGTGGGGCTCACAGCCTTAATCCCTATTTTACAGATGAGGTAACTGAGGCCCAGAGAAGTTAAGTGACTTGCCCACAGTCACACAGCTGACAAGTGGCAGAGCCGGGATTCGAACCCATGATCTCTGACTCCAAAGCCCGTGCTCTTTCCACTGAGCCAAGCTGCTTCTCTTAGCCACGATGCTTCTCTTAGTACATAGAGCATGGGCCGGGGAATCAAAAGGACATGAGTTCTACTCCCAGCTCTGCCACGTGTCAGTGGTGTGACCTTGGGTTTATCACTTAACTTCTCCGGGCCTCAGTTACCTCATCTGTAAAATGGGGATTAAGAATGTAAGCCACAGGGGGGACAGGGACTGTGTCCAACCTATTGACTTGTATCTATTCCAGTGCTTAGAACAGTGTTCCACACATATTAAGTCCTTAAGTATCATTATTGTTATTATTAGACATGATCCCTGCCAGCGATGAGCTTAACACTAAGAGAGAGCTAGACATTAAAATAAAGTACAGATGGATATATACATAAGTGCTGTGGGGCTGAGAGTGGGGTGAATATCAAGTGTTTGAAAGGTACAGATCCAGGTATGTAGGCGACAAAGAAGGTGAGAAGTAGGGAAAAAGAGGGTTTAGTTGGGGGAGGCTTCTTGGAGGAGACGTAAGCTTAATAAGACTTGGGAGAGTGGCGGACTATGGATATGAAGGGGGGTATGGACTGAGGAGGGGAGAGACAGGAGGCAGAGAGATCAGAGAGGAGGCTGATCAAGGAGGAGGAGGAGGCCTTGAGCATGGTAGGAGTTTTGGGAGAGAGAGGAAGGAGCAGATTCTAGAGATATTGAGAAGGAAGAAAGGGTAGAATTTGGTGACGGACTGAATACTTGGGTTGAATGAGAGAGCCGAGTTGAGGTTAATGGTCAAGGTTACAGACTTGTGAGACAGGGAGGATAGTGGTGTTGTCTGTGGTGATGGGAAAGTCTTGGGGAGGATACTGTTTGGGTGGGCAAATGAGAAGTTCAGTACTGGACATGTAAGTGGAGGAGGCAACAGGGCATCTGAGTAGAGATGGTGTCACATCTATACCAGCCAGTAATAATCGTGGTATTTGTTAAGCGCTTACTATGTGCCAAGCACCGATCTAAGTGCGGGGATGGATACAAGATCATCAGATCCCAGGCCCACACGGAGCTCACAGACTTACTCCCCATTTTACAGATGAGGTCAATGAGGCACAGAGAAGTGAAGGGACTTTACCCAAGGCTACACAACAGAAATATGATGGAGGCGGGATTAGAACCCACCTTCTGGGCAAGATATGGTCAGGACACCAAAACACTGAGTGAGGCCTGGATAGAACAATCAGTCAATCAATCAGTGGTATTTTGGAGCACGGACAGTGTGCAGAGCACTGTAATAAACAATTAAGAGAGTACACTACAATCAAGTCGGGAAAGTGGGGGAAGTAATGTGGCTTAGTGCATAGAGCAAGGGCCCAGGAGTCAGAAGGACATGAGTTCTAATCCCTACTCCTGGTCACGTTCCCCTCTGGACGTCTTACCATGGTGTCCTACCCACCATTAGAGGAATACGGTCAGGGACAGAATCGTTCAGGCCAGTGACCAGTGAACACCCATCGACTGGAGCCTGTAAAGTTCCTTGTGGGCAGGCAACATATCTACCAAATCTGTTGTATTCTTTTTTCCCAAGCATTTAGCACAGCACTCTGCACACAGTAAGGGCTCACTAAATATCCTTGATTGATTGACTAGAAAGTGTAGGGAGGTGGGGAGTGACAGTTGTCTTCTTACTCTACTCTGGGCTCCAAGGAAGCGATCATCTTCATCATCATCATCATCATAGTGATATTTGTTAAGTGCTTACTCTGTGCTAAGCACTGGGATCGGTATGCTCCAATCAGATCAGACAAAGTCCCTGTGCCACATGGGGATCACGGTCTGGAGGGGAGGGAGAAAAGGAATTTTCATCTCCATTTAACAGGTGAGGAAACTGAGTCCCAGAAGTAGGTGACTTGCCTAAGGTCATGCAGCAGACAAGTGGTGGAACTGGGCTTTGCTCAGGGTCTTGATGGGCAACAAAGAAAGGCTTAGTCCACCTGGGAAGAAGAGACCGTTTCACCTGAGAATGCCTGATTCCTGCTCTCGGGCTCCTCCTACTATCCTACAATTCGGCCGACTTCCTCTTGGCCTCCAGGATTTCACAACTAACTCAGAAGGGAGAGGCTTTATCTTGTAATATCTTGGGGAACTAAGTGAACTTTCCAGAAAGCTTTAGGTACTAATTGAGGTCCTGCCTTTCCTGGGAATGACTCACTTCTCAGAAAAGCAATCTATATCCCGGCTCCCGGAATGTAGGTTGACATATGGCAATTGCCAGCATTATTCATTGTTGGCTAACTGACACTTCCTCCACGTCACCCCTCTCCACCGAATCTCCACAACCAAAATGAAGTAGGGATCGCTCTGATTCTTCAGTGAATTAAAACATACTAACAAAAACTTCCTCACCCTGGATTTCCACCAGAAACACCCATGATTTGTAATTGCTTAGATATGGCTCATATATAGGCTTTCAACTTGGGAGTTAAAAACTTGGGGGTAATTAAACATTTCAGGAAATCTTAAAATGTAAAACACTAAGTATCTGGGATTTTTCGGGTGTAACCCCAAAATTCAAAAATCGGGAAAAGGAATAGAAATCCGTTCAAATTGGGTAAACTCTAGAAATCGAGATGTACTCTAGAGAGCTTTCCAGCTGAATCTGTAGAACAAGGCCCTGACATTTATGATCCAGTATGAGTAGGTAACAGGTTGTGCCCAATGTTCTGTTGAAATAGCAATGGGGAAAAAAGAATGTTAGGAAAGCTTCCATTCCGAACCTTCATTTCAAAGTAGAGAAGCAGTGTAAGCATTTAGTACAGTGCTCTGCACATAGTAAGTGCTCAATAAATACTATTGAATTAATGCTGCCTAGAGGGAGGGTTTGGGTCTGAGAGTCACAAGGGGAATCTAATCCCAGCTCCGCCACTTGTCTTTTGTGTGCCCTTGGTAAAGTCACTTAACTTCTCTGGGCCTCTGTTACCTCATCTGTAAAATGGGAATCAATTGTGAGCCCCATGTGGAAAATGAACTGCATCCAACCTAATTAGCTTGTATCTTTCTACCCCAGCACTCACTGAAGTCCCTGGCACAGAGTAAGCACTTACCAAATACCATTAAAAAGGGTAATTCTCCTTTCCTCAAAAAAAAACCAAAAAAAACCAAGAACTGTGGAGAAGAGGGGCAGTTGAATGCTGCAGGAAACACAGCTGTCAGTATTCTTTTCCTGAATGACTGTTCAGTCTTAACTGTTGATGAATTTATTTTTCTCATATGCAAAATAGCTAAAACGGTAAAGAGGAAGGATTAGAAAATTCAGAAGACAGGTACTATAATAAGACATCCCCTATCTAATGGTCCTTCTCTTCCACAGAGACATAAATCACCATAAGTCTTCCTGCCAACTTGGGAGAAAGTGCAATTTTTCACCTTCTTCTTAATGGTACTTTCCAGTATTGACCCAGAATTGAACCTGTCTGCGTCAAACATTTCTTTTATCGCCCTCCCTATTGGGTAAAAAGTAGGAGGGGAGGAAAAAGAACTGACTTTCCCAAAGTACTAAAACTCTCAGTCTTCAATTTTTTTTACTGAGGCCACAGTAGCCAAGAAGTCAACTCAATCATCTGCTAAGCCAATCCAGAGTCGACTCCACCTGGCTGGACGTGAGAAAGAAAAACACCTAGAAAAGACCTGGGAGGAGAGTCCCTATCACGGTATCTACTTGGTCAACTCCAAAGACCTTTGAATTCCAATTCTTCTTTATTCTTACACCTTTGCTTGGTTTTCTTTCTAACAAGGTTTTAAATCTTAGACTTTCACTGGACCTCATTCCTCTTAGACCTAGCTGGGAAACTTAATGTTTACTTGAACTGGTGATGTTTCTCGGCCAAAATCAAGGAGACGAGACATTCAGAATGTTGAGGCTCAGGACAATGTCTGAGAAATAAAGAATTTCTGTCCAATTTGATCAACTAATATGGTTCGCTTAGATGGGAAGGGTGACCAGATGTAACTGTTTTGCTGGGACAGGGCTTGTAGTATCTTGAGAAAAGTTCTCAAGACACCCAAAATGTCCTTTCCAAAAACAAGATCTTCCTTTCACCCTTTAGCTTGATGTTTGTTTTCTGGTCGGTGCTATCGGTAAATGTTCTGTGAACAAGGAGAAGAGACAGGTGAATAGAACTTCTAACCCATCCAGACCCCTCCCTTCACCAGGGCTTCAGGGTTTCTGTTTTTTCCAGATTGGTTATCTAGTCACCCTATCTCTGTACGCTAGATCCAGACAAGCAGACTTACACAGCCTATCAAATTTCCACCCTCTGGGAAGGCCAGGTGAAAAGGATTTCCGGACTAAAATAATGCCTCGACTCGGCTAATTAGATCAGTAGCCCTGTGTGATTGTCTTGTGAATTGATTGTTTGTGGCGACTGTGCGCCTGATGATTTCTCTATTAGTCAGTGAGTGGTCTTGAAGGATTTCTCCTCTCCGCTTTTGTGTTCTTTGTTGAATGTGAAAGTAAAAGGAGAGTGTAATTTTCTTCTAAGGAAAATGTTGGGGTTCTTAGAAGGTGGTTTTCTCTTTAGAGTTTGTCATTCATTCAGTCAACTGATTAATGATTGTAATTTTCTTTATAGTCGGTTTGAATGAATTTGAAGGGAATTTCAATTGAGCCCTTTAAACTATATTTGAGCAATATGTGTGGGTACAGTTCAGGTGTTGCTCAGTATCTTTAGCTATCCCTGACGGTAAAGGGAAATGCTGCGGACATACATCCCTTAAAACAGTTACCAGGGTAATGTGGGCTAGAAAAACTTATCACTTTCCCTCGTGCAGGGCAGGGGTTTGAAATAATAATAGTTGTACTAGGAGCAGCAGTAGTAGTAATAATAATAATAATGGTATTCGTTAAGCGCTTACTATGTGCCGAGAACTGTTCTAAGCACTAGGGTAGATACAAGGTGATCAGGTTGTCCCATGTGGTGCTCACCGTCTTCATCCCCATTTTCCAGATGAGGGAACTGAGGCCCAGAGAAGTGAAGTGACTTGCCCAAAGTCACACAGCGGGCAAGTGGCGGAGCCGGGATTAAAACCCATGACATCTGATTCCCAAGCCCAGGCTCTTTCCACTAAGCCATGTTGTAATAACAGTAGCAGTAGAAATATCTGCTGGAGTCATAGCAGTAAAAGTTATTGAGCATCCACTTGGGTCAGTGAACTATACTAAGGGCTTGGAAAATATAACATGTAGATGTGTGCATGTGTGGTATGTATTTGTATAGCTGTGTGTGGGAGCTTGGTATGTAAAACACCTGAAGACTTCAGTAACTAGATATACAAAAAATTTAGGAAATCAATCCCACATTTGGCACTTGCCTGCTGTGTGATCTTGGCCAACTCACTTTTCTCTGTGTCTCAGTTTCCTCATCTGTAAAATGGGGATGAAATAAGTGCTCTCCCCCCACTGCTTTAGGCAGTGAGCCCTAGGGGGGACAGAGATCTGGTCTAACCTGAATGTTTTATATTTACCCCACTGCCTAGTACAGAACTGATGCCCAGTTGGTTGTCACCCAAGAGAGTTGTCTTGGGAAAACAGACTCATTCCTGAGGTTAAAAGGCTAAAGTCTAAAGGCTAAAAGGCTAAATTTAAAAGGCTGAAGTTAAAGAGTAAAGTCGCCTTTCTTTGCCAAAGTAACACGAATCAATCCAATCAGTCGGGCTGATGGAATTCCATGGCGTAATTTAGTTACCTAAAAGAATTACAAATTTACAGCAATAATAAAATACACTTATCATGCATTTAATCAATAATATTTATTGATTTGTATCTACTGTGTGCAGAGCACTTAGCAAGGGCTTGGGAGAGTTCATTAGAATTAGCAAACACAATTCCTGCCTTCAGTGGGTTTACAGTAGAGCATTTCCTCGAAAGAGTCTGCAAGTAATGATGATGATGATGGTATTTGATAAGCACTTACTATGTGTCAAGCACTATTCTAAGCGCTGGGGGTAGATACAAGTTAATCAGGTTGGACACAGTCCCTGTCCCACATGAGACTTACAGTCTTAATCCCCATCTTACAGATAAGGTAACTGAGGCGCAGAGAAATTAAATGACTTGCCCAAAGTCCCACAGCAGACAAGTGGTGGAGGTGGAATTATAACACAGATCCTCTGACTCCCGGGCCCATGCTCTTTTCACTAGGCCACGTTGCTTCTGTGCTGGCTATGTTTTCTTCGTAGAATGCAGGTATCTGCCTAATGAACCTGCCTTTATTTCCTTCTGCAGGCATTGAGACTTTGCTAATTCAGCCCCTGCCCTCAAGGAGTTTACAATCTAATGGGCAGCTTGGAATCTGGTGTTCCAGGCCTTAATCCCAGACTTAGGCCATATGGGCCACCTTAAGCAAGTAACCTCCTCTGTTTCATGCTCCCAGTTCAGGTGGTGAAAAAATGCCAACTTCCCTCACGGGGATATTTAGAGAATTCATGATACAGCTTATGCAAAGCCCCCTACAAAATAATCATTTCTTTTTTGATCATTCTTTGCATTCAGGTGATGTCTTTCATCTTCATTTCTTTTTCACCTCAGCTTTCAAGGACTTATCTTTTGGAAACCTCTAAATAGCTCTTTCTATAATGACTATGTTTTATTTAAGTTACTATTCAGTGGCAAATAATGAAGAGATGGTTTTCATTTTATTTTCACGGTCAGTGAGAAGATGAAGACTCTACTACTAGTTGGAGCCATCCTGGTTATGACCGTTGGCTTCTCAGTAAGTAGCCTTGCTTTCCCCTGCTATCTCCGTGTCTCATTGGATTGGCTCCCACAAAGAATCCCCCTACTTGGGGGTCTAAGGAATATCTCTTAGAATTAGAAATATTTCCCCATTTTCAATCAGGAACAGTCCCAGTCCTCGGAAAATCGAGCCACAGCTACCTTGGACCAGATTCCCCGGTCTCCCTCAGGGATGCTTGAAGGTCGAAGCAGACTGTACCCATTCCTCCTACCAAACCTAGGTCTCTCGAAGTCTGAATAGCCTGCTGGAGGTTTAAAGGCTCCATGTTCTCCCAAGCCAGTTACCATGGGTAACACCTCCTAGAGGGAGGAGGGAAACCACTCCTAGAACAGTGCTTGATGCATAGTAAGTGCTTAAAAAATACAATAATAATGCCAATAGTAATAAAGGTGTGAGCAAAGGGTCAGAGGCAGGAGAATTGAGAGTGAAAGACCATGTAAAAGTTAGCTTGAGGGGACCAAAGAACTCTAACTGAGACGAAGCAAGTAAAGGGAGCAGATATTTCAGAAAGACAACAGTGATAGAGGAGTTTTGGTTGAAGCCCTTTCCCCAGAAGATTTTATCACCTGAGCTTTATCTGAAATCTGTAGGATTAACAAAACTTTTGTTCGATCGGGATTCCTATTATGGCTGTTCCTACCATTACATTTTCCAAAGATTCATTTCCACAGAAGCCAGGAGTCTTGAAAGCTATTCTTCTGAAGATTATTATTTCCTTTATCACTGTGTAATGAACATTTTAAGGTATTTTGCCCCAAACCTGAGCCTGACTCTTTTTCCTTTTTATTTGTTCTTCATTGTTCAATTCTCTCAACCTTATTGAAGGTGGCAGAGGAGCAGAAATGGAAAAGGCTTGATGTAAGTTCCGTTGACTTTATTAACCACTGTGATCCATGTAAATTATCTGGAAGGTGAAAAGATGTACGTTGGAGGGAACAGGACTTTGCTATAGAATTTCCAGCCTGCTGGGGGATGGGGAGGTTTCCTGGGCTATTTTTGAGGTGGTGTACTGGACACCATTGATTTCTAACCTTTGTTGGGAAGTCTGAGGTGGGATCTGTTGAAATCACTTTGACTGGGAGGTAGAATGTCTGTGGAGATCCCAGGTGGCTGCCCTCCATTCTTGTAGGTAGGCAGACCCAGCCAAAGCCAAATAATAATAATGATAGTAATAATGATAATAGTAATAATAAAACAGTACTTATTAAGCACTTACTATGTGCCCAAGCACTGTTTGAAGTGCTGGGAAAGAAACAAGATAATCAGGTTGACACAGTCTCTGTCCCACATGGGGCTCACAATATTAGTCTCTCTTTACAGATGAAGAAACAGAGGCCCAGAGAAGTTAAGCCACTTTCCTAAAGTCACACAGCAGACATGTGGCAGAGCTGGGGTTAGAACCCAAATCCTTCTTACTCAGGCCCATACTAAGGCATGCTGCACAGTGCCAGGAATACAGATCAGGAAATTCCAAATCCCAAGATTTCCTGACATCCCCTGACTTATCAAAGCCCTAGGTGGTTTAGGGAGCCATGGCCCCAAACTTTCTCAATGTCCAAAGATAATATGTCTCTACACTAATAGTTACTCATCCAACTGCACATCAAACAGAAACTCCTTGCCATTGGTTTCAAAGCACTCAATCAGATCACCTCCTCCTACCTTACCATCCTGATTTCCTACTTCGACCAAGCCCAGACATTTAGCTCCTCTAACACCAACCTACTCTCTTCAATCTAGCCACGGATCCCTATGACACATCCTTCCTCTGCCCTGGAACTCCCTCTCTCTTCATATATGACAGACCACCACTCAAAGCCTTACTAAAATCACATCTCCTCTAAAAAGCTTTCCCCAACTAAGTCCTCTTTTCCCCTACTTCCTCTTTTAATTTCTCTTTTAATTCTAAGGCACCATTCTAAGTACTGGGGTAGATACAAGCTAATCAAGTTGGACATGGTCCATATCCCACATGGGGCTGACAGTCCTAATACCCATTTTACAAATGAAGTAACTGAGGCACAGAGAACTTTAGTGACTTGCCCAGGCTCACACAGCAGACAAGTGGCAGACCCGGGATAAGAATCCAATCCTTCCCCCGACTCCCTTCTGCATCTCCTTTGCACTTGGATCTGTATCTTTTAAGCACTCACTATTCACCCCACCCTCAGTGCCACAGCACTTAATAATAATAATAATAATAATAATAATAATAATGGCATTTGTTAAGCGCTTACTATGCGCAAAGCACTTTTCTAAGTGCTGGGGGGATTCAAGTTGATCAGGTTGTCCCATGTGGGGCTCACAGTCTTAATCCCCCTTTTGCAGATGAGGGAACTGAGGCACAGAGGAGTTAAATGACTTGCCCAAAGCCACACAGCTGACAAGCGGCTGAGCTGGGATTAGAACCCATGACCTCTGACGCCCAAGCCCGGGCTCTTTCCACTGAGCCATGCTGCTTCTCTGATTCACTTATTCATATATTCACTCATCCATTCAATCAAATTTAATGAGCACTTACTGTGTGCAGAGCACTGTACTAAGTTCTTGGGAGAGTACAATACAACAATAAAAACACATTTCCTGCCCTCAACAGTCTAGACAGGGGGAGACATACATCAATACAAACGAATAAATTACAGATATGCACAGAAGTGCTGTGGGGCTGGAACAGGGAAGAAACAAGGGAACAAGTCAGGATAATGTAGAAGAGAGTGGGAGAAGAGGAACTTTTGTAATTTTTCATTTATTTTAATGTCAGTCTTCACTCTAGACTGTAGTCTCCCTGCGGGCAGGGAACGTGACTATTAGCTCTCTTGTACTGCACTCTCCCAAGCACTCAGTACAGTACTCTACACACAGTAAGCACTTGATAAATATCACTGATGGACTGAGTGATGCTTCTTTTTCTTGTCTTTTCTCTGCAGTCCAGCGAGAGTGAAGAAAGATGGTGGAGGCTGAGGCTCAAGCCAAGTCTTCTCTTTAGAGTCCAGGACAAGCCTGAGAGAAACATCCCACGTCCTTCTTACCCCTATCCACTTCTAAATGTTCCCCATCCCAACGCAATTAACCCTGAGCACCAACGCCCCTATGTTCTGCCCAGATTTAATTTCCAAATCCCAAATATATTACCATTTCTCATGTTCCCCGAATTACCCCCACCTTTCTTTCCCATTGTTCATCCCATCTATTACGACCCTCAAACCCCAACCACTCCCAGAAACCCCCCTGTGACCAGCCAAACTCCACAGCCCCCTGTCGATTCCTCCGCCAATACCCCAGAGCCTCCTACCACTGCCCCACTGACTGCTACCCCTGAGGCCCAAACCCCCCTCCAACCCTGAAAGAAAACCCCAACGGGGAGAACTTTGGTGAAGAAGAGACACAGGTAAAGGACAAGTAGAGAAAGCTGACCTCCTGCCCCACAGCTCCCGACTCGGGATAACTTCATGTCTTTCAGTGCTTTCTGGTTCTAATTCGCACCCCCACTAAATGATCAATTAATATTGGAACAATCCTAAAAGCAGTGGAAGAACAAAGCTAAAAATGGAAATTGCACTTGTAGATAGAGGTTCAACCTGTAGGATTTTATTGAGTGCTTTCTCTGGACACTGTTCTAAGCACCGTTCTAAGAAGTGTAACAGAGTCAGGAGACACGATTCCTCACTGTAACAAGCAGTGTAACAAGTAGGAACCTCATTATAAGAAAAATTAGTATAAAAATAGCTAAAGGGCTGGTGGTAATGAATGGTCAATATCCCACTCTGGGAATTTTGTGAGGTTATTTTGTGAGGTTTGGTTTTTCAAATCTTTAAGGGAGACGTTTCTTTGGCTTTCAGATTTTCATTCAGGATTCTAAATATAGGTGACACTTCCACCATTCCTATAGAGTTCACCTAAGACACAGTCGCTGGTGTGGCTGGAATGCTTGTCATTATGTATTCAGAATTCCAGAGTTGGACAGATGGACAGAGCTTCCAGAGGTCATTGCCCTCCTTGGACCCCACCCCCACCCCCTTGCCTCCACACTCCACATAAGAGAATGAATAAACCATCCTGGAGATAAGGGTGTCGATCAATCAACCAATTAATTAATCATATTATTTATTGAATGCTTTCCGTGTGCAAAGTACTCTACTAAGTGCTTGAGAGAGTACAATGCAACAGAGTTGGTAGATACATTCCCTGCCTACAAGGAGCTTACAGTCTAAACATGTCTCTTCTTTCCTTAAAGATCTCCATGGATAAAGATCCCACTGCCATCCTTAATGGCCTATTGCAGTGATTTATCTCTAGGTAGTCCAGAAGCCCTTCCTTGTGGGCAACTGAAGTTCTCCCCTTTGCTCTTTGTCTAGTCTTCAGAGGAAATGGAGAATGAGTGGACAGGGAGAATCGTTGGTCAGTATGAATATGACTATCAGGAGCCTTTTGTAGTCTTGAAGACAGTAAATCACCCATGTCCTTCTCTTCTCCAGCTACAGTTGATCAGGTTGGACACAACCCCTGTTCTTCATAGGGCTCAGAGTCTTAATCCCCATTTTACAGATAGGTAACTGAGACACAGAGAACTGAAGTGACTTGCTCCAAGATCACCCAGCATACAAGCCACAGAGATGGGATTTGAACCCGATCTATGCTCTATCCACTAGGCCAAGCAGTCAGGGTTTGCCCCCGGAAGCCTCCTCTGGCCTCTAGGTTCCGTGTGACCCCATTGTGTTACACTATTTGCTCAGCCCAACACTCACAGAATCCCCTCAGTCTGGTTTTTTTTTTGTTTTGTCACTGGCCACCCAACATTCAGACTCCTCTACTTAGCAGTTCTTCAGGATATACGGATCCCAGAGAGTGAGGATGAACCTGCTGCCGTGAGCCATTCGCATCACCTAGTCCTGAACCCTTAGTTGTGTCCCTGGAAGTTTGTCCCTGGGGCTGGGCAAGGAATGTGTTTATGGTTATATTGTACTCTCCCGTGTGTTTAGTACAGTGCTCTGCACACAGTAAGTGCTCCCTAAATAGGATTGACTAAGATTGATTGAGTGGCTCATATCCAAAGCACCTATGGGAAGAACTTGGAATTGTCAGCTGCTTTGGGGACAAAGGCCAGGCTTCTCATTCCCTATAAATCAATCAATCAATTATATTTATTGTCTTACTGTGTGCAGAGCACTGTACTAAGCGCTTGGGAGAGTACATTATAACAGTGTAACAGACACATTCCCTGTCCACAGTGGGCTTAAAGTCTAGAAGATTTTCAGAGTCACCCAGGAAGGTTTGTAAAATATGTGTGGATAAGGAAAGCCCAGTTTAGCAACTGTGAAATGAAAATCTCAACATCCCTGATTTCTTCCAGGTCCTGTTGGAAGAAAAGTCTCAAGTTTTCTCTCTACCACTTGAAGAATCTAAGCTGCTTGGTTTCAGTCGGAGATGGCGTGATTCTAGGAACATGGGCTCTTTCCATTCCTGTCACCTTTCACGGCTGGGTCGTTTCTTGCATCTTTTGCTCCTACCCAATAAACCTTGTTGAATGCAACTACTTGACTCTACTTAAGTGGATTCTCTCTCTCATCTAGACACTCTCAGTGGCCTTCAGGGGTCTGGCACTAAGGAAACAGATCAGAAAGAAAGGCTGAACCATAACGCATCCCAGCTACGGAGGTCATTTGTCTAGTTTCTCACTTGACAACTCATTTTTCACCTGGTGTGTCCCCTGTCACCTCCTCAGTGTTCACAAATCCCCTCACTGGCCACCCAAGCCCAACTTGGCTCTGAAACTACCAACTCTGCTACCAACCATGAGAAGCAGCATAGCTTAGTGGAAAGAGCCGGGGCTTGGAGTCAGAGGTCATGGGTTCTGATCCTAGCTCATCAGTGGTATTTAATGAGCACTTACTAAGTGTGAAATACTGTACTAAGCGCTTGGGAGAATGCAACAGAAACAAGACAATTGCTACCTTCAAGTACTTCACAATCGAATGGGGTGACCAAGGCAGATGAAATTATAAACAGTGGGAGCAGGAAGGGAAGCAACATAGCCTAGTGGATAGAGCACAGACCCAACAGTCAGAAGGGCCTGGATACTAATCCTGGGTCCGCCACTATTCTGCTCTGTGACCTTGGGTGAGTCCATTCACTTCCCTTTGCCTCGGTTACCTCATCTGTAAAATGGAGCTTAAGAGTGTGAGCCCCATGTTGGACAGGGACTGTGTCCCATCTGATGAGCCTGTATCTATCTTAGCATTTAGAACAGTGCCTGGCATATAGTAAATACTTAACTAATACCATTAAAAAAAAAGGAGAAGGACACAGCAGAAAATAGTACATGAGTATCAGAATGAAACAGCTGTATGAATATTCTCATCCCAACCTTTCCTGTTACCACATTTCAAATTACTGGAGTGGGAGGTCACTACACCACAATTTTTACCTGTGAAATGATAAACCACAGTCTCTCCACCAATCTTCCCGGAAGGTCAGAAAAGTATTCTGAGGCCCACGGCGCCCATAAAAGAGAAAGGGACTAAATCTCATTACTGATCAAATCAGCGTGACAGGCTAAAGTATGGATGGCTTTTCTGTCTTCCCAGCCACCATCTCAAATTTCATGGAAAAGAATGTTGAATGTCAGTCCCACTGTTCTGCCAACATTATTCTTTGTTCTACTTCAGGCACAATCCCTCAGGCTGTGAAGGTAACTATCTCATGGACAGACGATATGCCAGGGGCCCCATGGAGCCTGGGTCGGCTAGCCACATTCCTACAGGCCACAGAGGGGCAGGGCAATGTCTGCACAAGGGAACGTGCTGTAAATGTAGAATTTCTTCCACTTTTATCGCCCGCTGATATTTTTTCGTGTGTGCTTACTGTTTGTGGAGTCATTTTTAAAGTTTTAAAGTGCTCCATCAGCTCGCCCCACACTACTTCACCTCAGTAATCTTCTACTCCAGCCCAACCCTCACACTCCACTCCTGTAGGTCCAGTTTACTCATTATACCCCGATCTCGTCTATCTCACCCCCGACCCCTTTCCCCTGTCCTGCCTCTAGCCTGGAACTCCCTTCCTCTCTGATTAAGCCCTCTTTTCCCAGACTCCTTTTTGTGTCGTCTTTGGACTTGGATCTGTGACCTTTGGACATTTGATATTCACCCCACCCCCAAAACCCACGGCACCTATGTACATATCTTTAAATTATACATTATAAGTAATTCATTCGTATTAATGTCTGTCTCCCCCTGTAGATGGTGAGCTCGCTGTGGGCTAGGAATGAGCGCTTACTGCGTGCACAGCACTGTATCGGGAAAGGACAATCATCAGTGGAATTTAGAGCACTTAGTATGTGCAGCGCACTGTACGTAGAACTTCGAGAGAGTACAACAGAAATCTAGTTGGTAATGATATTTATTGAGTAATTATGGAGTGCAACACCCTGTTAGAGCTTGGGAAAATATAACAGTATAACAGAAGAAACAAGGCGGTAACGATCCAGTGGAGTGTTGAACACTCGATGACGTAGCAACACCCAAAGCATACCTGTGAGATTGAGCTTCTCTTCTCTCTTTAAACATTCTGAAATGGTGAGGGAAGGTAGGCCTAGAAAGTTGAGAGTTAAAAACCTGGATGATGCCAGAGGATTTACAATCATACCCCTGCCTCTTCCAACATGAAGATAAAATAATAGGTCACTCAGTTCTTTGGAGATGAAACACAAAGGGCAATATGTGTTTTCAGTAGATGGGGTTGATTCTGGGATAATCCTGAAACAAAGGCAGAATTAGGAAGAAGATACCATTCTTTGTGTGTCCTATCTCTCCCCAATAGGAGAAAGGAGGAGGAGGAAGAGAGGAGGGTGACTAACTAGATTAAGATTCACCTGGCTTTTGGCTTTCACCTTGAGGAAATAAGAAGCTGGAAGAAGAGGACTAGAGGGTCCCGCCACCCAAGACAGAAAGGAAAGACCCTGTTAATGGTACCCATTTCACTAATCCAAACTCCTTTTAAATATTTGCTGGGAAGGTTAGCGATAGGGACAGAAAATTAGATTTGATCTGACCGAACTCTCAGAGACTCCGCCACTGATTATAATTTTGTCGTGCTCCAGAATCTTCCCTGGGGTGGGTGGTGGGGGGATGCAATCTGATTTTATTTACCAATCTGATTTGTTTTTACTCCACTACCTATTGCTCCTTCCTTTGGGAGACATTTCACTGACCACACATCTCCCATTATAATTCTGCTTTCTTCTCTATTTAGTTCCATTTGTTATTAACAGTGACATGCTTGGTCATGCACTGAGACAAAATACTTGCATTTTTTAATGTAGGCATATTTTATTATACAATAAATTCATCTTTTTATGTTGATGTTCAGGAAGAGTTTTTAAATAGTATTCACTGAGGCAAAGAAAAACTGACTGGAATTAGTTTTGCTTTGGAACACCATAACAAAGTGTTATCTTACAGGGGGCAATAGATCACAATGAAGACTCTAATCCTGTCTGTGATCATCTTAGCCTTGACCGTTGGCTTTTCGGTGAGTTTTCGTGGTTTTGACTAATTCAGTGACTTTCAGTGGTGCTCTTCACAGGCTCTGAGAATTAGTGCTCCACTGGCTCTGTGAGCATCAGGTTTCTTCACGAGCTTCTGTGTCCTCTAGCCCTGAGTATCTGCTCTTTACTAACTCTGAGTGTCTGTGCTTTTTACTGGCTCTGTGAACTTCAGTGCTCTCCCCTGGCTGAGGAGTGTCCATGCTCTTCACTGGTTCTATAAATATCAGTGCTCCTCACCAGCTCTGTGAGCACCAAGGCTCTCCACCGGCTCTGAGGGTCTGTTATCTTCACGGGCTCTGAACGTACATGCTCTTTGTGTTTCTGTGAGCTCCGGTGCTCTCCACTGACTCTGAGTGTCCGTACTCTTCCCTGGCTCTGTGACTATTAGTGCTCCTCACTGGCTCTGTGAACAAGTGTGCTCTTCTCAGCCTCTGTGAGCACCAGCATCCCTCTTTGGCTCGGTGAGCATTAGTGGTCTTCACTGACTCTGTGAAACTGGTAGTCGGCTGCTGGAGAAGCAGTATGGCCTAGTGGAAAGAGCACAGGACTGGGGGTCAGAGAACCTGAATTCTAATTCCAGCTCCACCACTTGCCAGTGGTGGATATGATCTTGGGTAAATCAGTTAACTTATCTGTGCCTCAGTTACCTCATCTGTAAAATGGAGATGAAGTACCTATTCTCCCTCCTACTTAGACTGAGAGCCCCAAATGTGACAAGGACCACAACCATTCTGATTATTTTGTATCTACCCCAGTGCTTGGCACATAGTTAATGCCAGAATTAGTATTATGCCAAGCTTTCCCTGGGGCCAGTCTTGAGCAGTGATACCCTGAAATTTACTTCTCTATCTCCACTAACCTAGGCCACCCCTTTGCAGGCCAACTATCTTGGCTTGCAACTAAACATCCTCACACCTTTCTCCCCTTTCGTTTAAAAAAGAAACCACTAATACTGGGGGCATAATTCTCTTTATTTTTTCAATCAACTGTGCTTTTTTCTTGCGAAAGGAGAAGGAGAATCCCTCAGTTTTTCCCTTTCACCCAGCATTTCTCATAGTAATGGATGATTTTGGCTGGGGGGTGGGGGCATGGGGGGCGAGGGGAGAATATATTTTTATTTTAATAAAACATTTTTTTAAATGGTATCAGTTAAGTGCTTACTATGTGCCAGGCACTGTTCTAAGCACTGGGGTAGATATCAGCTAATCAGGATGGACACAGTCCATGTCCCACATGGGGATCACAGTTTTAATCCCCATTTTATAGATGAGGTAAGCTGAAGCACAGGGAAATGAAGTGATTTGTACAAGGCCACATGAGAGGCAAGTGACAGAGCCAGGATTAGAACACAGGTCTTCTGACTCACAGATCCGTGCTCTATTGTAAAAATAATAATAATAATGGGGTTTTTAAGTGCTCACTGTGTGCCAGCCACTGTACTAAGTGCCATACTAGGCAAGATAATCATGTCAGACACCAACACTGTCCCTCATAGGGCTCACAGTCTTAATCCCCATTTTATAGATGAGAGAACTGAGGCCTAGAGAAATGACTTGCCCGAGGGGTCACACAGAAGACAAGTGGCAGAGCTGGGATTAGAACCCAGGTCATTCTGACTCAGAGGCACTAGGCCACGCTGCTTCTCCATCTTCGGCATCGATGTGACAAAATTGTTCTTCCCTTCAGGTCAGTATGAGGCCCAAGAGACGACAGCAGTCAAAGCAGAGTTTGTCTTCCAATCACCCCTTTCAGAATGCTCCCAGTTGGACTCTGCCAAGCCTGGATCCTTCTAACCCTGGGGTACTAAGGCAGCTGTTCCTGGGAAGAACGGGCACAAGAAAAACTTCACCGGCCCATCCAATGAAAAGGCCCTCTCCTGCAGCAAAGACCACCTTGCGATACTTTCCAACAACTAATGGAGTAACCCGTTTCTCCGCTCTTCTCTGGCTTGGCTCTCGCCACTCTGCCAGGGCCTGGAGTGGGGCTGGCCGTTCTACTAAGACAGGGATGTCTGTACCCTCTTCATCTTCTCTCTCGGTGCCTGAGACAGCTCCAGCTCGCCGGTCCCCCTCTCCCCTAGTTCTCGCTGGCCACTCCATGCCTGCCCCTAATCCAGCTCACCGCTCTTCATCTCCTCTCTCCATGCCTGAACCAGCTCCAGCTCGCCGCTCCGCCCCTGCCCTGATTCTCGCTAGCCACTCCTTGCCTGCCTCTAATCCAGCTCACCGCTCAGGGCCTGTCACGGAGAAAGCAAAATTGATGATCTCTATCTTAGCCACGGTCCTTGCCGGTCAGACAGGGAGAAGGAGAGCAGTCTTGGCTCCTCTTCCCAATTCTGCCTCAGTCTCTGTTCCAGCCAGGTGTCCCATTGTGGCTTCCATCCCAGTCAGGCCACCCATCATGACCTCTGCCCCAGCCAGTCACCCCATCGTGGTCTCTGTCCCAGCCAGGTATCCTATCACAGCTTCCATCTCAGCCAAGCACCCTAACATGGCCTCTGTTCTGTCCAGTCTCCCCGCCACAGCCTCCACCACATCCAGGATCCCCACACCAGCCTCCGCCACTTATTTTGCACTCATTGCAAAGGATGCCACATTGGATTTTCCTGAACAGACGGCCGCCACCGTGGACAGTGTGGCTACGGATTCTGTCATCCCCAGAGCGCCCGCTGACAACTTGACTTCTTCAGCTGGCCCCATCCCCTCTTCCAGGAGAGCCACCGTGCCCACGGGCGATGCCACCGTCTCCAACCCCGACTCTGCCGAACCCGAGGATGAGACGGGGGCCCCCGCCGTTCTGGGAGAAGTCACCGTTCTCCAGGCCAACGTCACCCACCCCGGGGATGACGTCACGGCATCATCTTCAGCTGCCGGCCCAGCCACGGTTACTCTCTCCGCTGATGCCCCGAGTCTTGGCTTGGATGGGGTGAATCCAAGAGCAGATTCTACAATAAACACCACAATCCGGTGGGAGAAAGACCCTGAGCCAGCAGCTGCCCTCCATGAGCCTCTAGTGACCCTGATTGAAGCGAAAAACCCCACCTTCGAGGAGGACTGTGCTGTCGCTGAGCCTGATGAAACCAGTCTTTCAGAAGGTTTTACTTGGTTCCCTCCTTCCAACCTAGAAGTCCTCCCTGTCTCACTGCCAAACCCCACCGTGGCTACAGGGAGTGCTGCTGTCTCCCTGGCTGACGCCCAAGTCGTCAAATCCAGGGAACAGGCCACTGCAGGAGACACAATCAGGAAGGGCAACATAAGTCCCCTCCGGTCTGATGCCCTCACGCTCCCAACTGCAGAAGAAACCATCGAGTCCATCAGTCCTTCAGCTGGCCCAGATTATGGTTCAGCTTCTGAAACCTTTTTAGAGAAGGACAGTGTCCCCAAAGGAGGGTACCCCATTCTGGTGTCGGGGACCGCGACAGTGAGCAAGGACTCCCTGGATTTTGTGGAGAGCACGGTTGAGTCTGGAACTGAGGATTATTCCCTAGATTTTTCAAGAAGTCCCTCCGCCCACAGTAAAGACGCCCCCACCCTGGGAGCAGACCCGATTCATTACGCGACTGAAGAAACGGCTAATGTTGCAACTGCTCCTTCTCCAGCTCAGGAGTTTGCTTCAGTTCTGACCTTTGGGGATGGTGAATTTGAGGCCAGCAGAGGACCAGCTGAAGGTGCTACATTTCTGTCTAAAGACCCCTTCCCTTCATCTATACCTGACTTCGTTACATTTGGCTTTGGAGAAAATGACCCCAGCGGACAAGACAGCGGAAATGGACCTGATTCCTCTGTCCCAACAATCGGCACCCCGGTGTCCACTGATCTCCCTATGACCCCTGACCCGGATTCCAGCCTGACCGTAGCTGCTCCCGGCTGGACCAATGCATTTCTCTTTGAGACTAATGCAGCTGCTGAGGTCAAAGAGGGTGTCAGATCCACTGATCTAGGGCTAGCAGATCCCACTGTAGCAGGCTGGGATCGAGGTCCCTCCAGAGCAGAAAACATGTCAATGGCCGCTTGGCTCCCTCCCCTTGGGCAAGTCGTCCCCGGTCCTAAAGCCAACGTAACCTCTGCCCCTGATACTTTCAGTCCTGGGGAGGACAGCAAGGCCCCAGCGGCTGATGCCACAGAAAGGATGTTGGGAGCTCAAACCCCAAGGGCTCAAATGATCCGTTCACCTGAAGTTGCTGCTCCCGTCATTTCTCTCGGCCCCCTTGTAGCTGGACCTAGCTCCCGTGCAGATGGAGACGTGGAAAGTGCTATTGATACCACCCCAGCGACTGCTGCCCAACCTGCCAAGTACCCCCTCATCCCTGGGGGTGCTGCCTTCAGTTCTACGGGTGAAGAGGTCACTAGGATGCCAACAGGAGATGCCACGCTCTCCGGATCAGAAGATCCCACACTGTTAGGCGAGAACCTCATCCTGCAGACTGAGACCACTGGCTCAAAGATGCAGCCAAGCCTCCCAGCCCAAGGAGTTCCATTTACTTTGTCTGATTTTGAGGTAGACCCCACAGCCAGTATAACAGGCGGACCTCTTCTTACAACGGAAGGGTCTTTCATGAAGATGGGAAACAGTGCCATCCTTAAAACCTTGACTCCTCTCACGGCCAAACCCCTTCCGCCTCCCGTCTACAGAGACAGGAAAGCCGCAGTTGACACCACCGTCACGCCATTGACTGCCACTCAACCCGTGGAGGAAGCCTCTGGCCCCACGCCTGATAGATTTGGGCCTACACGTGTAGTCAGCAGCAACTCAGGGGACTTTTCCAAGCCAGCAGCTGCTCCGGAACAGAAGGACTCTGGAACGGAAGCCTCTTCACCGGGAGGGGATCCATCCTTCCCAGAGGCTGACAATGACTCTCCTGCAGGGTTCTGGACACCTGCCCTGACCCGAGAAGCTGAAGCCACGCCTCCCAGGTCCGAGCCAACAGCAGCCGTCGCCAAAGTCACCTCTTCCAGCAACGACTCGGCTAGTCTCGTCTGGCATTCTGGGATTTTCTCTTCCCAGATCCCAAATCAAGCAAGCGATCAATTAATCAACCCTCTCCCTCTAAGTAACCCAGTGCTTCCTGCTGAACCTAAAAGCCTCCTCTCTAGGGCATCTGACCTCTTGCAGATTATGATCTTAGCTTCTGCCCCAAGCACCTCAGCTTCTGACACAACTCCTGCTACTCTTCCTGTAGATGAAGGTCATTTGACCTCGGCTACCCAGTTCAACACCTCCCAGGAGCTGACCTGGGTCCCTAAGAACGATTCTAGCGCCCCTGGAACCGAGTCTACCTCCACCATGGAGGTTGCAACTGGTCTCACAACCGACACTGATCTCACTTCTAGGGTCGCTACCCCGTCGGACGACTCTTTCACCTTTAGGAATGATGTCACCTTGTCGGCTCCAGCTGATCGAATTGTTCCTGTTGCAGAAGACACTGGGTCCGTGGTGACCACAAATCACTCCTCACATGCCCTGACAGCACCTCCCTTTGCCCCACCTGCCCCCACCCCAAATCTGGCCATCCAGGAGGAAGAAACTCCAGCTTCCCTGCCAAAAGATACTTCTCCCACCACTGCTACTGCAGCACCTGGGGTCAGGGTCATCAAGGCTCAAGTCTCCTCCTTCTCATCTGACTCCAGCACCTCCACCTTCCTCCCACCCAACCCCGACTCCCTCCCACCCAAACCCCTTCTATCCAAATCCCTCTCGTCTGACTCCTTCCTGTCCTACTCCCTCCCATCCTACTCGGTCACATATGATTCTCTCCCTTCTGACTCCATCATTTCCAACTCTTTCCCATCCAACTCCCTCCCACTGGACTCCCTCCTTTCTTATTCTGTCACATCTTACTCCCTGCCATCTGACTCCCTCTTATCTAACCCCCTCTCATTCAATCCTCTCCCATTCAGCTTCATCACAACTTACTCTGTCACAGGCTACTCCCTCCCATCCAACTTCCTCTCATTCTACTTCCTCCCATCCTACTCCCTCTCATCTGACTCCCTCCCACCTGACTCCGTCCCACCCTACTCCTTCACACCCTATTCCTACCCAACCAACTCCCGCCCAACCTACTTCCTCATATTTGACTACATCCCACCCAGGTCGACTTCAGATGGGGCAGATGTCTCTGTCATCTCCAGGGATGATGGCAGGACCATTGCAGGGGATGCCTCTAATACCACAGAGGGTGATGGTGATCCGGTTCAAGTTACAAGTGATGAGCCTCTATCTTCCGTGGAGGTGCCCATCACTTTGCCGGATGCAGCTAGCTCTTTGGGGTCTTCTTCAGCTGAGGTCCTCACTCAATCTGAGACTCAAGTATCTCCCTTCGCAGAGGAAGACACCAACAATTTCCTCACCATAGCTTTCCCCACAGAAGATGGCTTCATCACCACCGATGTAACTTATTCTCTAGAGAGAAACACCTTCACCGAGGAGGACGCCACAGCCACAGAAAAGGCAGACACTCTCTTTCTAAATGGAGCAAATATCCCTACAAGCGAAGATATTTCGCCTGAAGCCGACACTACTGTTCAGGAGGAGGAAGTGAAACCTACTATCTTGGTAATTGATGTAACTGAGCCCAAGGATTACTCTGTTGTGTCCACGGAAGATTCTGCTCCCAGCTGGGCAGGCCCCTCTTCCTTGTCAGATGGTGCCATCATCTTTATTGCCGGTGATTCCAACAGGCACAAGGTGGAGGCCACCAATTCTGTAGTTTCTTTTGGAATTGACCCCTCCACTTCTATAGAAGAGCAGCTTACATCCGAAGTTAACCCCACTTACTTCATAGAAGTAGGAACTGGGGCCACTCTCTGAAGGTGTTACAGGAGAACGCCTCAATTCAGAGAAAAGAGGTAATGTTATTATGGGTTATGGATAGTCTGATGGTCTAGAGGAAGCTGGCAAGTGGAGGTGGGATGGCGAGGAAATAGCAGAGCCTTGGGAAGTTGCAAACGGGCACATATTCAAGCAGGGCTGAGTTCAGGCATTGGCCTCTCCCTCTGGTTCTGCATATAACATCATCACCAAAGACAAGGAAGGATATTGAGAAGGAGGAGGATTTACTACTGACAGGTCTCCCTAGTTGGGCCTGGAGGCTGTGTAGAAAAATAGTTATGATAATAATAATAACATTTGTTAAGAGTTTACTCTGTGCCAAGCACCGTGATCAAGTCCCATATGGGACTTACGATCTAAATAGAAGGGAGAACAGATGTTGAATCCCCGTTTTGCAGATGAGGGAACTGAGGCACAGAGAAATTGAGACTAGCCCAAGGTCACAGCAGACAAATGGTGCAAGTGGGATTAGAACCCAGGTTCTCTGACTCACAGGCCCATCTTCTTTCCACAAGGCCATGCTGTTTCTTGAATGAGCCACTGTTTTCCTCAGGTGCTCCCAACCTGAGGTTCGTCTGCCAAGGCCAAGCTTGGATCTGTCTATCTGGGCCATAAGGGTCACTGAGGAAATGACAGCAGTGAAAATTCCCTCTAGGTTCTCTTCTTTCAGCACTTTATCTACATCGGTGGGGGCTGCTTAAGGAAAGTTAAATTCCTAATAATGTTGGTATTTGTTAAGTGCTTACTATGTGCAGAGCACTGTTCTAAGCACTGGGGTAAACACAGGGGAATCAGGTTGTCCCACGTGGAGCTCACAGTCTTAATCCCCATTTTACAGATGAGGAAACTGAGGCAGAGAGAAGTTAAGTGACTTGCCCACAGTCACACAGCTGACAAGTGGCAGAGCTGGGATTCGAACACATGAGCCCTGACTCCAAAGCCCGTGTTCTTTCCACTGCACCACGCTGCTTCTCCTAGTTTGCAGTGTTAGTATATGTATATGTGGATTCAGAAATTCTTTTTCCAACAATAGTAGTTTTGCTTTGTTCAGGCTCTAACGGCCTCTGCCCTCTCTATTGTCACAATATAGAGAGCAAAGCTGGAAGCAGTGTGGCTTAGTGGAAAGAGTCCAGACTTAGGAGTCAGAAGTCATGGGTTCTAATCCTGGCCCCCGCCACTTATCAGTTGTGTGACTTAACTTCTCTTTGACTCAGTTACCTCATCTGCAAAATAGGGATTAAGACTGTGAGCCCCACGTGGGACAACCTGATTACCTTGTATCTACTACTGCTTGGCACATAGTAGCACTTAACAAATACCATTATTATTATAATTATCCCTGGTGCCACACTTATATCGACACACCACTCTGCAAAAAAGCATTTATGTCACTGGGCACCCTCATCTTTTTTGTGATTTTGCTTCCTTTGGTTTTTTTTTAATGTCATTCATTCCTGAATTCCTGAATTCCTCTAGACTGTAAGCGCCTTGTGGGGATGAAACATGTCTCAGTAGTCTTGTTACCTGGCAAATGCTTAGTACAGTGCTAGGCACAAAGTAAGTGCTCAATAAATACCACTGATTGATTGACTGATTGAATTATCATCATTTTCCCCAGGACACACCTAATATTATCGGAAGTCCTTTGGAATGCTTTTGTTGGTGATGCAGATTCGAAGAAATTTCAGCCACTTAAAATCCTTCTCTTCTATCTACATACTTTGACATTAAACAATCTTCTCTATCTTCCTTTTTCATCAATAAATTGTACGGGAAATCTGGTTGTAAGTGCATCATTTTCCTAGACCTCTCACAGACTGTGATAAATCCTTTAGACTGTAAGCTTTCTGTGGGTACGGAATGTGCCTAACAACTCCATTAGTAATTGTTACCGTGATATTGTTAAGTGCTTCCTATGTACCAAGCACTGTACTAAGAGCTGGGGTAGATACATGATAATCAGGTCCCACATGGGATACAGCAGGTAAGTGATGGAGCTAAGATTAGAACCCAGGTCCCCTGACTCTTTTCAGTAGGGCACCCTCCTTCATCCTGCTCTGTTATATTGTACTCTCTCAAGCGCTTAGTACAGTGTTCTGCACACAGTAAATGCTCAGTAAATTTGATTGACTGATAATATCAAAGATCCACTTTGGGGACTTCTGGATATGGTGTGGAAATGCAAGAATTAGGTTGGGGAACAGAACAAGTCTAGTTGGCTCATCATTTCTCACTGTAAAACTTCTACAAAATTGACATGACTTATTTGAGATTTATGATCATATGGAGTCAATTTGACCCTGCAATCTATATATACTGTGTAAATTATAAAAAGTCAATCAGATAAAATGGTTGCCACGAGAAAGGAAGTAGGTTAATGCAATGACAGAAACTGCAAACCAGGATGAATCAAGTGGAGTGGGGACAAAGGATGGAATCAGAGCAGGGAGAATACCGCAGGGGAGAGAGGAGGGGGGAAAGAAGAAGAGAGAGGAAGAGGAGGAAGAAGAAAAAAGAGGGACAAAGACAGAGATGGAAAGAAGGGGAAAGGAATTGCAAATTAAAACTTTGACAGAACAATTTTCAAAATTTAAATGAGAGATGCACATTAATCAATCGATTTATGTGTTGTTTATTGAATATACATCGAATGCAAAGTTCTGACCTAAGCTTTTGGAAGTGCCAGAGGAGGAAGACCCAGGGTCCTTGCCTTCTGGGGACTTACAATGTAATGGGGGAGGCAGGCAGGCAGACAAAAGTGATTTAAAAATAGTAAGAAGGGGTGGTTTTCAATTTCATCATCCAATTTAGGCATGGTCATATAACAGACGTTGAGATAATTGGCGTCTTCAGTGAGTAGCTAACCAAACAAATAACATCTATTAAAGGATTAAACTATTTATCAGTGAACGTGGGTTCATTTCTGAGCTGATGTTCCTGACCTTTACTCCTCTCTATGTGGCAATAGGTCCTATAATCCCTAGAACATTCCTCTCTTAAAGTTATACAACCCCACCACTAATCCATTTCTTAAGAAAGAGTGGAATGAAAATCTTCTAGCTACCTGATTAGAGAGCCCTGTGAAGAACCCCCACCCAACTGGCCAGTTGGGAGGCAGCATGGCCTAGTGGAAAGAGCACGGGCCTGGGAGTTGGGAGGACCTGTGTTCTAATTCTGGTCCAACCACTTACCTGCTGTGTGACCTTGGGCAAGTCTCTTAACTCTTTGGGTCTCAGTTCACTCACCTGCAAAATGGAGATTCAGTGCCTGTTCTGCCTCCTATTGATAATGATGAGCCTCATGCGGGACTTAATTATCTTGTATCCAACCCAGTGCTTAGTTCATTGCCTGGCACATAGTAAGCACTTAACAAATACTGTTATTATTAATAATAATATTTAAAACAATGCAATTATTATACACTTGATAGCATAAATGCTATCATTAATATTATAGTAATAATGTTATTTGTTAAGCACTTACTATGCGCCAGGCACAGAACTAAGCACTGGGTTGGATACCAGCAAATCTAGTTGGACACAGTCCCTATCCCATGTGGGACTTACTGTTTCAATCGCCATTTTAATGATAAGGTAACTGAGGCCCAGAGAAGTGAAGTGATTTGCCCAAAGACACACAGCAAGCAATTGGCAGTGGTGGGGTTACAACCCAGAGAGAATAGTTAATGGGCCTGAAAGTCACTTATGTAGGACCTCTGCAATCCAGACTGGAAACTCTCGAGTCTTTTCAGAGACCTGGAAAGAGTGAGGCAGTGGAGAGTCTACTCCATGTCTTCCTTGAAATTGGCATCTATAGTATCCAGACTCTGTCGGCAAGGGGAAGCTAAGAAAAAAAATTGCCCACCAGAAAATATTTGTCAGTTCCCAAGGTGAGCTCGCAATATTCTGATTAAAATGGGATCATCTCAATGGTTCTTCAATACCCTGGAGGCAACTGATGAGTGCGTAACTTGCATGGAAAACACTACAGGTCTTCAACCAAATGCTGGTGGGCATGGCCATTCTAAGTTAATGCTGTGCTTCTGCCCTTTGGGTGATCAACAGAATTTTCATATCAAGCTCTATTTAGTGTCTTGAGATCATTAATCGAAGGACTACAATGCCAACATTATCTATCGTTCAATAATTAGCATGTCTCATTCGAGCAAGGTAATTACCATCAGCAAGTGAGATGTGCTGAGTTTCACTGGATAACTTGGGCAACTGATCCAACAGGACAAAGGTTATTTGGTTGAGACACTGACTGTTTTACATTTTTCATCCAGATGTATCACTGCAACAAGCCCCAAACGTCATCAATCAATCAATCAGTCGTATTTATTGAGCACTTTGTGCAGAGTACTGTACTAAGTGCTTGGGAGGGCACAGTACAAACAGAATTAGCAGACAGGTTCCCTTCCCACCACGAGCTTATAGTCTAGTCACGGATTACTGATGGTCAGATGTTGTACATTAGCCTAACGTCTCAAGGTTTGAGTCATTCGTATGGATTCCTTCAAAATTAACTTTCAAACCTGTACACATTTATGCTTCGGTCTACAACTGAAGCACTTCAGAAATTCAGTGTCAATCAACCAACTTAATGGGTGCATTACACTGTACTAAGCACTTCAGAGAGAAAATCAACAGAGCTATTAGACACATTCCCTGCCCATAAGGATCTTTCAGTCTAAAGGAGGAGACAGACATTAATATAAACTAGTTACAGCTATGAAGGTAAGTGGTGTGGGACTGAGGGTGGAGTGACTATCAAGTGCTTAAAGGGGACAGCTCCAAGTGCATGGGTGATTCATTCATTCATTCAATTGTATTTACTGAGCACTTACTGTGTGCAGAGCAGTGTACTAAGTGTTTGGAAAGTACAATTCGGCAACAGGTAGAGACAATCCCTACCCAACAGTGGGATCACAGTCTAGGAGGGAGAGACAGACAAAAAAACAAAACAAAGCAAGTAGACAGGCAACAAGTGATACGGGAGGAGGCGTAGGGGAGATGAGAACTTATTGGGGAAGACCGCTTGGAGGGGGCATAACCTGGTTAAGGCTTTGAAGGTGGGGAAAATGGAGATCTACTGGATATTATGGGGGAGGGCATTCTAGGCCGAGGGAGAACACGGACAAGAGAGATGAGACTGAGGTACAGTTGAAAGTATTTATTGAACACTTACTCTGTGCAGAACACTAGACTACGCACTTGGGAAAGTACAGTATAGGTGACAAGGTCTCCACCCTCAAGAAGCTTACAGTTAAGTGTGGCAAATTGTCATTTCAACTCTTTTTAGTGATTTCTAAACCATGGAAGAGGAATTCTGGAAGAAAGGGGATAAAAGATTTTATTGCTGAAGATCAAACACTATTCCCTGGGATGAGAACAGCATGGTCTAGTGAAAGAACATGGGCCTAGAAGTCAGAGGACCTGGGTTCTAATCTCAGCTCTCCCATTCGTTTTATGGGTGGTCGTGGGCAAGTCACTTCACTTCTCTGGGCCTTAGTGTCCTCATCTGCAAAGTGGAGTGTAAGTATTTGTTCTTGCTGCTACTTAGACTGTGAACCCAGTGTAGGACAGGGACTGTGTCCAAGCTGATCAGCTTGTTTATGCACAGCATTTAGTACAGGGTATTAAATAATACCGCAATACCACAATTATTATTAAATTTTTACTAGGCGATGGAATCTATACAACATTCCAAGCTACTCCTACAGAATGTCCAGTAAAATTTCCTTTAACAAAGTCCCCAAAATGGAGAAGAAGAAACAGGCTGGGAAGACTCAGAATAACTTTACAGACAGTGCCATGAGGTTAAAAAAAAATACCTCATTTCTTCCCATTGCATAAATGCGATAATAAAATACGTGTTTTCGAGAGGTTAGCATGGAAAGGCGACGGTCTCTTTTCACTTGACCACACCACTTCTTTCTTTGTTTCCGGAAGTGTCAGGGATTAACCCAGAAACAATCTCAATTACATGAAAACTTTTCTTTCTCTTTTTCCAACAGGAAATAAGTAGGAGGGTTTATAGGGGATGGAGAATGCTTTATAAAGCCAAGAATCTCTGCTCACCTTCCTGGGCCCAGTCAACCTGCTTGAAACCGGCAAGAGGAAACACCATCTGAACAGAGGCAGAAGAAATCCTGACTACGGTATCTACTTGGGTTGGGTAACCCCTAAAACACTTTAAAATGTTTTTGAGCAGTCTACTTTGGACAGCTGGCTCTAGCGAAGTATTGTATTCCAGTTAGACTAGTGTAATCTTCAACATAGACTCCCTCACCTAATATCAGCTCTCTTGAAAGAGTGCCACGGTGGTAGTTGATGCCAAGCTCTGTCGTGGCTCAGTGGAAAGAGCACGGGCTTGGGAGTCAACCGTCATGGGTTCGAATTCCGGCTCTGCCACTTGGCTGTGTGACTGTGGGCAAGTCACTTAACTTCTCTGTGCCTCAGTTACCTCATCTGTCAAATAGGGATAAAGACTGTGAGCCTCAGGTGGGACAACCTGATTACGCTGTATCTGCCCCGGGGCTTAGAACAGTGCTCTGCACATAGTAGGTGCTTAATGAATACCAACATTATCATTATTATTATTACTAACCCAGGGATGGATACAAGATTAGCAGATCATACACATTCCGAATCCTACAATGAGCTCACCATCGAAGGGAGAGAAAGAATAAGTATTTAATGCCCATTTTACAGATGAGGAGACTGGGGCAAAGAGACGCTAAGTGACTCTCCCTTGGTCACATCGAGAGCAAGTGGTGAAGCCAGAATTAGAACCCAGTTCTCTTTGCTCTTTCCACGCGGTCACATGAGTTCCTAAAGAAGGACTCTAGCCCATCCAATCTGTCCCACTGCAAGATGAAGGCTACTATCTGACTGAATCTGAGATATTTTAGCTCCAAATTGTTATGGTTGAGAAACTTATAACTTAATTTCAGTGGGATAATGATTCTCTTCTGACCTGGTGAATAATGTCTTTGGTAGTGTGAGATAGTTTATGTCTAACTGGTTTGGGTTGTTCTTTGTAACTGTAAAGCCAACCGTGCATTGCATACTAAGAATAACAAGTAAATCCAAAGCTATTTGGCTGGCGAGTTCTGTACTGGAGTGGGAAAAGACAGCTGTACTCCTTAAGCCCCTTTTTGTTTCCTCTCTCTGCTTTATGGTTGTTGCGCATCAATTTAAACCAAAGAAAGATTCGGTTTTCCATTCACACACCTGCCGTTTGGACAGCTATATGCTTTATCCTTCTTATTTGTTCATGTCTTGTTGATCATTTCTTGTGCTTCTGTTTATTTCCAGGGAATTTCCAGAGATACGTTTTTCTGGCGCAAATGGTCTTTTATTTTTTCTTTTAATGATACTTATTAAGCACTCACTAGAAGCCAGGCTCTGTACTAAGTGCTGATGTAGATACATAATAATCAAGTTGGACACAATCCCTGTCCCACATGGGACTCACAGTCCACCTGCTGTGGGCAAACCTTCACTGGGACAAAGGGGACATTTTACTTTAAGGAAGCCAAAAAAGAGGAATAGCTAGGAAAAACACTGGGCAAAACTCTGTGCAAAGTGCTGGGAAGACTTACAAAAGAGGTGAATTCAAACTATTTGAGTAGTTTTCTTCCTTTTCCTTTCCTGCACCTTGCAATAGCATGGCCCAGTGGCAAGAGCATGGGCTTGGGAGTCAGAGGTCATGGGTTCTAATCCCGACTCCATCGCTTGTCAGCTGTGTGACTTTGGGCAAGCCACTTCACTCTCTGGGCCTCAGTTACCTCATCTGGAAATTGGGGATTAAGACGGTGAGCCCCATGTGGGACAACCTGATCACATTGTATCCCCCTCAGCACTTAGAACAGTGCTTTGCACATAGTAAGCGCTTAACAAATGCCTTCATTATTATTATTATTTCCCACAATGAATTCATTCACAGAGACTTACCTTCAATTTCTAAACTCTTGTTAGGAAGACCAGGGACCTTGTCCAATCAAAGGCCTTCATAAACCTTCAGTATCCAAAAAGAATTGTTTACTGAATGTTTATGAAGGTTTTTGATGTGCCAACTCTCTGTACTGTACTCTCCAAAGCGCTAAATGCAATGCTCTGCACAGAGTAAGCGCTCAATAAATGCCATTGAATGAATGAATGAGTGAATGAATACTAAAGTCAAGAGAAGGATTTGGGAGGGGTTTTCTTGATAGCATCTCATCCTAAATGATTGGATTTGAGTGTTAGAATCTCGGCAAAGTGGCTTTTTCAGACAGGAGCCCAACATAAACCATGCAGAAGGAATCCACGCAATAATAAAATAGTCAAAACTTTGGTAGGAAAGTGTTGAACTCTGCCGTTTTGTCTTCCCCATGCATCCAAATAGAGTTTTCATTTTATCTGAGCAGTAGTCACCTCTAAATCAGAGCTAAAGAATGGTTTTCAGCGTCCATTGACTGGGTGGTTTTTGCAGTTGTATTGACTGAACAAAGATAAAATCTGTCCTGGTTGGTCTCCCACTAACAGAGAATTCTCTTGCAATGTACTTCTAGGGAACAACAGGAAAAAATGAAGACTCAAATACTGATCGCAGTCATCCTGACTGCAGCTGCTTGCTTCTTGGTAACAACCTCTATGGGTTTGGGTGGTTTCCCTTTCTGGCTTTGGGGTTATGAACTGGGTATTCCGATTCCCCAAGCAGGAATGTGATATTCCTAAATCCCAAACACCCAGCTCCGATTCACTTGATTCTAATTCTGTTAACTCATTTGGCTCTCAACTAACAACCTCACTTCCCTGACCCTAGGGCTGGTGTTCTCTTAGGTTTGTAGTTATCTTACCTAGAAAAATCTGCAATTCCCAAAAATCATGAGGATGTGGGGCGAGAGGCTCCTCACACCCTAATTAGCAGCTGTGGGAGCTCCTCCCTGACACTTTCTTGCTTTATTGTAGGCAAAATAGAATGCCCTTAAAGATTGCAAAGCATTTTTTTTTCATTTTTGTATAATGATAAAATATAGCCAAATTTTAGCCAAATCTGGAAAATCCCAGCATGTAGGTGTCCCTTCCATTTCAACGAATGATCCATGGAACTCAGAGCATGTGAATGTCTACTAATCAGGACTCTCTCGCAAATCAGGAATCTCTCATTTTGCTCTCCTAAAGAGCATTGGCTGTGGTTGTCACAGGTCGGATGTGGATCTCAAGGGAGCCCAAGGGCAAAGGAGGAGTGTTTATCATGTGTTTGCCGTGCCTGACTAAACAAGGACAAAAAACCAGTGTGGGAAAATCAGATCTCTGCAGAAAAAGCCACTCTGCACTATGTGGTCTAGTGGCTAGAGCAAGGCCCAGGGAGTCAGAATCACCTGAGTTCTAATCCTGGCTCTGCCACTTGTCTTCTGTGTCACCCTGGGCAGATCACTTCACTATTCTGTGCCTCAGTTACCTCAACGGTAAAAGGGGATTAAGACTGTGAACCCCATGTGAGTGGAACAGGATACTGATTTGCTGGTATCTACCCCAAAGCCTAGTACAGTGCTTGGCATATACTAAGTGTTTAATGAATACCATTATTTTTATTACTGTTATTAATCTTACAAAAAAATAACTCTCATGGGCCTGGGAGTCAGAGGATCTGGATTCTAATCCCAGCTCTGCCACTTGTCTGTTGCAGTAAGTCACTTAATTTTCCTGTGCCTCAGTTACCTCACCTGTGAAATGGGGATTAAGACTGTGAACCCCATGTGGAACATGGACTGTGTCTAACCTGATTAAATTGTTTCTACCCAGAGCTTAGTATAGTGTATCATCCATAGTAAGTGCTTAACAAGTACCACTGAAATAAAAAATACCTATGACTGTGTATGCCCTCTCTCCTCCCCATCATTTAATGTGTGACCAACAAACTCTCCATTTATATTCTGCTGTGTGTCTAACTTCTATTTTTTTCTTTTCCTCTTCCGTTTCTCTGGGACTGCATTTCAGACCGCCAAGGCAGATGAAAGCAAAGAGAGTGTAAGTTATACTATGTTTTTGACCAAACCATTTCATTGGGAGTCTCACTCACAAATGTGAATTTATTGATGCTGTCGAGTCGTCTTCGACCCAAAGTGACTCCATGGAAACATCTCTCCCAGAATGTCCCATCTCCATCTGCAATCGTTCTGGCAGTGGATTGCTAGAGTTACTGGAATCTTTATCTACTGAATGCAAATCAAAAGGGATGGAGTTAAACAACTACCTGAGAGTTTTATATTAGAAAAGGAAAAACGCTATGTTGGTAGCAATTATTAAATTACTAGAATGGCTAGGCATAGGAGATGTAAGGCCTTGGTTTCCTCAAAGGTAAAATAGAGATTGGATACCTGTTTCCCCGCCGAAAGGGTCTGTGAGCCTCATGTGGGACAGGTACTGTGTCCTATCTGGTTATCTCCTATCTACCACGGTGCTTAGCACAGTACTTTGCACACTGTAAATGCTTAACAAATACCACAATTCTTCTTCTTATTATTATTATTACTGTGGTTATTGTACATAACTAGTGGTTATTTTGTACTCTCCCAAGCACTTAGTACAAAGCTCTGCACATAGTAAGCTCTCAATAAATACCATTGATTGATTGACTGATTGATTGATTTAAGAGCAAGAGAGGCCCAGTATTGTCATAGTTAAGTAAAACATGCCTAAACATCAATCAAGCAAGCAATAGTTTGTATTGAATAATTATGCTTTATGGAGCATGAATCTAATTACTTGGAAATGTGCAATAGAATTAGTAGACCTGATCTCTGCCTTCAAAGAACTTACAATCTAGAGGGAGAGATAGATAATAAAATAAATTACACATAGAAGGAAGAAATAGAACGTTAAAAGGAAGAACTGAGGAGACTATTGAGGAGACAATGGAGAAGCAGCAAGGCCTAGTGGAAAGAGCACAGGCCGGGGAGTCAGAGGACCTGGGTTCTAATCTTGGTTCCACCCCCTGTCTGCTATGTGACTTTGGGCAAGTCATTCATTCATTCATTCAATCGTATTTATTGAGAGTTTACTGGGTGCAGAGCACTGTACTAAGCACTTGGAAAGTACAATTCGGCAAACAGATAGAGGCAATCCCTACCCAACAATGGGCTCAGGGTCTAGAAGAATCACTTAGCTTTTCTGTGTCTCAATTTCCTCATATGCAAAAATGGGGATTCAATTCCTCTTCTCCCTCCTATTTAGACTGTGAGCTTCATGCAGGACGTCACTGTCTTTACTTGGTTGATTGATTGATATTGACTGAGCTAAACTGCTACACTGAAAAAACAAAAGAAAGAAGAATTAAGAGACAGAAGCCATATCTGACGGTGATCTGTGTTATTCTTTTTGCAGTCCAGTGAGAGCAATGAGCATTTCCTGAAATACAAGAGATCGGAACCGCACTATCCCCATGACCCTTATAGCCCCCATGATCCCCATGGGCCCTATAGGCCCCGTTATCCCCATAGGCCCCATACTCCCCATAGGCCCCACAGACCATCGCGCACCCACCCCACTACTAGACCAGAACTCTACCTTACTCCCCATTCCAGAACCACCTCTGCTTCAGGAATGAAAGCCATCACCCCCCAAGCCGATCCTGGGTTGGCCGTTGGCAGCACAATGGCAACCAGCACAAGCACCTCTGCAGCTGGTGTCGCCCCAGTAGGTGGCACGACCCTCACAGCCACAACCACCCCTGCAGCCTCCTCCTCCGCTCCCGTGACCAGTACCACCACTGCGGCTGGCATCACCACTCCTGCGGCTAGCTCCACTAGCTCTGCACCTGGTACCGGCCCCAGAGCAAAAGCCACTTCCCCGGTAGTTGGCAAGACCCGCGCCGTCCCTGCCGGCGCTGCGGGCCCCTCCTCTACAGCTGGCATCACTGCCACTCGGGCTGCAACCAGCTTAAAACGTGTGGGCGGCTGAAAGTGCAATTGGATGAGGTAAAGTATGGATCCTTGCAGAAAATGCATTCATGCCTTCCGTTCCTTAGTTGTGTGATATGGTGCCTTTTGACAATCTGCCACGGTTTCCTTTCCTTATCTTTGCGGCTCCCCTGAATAATAATAATAATAATGATAATAGCATTTGTCAGGGACTTACTACGTGCTGAGCTGGAACTCACAATCTCATTAGAAGGGAAACTAGGTATTTTATCTCCATTACCTAGATGATGAAAACAGAAGCACAGAGTGATTAAGTGACTTGCCCGAGGTCACACAGCAGGTCAGATCTGTGCTCCTCCCCCTAGACCGTGCTGCCTTACAATTGCAGACCTGAAGTGGGAGGTCTTCTTTTCCATTTTAACCTGGCTCAAAAAGAAATCACAGATATCTTGCAATGAAATTCTCCTCAACACAACTCACGGGGGAGCAAATGTCCACAGCTAGATCCAATCCCTGGCACGTACCTAGCAAATTCAACTCTACCTTCTACACCTATAACAAAGACTGTGAGGTACACCAGCCCAGCATAGAGTAACCTCTGAATTAGTTTTTCCTTTCTAAACTGTCCCCCTGCACTCTTGAAAAGTGCTCAGATGAAAATCCGGTGCAGAAGAATCCATACAATGGTTTCATTTAGCTCACTGTGGGCAGGGAACTTGTCTATCAACTCTGTTATATTGTACTCTCCCAAGAGCTTAATACAGTACTCTGCACCCTATAAGCGCTCAATAAATACGACTGATTGATATAGTCTCTGATATGTCTTCTGCCCCTAGAACATCACATTCTCAGCTGTATTCAGTTATGGTAACTTTGATCAGGACCCCTGACCTTTTACACCATGATCCAGCAGGGTTCTCAATATGGAGAAGCAGTGTGGGCCTAGTGAAAAGAGCACAGGCCTGTGAGTCAGGAGATAATAATGTTGGTATTTGTTATTTGTTTGGTATCTGTTAGAAGATCTGGATTCTAATCCCGGCTCTGTCACTTATCTGCCTTGTGACTTTGGACGAGTCACTTAACTTCTCGGTGCCTCAGTTGCCTCAGCTGTAAAATGGGGATTAAGACTGTGAGTCTCATGTGGGACAGGGACTATGTCCATTTTAACTCGTACCTAACCTAACACTTAGTGTAGTGTCTGGCACATAGTAAACACTTAACAAATATCATCTTAGGAAAAAAAATAGAATCCAGGAAAAGATGAGGTAGGCTATTCACAACACCGAGTCAATGGGGAACACTCTTCTGGGTTTGGTAGTGGTAGCCATAGTATTTAATAAGCACTTACTGTGTGCAAAGCACTGTATAAAGTCCTGGGAGAGAATAAACAGGTGAGATTTACACAGGGGCCCAAAATCTAGACTGTATATTCCTTGTGGGCAGGGAACGTGTCTACCAACTCAGTTATATTGTACTCTCCCAAGTGCTTACTACAATACTCTGCACACATTAAGCACTCAGTAAATTCCACTGATTAAGAGACTGGTACATATGGGAAAAACAGTTAAGCCTCTGGATTGACGCAGAAAGAACCAGAGAATTTGTCTAGAATTAATTTCTGAATGTGTTTGTTTCCTTTCCAGATCCTGCAAAAACCGCCTGCTGATTTCCCACTCTCTGTCTTAGCTGACTGCTCTAAAAATCGTAGCCATCTCTATGAGTTTGCAACCGTGGTAAATCGGGGGCTGGCTTCTTAGTGGTGCACAGTTATTAAAAGTGTATTGTCCTAAGTTGACTCTTCTTCAATAAAGGCTTTTAAAAGGAACTTGAGCAGAGATGTGTGAACCAGAGAGAAAATATCCACCTTCAAGATCCGAACCCAACACGGCACACCACTACAGACGAAAGACACGATCAGAAAGTTTATTCCTGCCTAGACTAATGGAATCTCGTGTTCTTTTTTATGGTACTTGTTAAGCACTTACTATGTGCCAGGCACTGTACTAAATGCTGAGACAGATACAAGCTAATCAGGTTGATCATAGTCAGAGACTTAATATTCATTTTCCAGATGAAGTAACTGAGGCACAGAGAAGCAAAGTGACTTGCCTAAGGTCATATAGAAGACAAGGAGAACTGGGATTAGAATCCAGTTCCTTCTGACTCCCAAGCCCATGCTCTATCCACTAGGCCACGCTGCCTCTCTTTACAAGAAGGAATTATTCTGTATTCTTCTGTAAGGGTGTTCAGAAGCAGGATTTATGGTCTTGGCCTATTGCAACTATAAAGGCTGCTGAGATATGTCACCTGATTTACTCCAAGAAAGCAGACTTTAGCAAACTTCACTTTGGCAGTCCCACAGTCAGCCCTTCTGAACTTAATGGTGTTTATTGAGAGCTTACTCGGTGCAGAGCACTTTCCTAAGCGCTCGGGAGGACACAGTATAATAGAGTTGGTAGACAATGAGTTTACGGTATAGAGGGAAAAACAGACATTAATATATATAAATACAGATTTGTACCCAAGTGTTGAGGAGCTGAGGTAAGGGTGCAAATCCAAGTGGAAGGGCAATGCGGAAGGGAGAGGAATAAGAGGAAATGAGGGCTTAGTAGGGGAAGCCTTCTTGGAGGAGGTGTGTTTTTTGGGTGTTTCTGAAATGAAACCAGAGGACCACCTGTGACCAGGACACTCAGTGTGGGGTCATCTCCCAGAGATTTTCTGGTTGTCCCACAGGCATACAAAGTTTCTCAAGCAGGGCTAGTCCCCTCTCTATTCAGTACTATGACCATAGAATGCAGTGACTCTCCCTATCAATCAATCAATCAGTGACATTTATTGAGGGCTCAGTCAATCAGTCAGTGGTATTTACTGAGTGCTTTCTGTGTGCAAGACCTATACTAACCACTTGGCATCATCCTTGACTCATGTCCCTCATTAGACCCAAATAGTAGATCTGTCACCAAATTCTGTCAGTTCAACTTTCACACTATTGCTGAAATTCACCCTTTTCTCTACATCCGAACTCCTACCATTTAATCCAAGCACTTATTCTAGCCCATCTTGATTACTGCATCAGCCTCCTTGCTGACCTCCCTGCCTCCTTTCTCTTCCCACTTCAGCCCCTAGGTCACTCTGCTACCCGGTTCATTTTCTACAGAACCACTCAGTCCACATTTTTCCACTCCTCAAGAACCCCCAGGGGTTGCCCATCGACCTCTGCACCCAATAAAAATTTCTTGTTGGTTTCAAAACACTCAGTCACCTTGCTCCCTCCTACCTTACCTACCCAATTTCCTACTGCGACCCAGCCCATACACTTCACTCCTCTAATGCGAACGAACTCACTGTACCTTGATCTCATCTGTCTTGCTGCCGACCCCGCTCCCATGTCCTGCCTCTGGCCTGGAACTCCCTCCCCTTTCATAACCAACAGACGATCATTCGCCCCACCTTCAAAACATTATTAAATGCACATTTCCTCCAAGAGGTCTTCCCCTAAAAGATCCTCATTTCATCTACCACTCCCTTCCACCTACCCCTGGCACTTGGATTTACTCACCCCACTCTCAACCCCACAACTCTTATGTACATATCCATAATTTATATTTATATATATATATATATTTACATATATGTATGTGTGTATATATATATATATATAAATGGCTGTCTCTAGATTGTAAACTCCTTGTGGGCTGGGAACATATCTCCCAATTCTGTTATAATGCACTCTCCCAAACGCTTAATACAGTGCTCTGCACATAGTAAGCTCTCAATAAATTCAAGTGATTGATCGATTGGGAGAGTACGGAATGGTTCCCTGCTCACAAGGAGTTTACAGTGTAAAGAGAGAGACAGACATCAAAATAAATTAGGGATATGTATGAAAGTGGTGTGGGGCTGAGGAGGGTACGAATCCAAGTGGTAGGATAATGCAGAAGGGAGTGGGAGAAGAGGAAACAAGGGCTTAGTCGTGGAAAGCCTCTTGGAGAAATGTGCTCTTAATATGTCTTTGAAGGTGGATGGACCGATGGTCAATCAGGTGTGAAGGGAGAGGGAGTTTCAGGGCGGAGGCAGGACGTGGGAGAGGATCAGCAGCGAGACGAACGAGAACGAGATACAGTGAGTAGGATGACATTAGAGGAGCTCAGTGAGTATGTTGGGTTGCAGTGGGAAATCAGTGAGGTAAGATAGGATGGGACGTTGTGATTGAGTATTCTAAAGCTAATGATGAGGAGTTTTCTGTTCGATGCGGGGGTGGATTGGCAACCACTGGAGGTTCTTGAGGCGTGAGGAAACACGGACTGAACAGTTCTCTAAGAAAATGATCCAGGCAGCAGAGTGAAGTATGGACTGGATCTCACATTCTGTGCCCCCGGAAGAGAGAGTGTGGATTGTGCTGTGCAAACCATCACCGCTCCTGTAAAAACTACCTGAGCACATTTCTTGCTGAGTGTAGGACAGGCTCATCCCGTCTTAA